>NW_020884877.1:27004074-27147324 GCF_003945725.1 Corapipo altera
CCGGGCGCTGCTGCCCCGCCGGAGGCTGGGAGGAGCCGCGATGGGGGGTAAAGGGAAAGACCGGGTGAAGGGAACCCAGCTGTGCTCTTGGTTTACTGTAACGCTGCTGGTCCCGCACAGCTCCCCTGGCTGGGCAGGAGCTGTCCCGCCGCTGTCCAGCGCCGCCGCCGTCCAGCCCTGTCGCGGCGTTTCAGCAGCGAGCGGCCAGAGGCGCATCTTCCTATCTGTACGGCAACGGCCCCGGCCTAGCAAGCTCGTCATGGGGCATCATAACCCAGATTTGCACCAAGGCATTTACCTCGGGAAGCCCGAGGCTGTGAAAGGGATCCCAAGTACCGGTTTTAGCAGAACTCAGCAAAGGAGGCCCTGAAAAGGAGAACTTATGAGGAAACCATAGGGACACCCCGTGTTCAAAAGCCAAACCATAAGGGGGTTTAAAAGGTTGGGGTTTTTTTAAAGGATGAATAAAGGAGACTATCTGAAATTGGCTTCTAACCAACAAGAAAAAAACAGTTGAACCTGTGAAGGCAGATGTTGACTCAAGGCACCGTGAACATGGCCTTTGTAAGAAGTTGAACCTCAAACCCAAGCAGGTGAAACACTAAGACTTGGGCTGGCCTGCCTGTTATTTCAGATAAATTTCATGTCCCAGCGCTCAGTAGAATCACAGAACACAGCGCTGTCGCAGGGATGGGAATGCGTGGCTGGCAGGAGAGAGAGTCCCAGCACTGTCTTAGTCAGCCTGTGTCTCGAGAGGCTGCAAGGTAGAAGGAAAGCTGTCAGCACATCGTGAGAGGAGTGTTTGATCATTTTTAGTATGTTTTGCATCAAACCTCACAAGAAAGGTCAGTTCTGACTGGAGGGTGCGCATAATTAATAGCAGTGACAAAGATCTAAGATTTCAGCCTACCGTGGGAACTAGTTAGAAAGGGACAGAAAGATAACATGGGACTGAGGAACTACAGACCAGCCAGCCACGGAATAAAGAGTATTGAGTGTTTCCACATTCCTCTATCACCCATTGCTGTGTTGACTCCTCCACCAGTCAAGAGACACAATTTCTTTTGAAGTTGCAATAAAATTTTTAGAAAAACCTCCCCAAACAAATGAACACCTAGACAAAAACTAGATGACAACTAATAGTTGCCATTAATTTGTCAAGACTTCATCATGTCGAACAAGCCTAATGTCTTTCTTTAATGACTAGCCTGTCAATAGCAGAGCAGTGGATGTCACCTAAATTGACTCAGAAGGGCTTCCAGCACTGTCTTCCAGGACAGTTTCATCTGGTAGAGAACAAAATAATCTGTATAGAACTAAAACAGCATCTACAAAACTATCTTTCCTGCTTCATTTTCATTTGCCCTTGGCAGTACTGGCAGGGCAGCTGTTAAATAGAAGAGCCAAGGCCAAGGAATGCACAGCAACGCAGACACATAACAAGAAGAATCACAGGTGTGGGAAGCAAGTGGTCTAAAGGAAAACTGAAAATGCCTTGGATCACTTAGTCTTAAAGAAAGAAAACTGAGAGCAGATAGGGAAACAATGTTCAAATTTTTAAAAGATGCCACATTATTGCCTAAATGCCTATCTGGAGCAATACAAGTACAGTTGGTGCTTCCTAGAGTAGAAGAATTGTCTAAATTAACTGACTCAATCTCTTTTTGTTGCTGACTTTATGATTCCTTTCCAGCATGACACTAAGGACCACCTGTAGGACCCTGCATGAGACCCAGCTACAATATTGTTCGTGCCTACACAGTTGCTTTCTCTCAGATCAGGAATCAGCAATTCCTGTGCTTCTCTTCACACCATCTCTGCTCTTACCTTTCCATTGCATACCTATTTTCTTTCCTATAATTTATTATTTCCCTAATTTCTGTACCCCTGCTGTTGTCAGCCCTGTCCCTTTACCTCTTTGTCCTCTGCCAGTGTTTATTTTTGTTTAATTAATGCATATGCACAGAAAAAGCAAAGAGGGCAACCAAGATGGCATCTTATGTACTCCCACACCTATTGCTCTGCTTTACCTCCATAGACCAGCCTTTACTGCCAACCCTGCCTTTGCCTTGGCTGTGTTCTGTAGGGCTTGGGATCTTATTTTTTCTGGGCAATGCATAACACAGGGAGACTTAGGTTTTGCCTGTGGCCTCTAGATGCTATAGTAATACAAATAATAATCTCAGAAGCAGACATGTTCTGATTCATGCTGTTTATGGCACAGGTCTCTTGAAACTCAACTAATTATTGAGCTGCCATCAAAGCTGAAGAATTCTAATGATTTAGGGTTTGAATGGGCATGTTTCAATAGAGATTACTTTCAGCTTGTTTTCAGTGAGATACATGGTGATGGAGTTCCACTATTACTCAAGAAGAAAAAAAACATTAGCAGTCAGTTTAGCTGAAGCTTGGTTATTCACTCACAATATATTCACTGTGAAGTTGTATCACTTTAATGCACTGTGAAGTTGTATCACTTTAATGGACTAGAGCATAAGTTTCACAAAGGTCATGCATGCCTGTTGTTGGGTATTCATAAATCAATTAGGATTATTGGAAACATGAGCATTTTTGGGGTCAGAGTTTGGGAATTGGCTCTATATACACTGATTCTTATTTAAAGCTTCTTAAAATCAATACCAAACCTCTTATTTATAGCACTAGATCACACCTTTTAGCATTATTTTTGAATGTTGGTTCATCGGTTTATAGTATTGATGCTTTGTGGATATTAAATTAGTTCACCAGTTTTCACTACAGCGCACACCAATTTTATTTAGGTCTTTTTTAGTAAGTTACTGTTTAAAAGTCATTTCACTAGGTTGTTTGAAGAAAAAGTTCTTTTATAGCCATTAATAGGATGTATCTTTGAAATTGGAGGCTGGTGGTAAAACTGATTCCATATGAGTAAAAGGAATTAAGTTGTATGGTATTTATGGTAGTTTCTTGTACTGTTTTCACCAAAAAACACCTCATGGTATCACAGGGAAAGCACTTAAGGCTTGGGTGAAATAGCTGCAGAAAGCAATAGAATTATGCCCTCAATCAGTTCTTTAGGGAATGATTACATTAATTCATCTTTCAACTGAAATGTTATGTTACAGACTCCTTGTAATTTCCTCCATCTTCTTCATCACACATGAGAGCTGTGTGCACGAGTCAAAGCATAACATAATTATTTTATCTTCCACATAAACTGAATATCAAACTGAATATCAAATAATCAGAGTATTATTTGATCATTACAGCTTGCATTGCATCATGACTTAATAACACATGTGTTGACAGGGTAGACTAATATGTAATACCATTTTTGGACAGCCAGCCAGTAAGCCAGGAAACTGCTAGAGGACTAAGAGGGCTGGAGATATTGCAAAAAGAATATAGTGGAGAATACTACATATGAGTGGAATTCTCCCTTTTCTTCCTGAAGAAACCCTGGTGGTTTGTTACTCTCCTGGCCAGCCACTCCCTCAGGCTAGAACAGTTGTTGGGAACATCCCCAGGTGCCAAACGCTGCACATGTGCCACTTGTTAAACACTCCAGAGCACTAGGAGGTGGGCTGGGAGGTGCAGGGTCAGCTAAAGTAAGGATAGAAAAAGTGGTTTTAAATAAAGCCCTGGTGATCAGGTGACTTAACTGCCCTATATCACAAGATGCTGCTGCTGTACAGACCATCACAAAGAGGCACAGTCATTACTGCACAGCAAAGATCCTGTCTCTTCCTTTGGCAGTAAGTTTTATGTTCAGTAAGTCTGCTGCTGCTCCAGTTTCAAAGAAAAAAAACTGCATCAGTTTCGTTGTCTCTATATTTTATATGGCCCTTTTCACTGTGTCATGAATTACTGCACATCACAGTGAAGGTGTAAATACTACTTGATTGCTATTTATAAGCATTCCCATAAAATAAGAGGGCCCTTACATCTCTTACATCCAGTTGACCCATTCCTACAAACAGTGTCTGGGATTTTTTTGCCTTGAAGTCAACTGACTGAGATCAAAAGAGTGACAATAAGCTCCAACCTACAACTTCAGCAACTGTAACACTCAGGATTTTATAACCTGAGGAAAAAAACTCTCCCGTTATATTACCCACAGTTTCTATGCAGCCCAAAGCTGATGAGTTCATGAAAGTTGCAAGGTCATGGCTTGAGAGCTTGTCGGTGGCTTTTAAAAATCAGAGCTTATGAATATACTCTGATTATGGATTTCTGATTCCTTTTAAAGCTCTGGCAACTGGGCTAAAAAAAAAAATCCTTGAAATTATAAAGATGAATTTAAAAATCAAAGTAATGTCACCAAAACCCAAGAAAAGTTCAGATGATTGTTCCTTACTGGTGTTATAAGTGGATCTGTGGGCTAGCAAAAACTAAAAATACTCCTCCAGAGGAAAACCACTCTGAGTCACATAAAGCTGAAAAACAGACAGAATGTGGTTTTGTACAGAATGCTTTTTAAATTATGGTTTTAAATCACTGAATATTTGAACTTTGCTTCTTAAGAAATTCTTTGATAGAAGGAAAATTCCAGGCACCTTCTGTATTCAGAAACACATTACATTCTAATACCTGCTTCGTGAAAGGCTATTTTCTTTGTGAATAAATTATACTCGTTTTCCTCTCCTTGTCTTGTTTTAGAAAAAACGATCAATGCAAACACTGAGTTAATACAAGTAGATGCAAATATATTCCAGCAGGAAAGTTACAAGACTTATTAAAATACTCGTGCAAATATGTCAGCAAAAGTATAGAGAACAAGACTGCATTTCCAAAAACACCTCTCATTAACCAACAAAACGCCCAGACAGCATTAAAGAGTGTCTGAATGGAAGGTTTGTAACAGAAGAACACAGGAGCTGTGATTTCAAACCTGTGACATCCCCTCTCAATCACTTAAGAATGTATTGAGTCATAAATAACAAGTTTCCAAGAGAAACAGAGATCTACAAACGTGTTTCAGATGCCATAGCCTGAAACTGGGACTCAGGTGGCTACTACAGTCACCAGGTGCCAGTGTGGCTGTCCCGAGGTACCCAAACCATCTCCACTGGCCTGGCAGAGGGTCCTGCAGGACCCTCCTCCCCCACCTCTTCCTGAGCAGTAGCCCCAAGCCAAGCATGGATCTCTAGGATGGCTTTATGGCCTTTATGGAGGAATTTCACACCTTCAGAAGAAAGCTTTTAAGTTGTTGCAATTCTGACCAACTTGATTAGACTACATAATATTTCTTCCTACCAGTGTTGCAAGGAGAAAATTTGCAAAATATAACTATGAAGTGAAAAACAAAGTAATAAGCATATTCTGACTACAGTTCAAAGTTCAAAGGAAAGGCATGCCCTACTCCTGAAGTTTTTCTGGAGCAACTCTAAACAAATGTATTAGTGAATTTAAATCCTAATTGCAGCTCCCAGTCAAAGATCCTGATTTGTGTTTCAGAAGCAGTTCACTAATATAAAACAGTACTACTCATGCTTGTCACTAACACCATTTTGCTCAAGCAAGCAGTTATAAAAGTTACGGACTAGGTAGGGAAGAGGCAAGACTAGAGCTTAGATTTTGAAACGGGCATTTCCCCTTCTCTAGCCATTGCACCGTATCTTTAATGTGGCAAAAATTACTCCAATTATTCTAGGAACTCCTCACCCATGAAAACGTTATAGCAGAGTTTGCATATAAAAACTTTTGGCTTACTTTGTAATACTTAGGAAACCTGAAATTGAAGGAGAAAACAGTGCCATTTGTATCAAAGATCAACCTGCATAGCAAAAAAAAAAAAAAAAAATTAAGATTAATATCTTTAAAATTCTCTTGATGCATATTTGTAGTAAAATATATGAATCCAGAAATATAAATACATTGTAACTGCATATTGACAAATCCATCAACATTTTACAGATTAAGTCAGGTGTAAATTTGGTCAACAGATGACTAATCTGGGAACTCAGAGCTCTCATATTGATATAGGTGTAAATCAAAAGGATGTCCAGAAAAAGCAAAAGGATTCCTGGTGTAGCCTCGTGGTTAAAACCTCAAGTGCAAGACTGATTTTTTTCTCCTTGGGAGTTGTCATATGGCTGTTCTTCAAATAACTTCATAAAACATGGAGCTACAGTAAGAGCAAATGATTCACTGAAAGTCTCCTGTCAATGGTAAATAACTGATAAAGAATTGAGATTAATATGCAAACACAGTTTATAATATAAACAACAGTTTACAAAAATGCAAGTGGCATATTTAGGAATAAAAAACTTGCTACTCTAGGAAGTCTTGTCAGATTCACAGATATTTAGTCATGAGAGATGCAACTGGGATATTCAAAAGAGCCTCAATAGATTAGGTACTTACTTACTACTAAAAATTAACGAGATTGAATGCTTAAATTAATTGAGCAATTAATGCCCTTTTATATTACATAAATACAAAAGGGAAGGGTTAGGAAGACCAAATTCCATTTGCTAATTTGGGGGATGGAGAGGAGAAAGAGTAGGATGAAAAAAGGAAAAAAAAAAAAGAGAGGATGAGGGGAGTTAGAAATCAGAATAGAATCATAATAAAATGCCATAATCTACAATAAAATTAAATTTGTGAAAAAAATTAAGTGAAATGTTTTAATAGCATTGAATTACTTACATTTCTTACTACTAAAGCAAAATTATACATTTTCCCTATTGCAGTATTTAATTTAGTTTTATTACATAGAAGTAATATTTTGTTACTTTACTAAATTGCAAAAGTCAAAATTAATTTCAGACAGAAAGTTAAAGAAAATATTCCAATACCAATATAAACTATTCTGTTCCCCTTTTCTAAAATTGTGTAAAAATCTGTATAATCTTCTAGACTCTTTTGATCAAACCTTATTTTTGCAGGATGATTGTCCACTGAGATATTTTCCATCCATCTCTAATTCACTCTACTAATAACCCAACAAGCCTTGTGATTAAACCCCAAATTTCTATTGAGAATTATTTTTTCCTTTGAAACAGAGATATCATTATGTGTAGTTACTTTATGCTGAAAATTATAAAAATCTTTTAACACTGCACATTTTGGGTTTAAAAATGGTAACTCCATTGGCCACCATAATTCTAGGATGCATTAAAACACTGAGGGGAAACGGTGGAGAACAGCAGCACCTGTTTTCTGTTCAATATCCTTAATCTGATTAGCAGCCCCTGGATGGAGTAGATCTTAGCATTCCAAAAGACTTATGACTACATCAAAGTGAAGGAGAAGAGGTTTTGTATAAAATTATACTACTGAGCTTTTTTCCATGCTGTTATTACAATATCAAACAGAGTTGTCACAGAACTATATGATAAGAGCCTATTCATCCATAGCAGATGTTATATAATGAAAGGTATCAAACATTTTTATAATAATACAACATCTATTATCCCAGATTTGTATAATACTCATTCCCAAAGGATCTGAAAATGTTTTACAAACTGATATACAAATTATCCATGCAGAAAGCTATTCATCCATCAAGGAAACACAACTACAGCCCAAGGCAAAGCAGAACAACTATACGAATACACACAAAAAACCTTTGGTAAGTGAAGGAAGTATTCTCTAGTCAAGACTGTGGGGAAAATGTTAAGTATATATTATGTACATATACAAGATTTAGGAAGATTCTTGCTTTTATAATCCTAATTCTTCAGTAAGATACAGTAGGATATCTCTTGACCATTAGCAATCACAACATTAATTGAAATAAATAAATGCTTAAAAATATTAAGTATAGCAATAAGTTCTGAGACAAGTTTGTTGTATGTTTTCATTCATGTTTCAAAATAATGGTGTCATATTAAAAAAAAAAAATCTCTTGGTGCAGTTTATCCCAGAAATAGAAGTATGTAGAAAAGTGTTAAAAGAATAATTAAATGAATACAGCACTTTACTCAGAAACAGTCTTCTCAATTCCTATCAGCACAAGTTAATGAAACCAAGTGTTTGCAAAACAAAAATTATCACCCCAAGTCAACTCTGTAATTTGCATTGCATAAGGCTGAACTTTCATTTCAGTCCTAATTCTGGTGATGTTGACCAGACACTTGATTTGGATCTTCTTTGGTGATTTTCCACAGCATTTTCAGCTTGACAATCACTTTAGTTCAATAAAAAAGGTGGCAGAGATACTTAAGGGTAATTGAAGAAGTCATAGAGTGTGATTTAAGGCAAAAGAGAGCTCTCTCCCTCTCAATAGTTATCAGGAATCTTTAATTAGAAGCAAAATGTGTAAGAAAAATGCAGTTAGTGGGAGAGTAATACAGTTGAAGATGTAGGAAGAGGCTTTACGAAGCGTTATGGAAATTTTGGGACTATTTTTAACCTTGAGAACTGGACACAGACCTCAGAATTCCCAACTGTATAGACAGTGTCCTCCCTGGAGACTTACATAGGACCACGTATTGGCACACTGGTATTTTGGTTCTAAGTAACTATCTAAAACCCAGCCTCAGCATCATTACTCATCTGGGAGCTACATTCAGAAACCCTCTTGAGGATTTCGGCAGCTATTGGGCAGGAGAGGCAGGTAAAGAATTGCTGATGCTTGTAACCCTGGAGAATCCAGCAGATTTGAGGGAAAAAATGCTATAAAGGAGAAGAGCTATCCTTCACATCACTCCCCTAGGTGAGGCTGATACAGTGAAAAAAATCACACAGATGAGCAAAAAAATGGATATTATGAAAGTCTGGAACTCTCAGGCCACTTATTTGATTGGGAAATTGAAGCAGAATTACAGGAAAGGAAATAAGGGAGCTCCCAGTCAGGTATCTAAGGTAGTGATATGTAAATGACATGAAAATGAAAAACAGCTGCAAGAAACTGAAATTTTAGCACACAGTCAACAACATAAGCAGCACTCGAGCATTAATGTGATGTGTTGTGGAATTGGGATTTTGCTGTAAAAGGGTAATAAATTGTTCAAGAAGAGCAGGAAGAGAGGAAAGGGAGGCCTTGCCTCTGTGTCAATAACGTGTATGCTGCTTGTGAAGTCTGCAGTTCAACAAGACAGAAGAAATTACTGTCTTCTTGAATGACTGCATAAAAATAATAGGAACCAGGAATAAGGGTGCTATACTCTAGGGAGTCATTCTTTCCCTGTTTAACCTTGAAAATCAAGCACAAGCCTTAGTCTTCACAAATATCCTGAGATTCATATCTATTGAAGGGAGTAATACACAGACACATCCTCAGGATGTATCAGGAGGCACGAAGGACAGCTTTCTGAATACATTGGGGACAGTATTTTATCTTCCAGAATAAAGGAGAAACCACCTGGGAAATAGAAGGAACATAAAGAAACTGATTACGAATCTAAAGTTGGAAAATTATTCTGATGAGAAGATTAGGAAAAATGAGAAAAACGTAAAAGATAGAAGCCTTCAGCAAACTTCAAAAGAAGAAAGAGAAATGGAATAAGGTTGATGTTTCCAACACTTTTTCCACACACAAAAATTGAGACCAGATACTCAATTAACTATGCACTCAACAATTATGAAATCCAGAGCATGAAATATATAAGGTAAATAAAAAACTAGATAAATCAGCATTCAAATCAACAAATCAATCTCACTCAGAGATATTTAAAGCTTCACCCATCTCTGGGCCATTTAAGAACTCTGAAAAGTTCAAAAAGACAGGGTAATTCTGGTGGATTGGAGAATGGTAAAGCCCCTGCTTTTAACAAGGAAGAGGAGAATAAAGTAGACACTATCATCTCAGTTGTTATCAAAAAATATATAAATATAGACCTTAGATTTATAGAAGATAAGATGATAAAAGGAACAGTCAGCATTAATTTATCCAGATAAGGTAATATCCAGACCATCTAGTTTCAGTCTTCAGCTGACAATCAGAACAAAGTGCTGTAAGACTTCAAGAACAATACCACATGATTTTCTCACAAGAAAATGAGATTTAGATGAAATTAGTATTGCACAGCTGGTTGACAAGCTATGTGAAATGTCAGTTCTCAATATTTAATTGCCAAAAGGGGAAGTACTTTCAATCAGAAACTCTCTGGGATTTTTTGTGCAAGTCCATCACTATTCATCACTATTTCAGCTATTAGAGTGTTCTTACAGACATTTATAAGCACAAAACTCAGACTTGAGAATGTGCAGGAAGATGGATTGCAAACAATGTCAAGAACAGGATCAGAATTGGAAACATGCTTTAGAAATGATCTAAAATCAACAATGTCAAATTCAATCCAAAAGTGTGTAAAGTGCTACCCATGCAGAGCTGAAATCAGGCGCACAAAAGCAACAGGACAGTGAATTGCAACCCAGAAGTAGCACAGAAATATTGTCCCATGCTCCATGTTGCAGTGGGAATTAGAGAATCATAGAATGTCCTGAGTTGGAAGAGACCCACAAGGATTGAGTCCAGGAGCCACAGTCTTAAATAGGACTCAGCAGTCTGATGTTGTTCCCCAAAAAGCACTTCTCAGTCCTGGGAGAGATGAAGAGCAGGGCTTATATATATGCCAGTAAAACCAATATTTGATCTAGTTAATATTGATCTTGTGGGTTGGTTGGTAATTTTGGTCACTACATTACAAAAACAAAACAAAACAAAAAACAAACAAACAAACAAAACCCAAAAAAATCAACCAACCAAAAACAAAACAAAACCAAAAAAAACAAGATGGAGAGCAACAAGGCAAGCAATTAAGAAAGTCTGGGACCTGAGCAGTTGTTAAGGAAATTTGATCTTTTTAATCTAGAGAAAACATGATCAGATTTAATTTTTTATAAAACTTGTAAATCTCCCAGTATGCAAAAAAGTGCTAAAAGATAGTGGACACCTCTTTGGTTTTTTTTCAAAAGCCTGTTATGGGGAAAGATAAGTATTCTCAGTACAGGAACCCAAGGAATGGTTCAGGGGCATGTTTCTTTCTGATGATAAGGAATTTTCCTCATTAGCAAGTGGATCTTAATTGACCAGGTGCTGTCAGACGCAATTTACAGGCACTTCAGGAATGGACAAGAGGAATCTGAGAAATTCCTTCAACCCTTCAGTTTCCATGATTCCTGGTATCCCCTTCTCTCACACACCCCTCTCTTATGGCAGCAGAATTTCGTCCTGAATTCACTTTTCATCCATCCAGACTGGTGCATAAATAAGTCCAATGACACTTTACCACATACCTGAAATTAAGCACATGCTTAAGTGCTTTGCTCAACAGCAATATACTTTAAGCACACACTTTAAAACTCTTCAAACTGTGTCTTTATAGCTTTTCAAAGTCATTACAGCGGTGACATGGGTCTAAAATATTGCTACACAGGAATGTAACTGCCTGCTATAAGAAAGAGACCTAGAAAAGGGAAGAATGCAGAAGACTGCTAATCTTCCTTTTCTATGTTCACATTATTTTCAGAAAAAAGTGATGAAAATGGTGGTCCTGTTCTAAGAGAGGTATTTCATGAAATCAATTGCAATGTGAATTTTAGGTTCAGTCACATTCATCCAACATGTAAAGGACTGCAGGGTGTAGCACTCCAGCACACATATGTGAATTTAGGAACAAGCTGCGTACACCTGATCAAATCAGCTTTACACAATATACTCAAACATAATTTTAAAGCAGAAGGAAAGAGAGGACTTTCTAAAGATTTGATGGTTTTCAACCAAAAACAAAAGAAAAACCTGTTGGCTGCTACCAAATAAATAAGACTGGTTGCTTAATGACTTTTTTTTTTTTGGGGGGGGGGGGGTTTGTGAAAAATTCTGTGATAGTTCATATGTGTTTGTATTTATTTTTTTTTGATCCCTCTTTCACTCCTACTAAACATATCCTTATTTTGACCCTTGAGTTCAAACACTGACAGATATTTCAGTTTAGTCAACATTTAGCTGTCTGATCAAAAGACCTTCAACAAAAGGCAATTTCTGCATTTTCTTACACAGTAGCAGGTAAAAGAAACTGCAGGACTGTAATTTACTATATTACTTGTCAAGGTGCACAATATTTTTTTTTAATTGCATATTTTATGGTATGCTTAAATTGTACTTAATTACTTGCTGTAGAGTGAAATCTTTACAAGGTTATTCTGTATCACACCTTTCAACTTGACTTTATTTAAAGAAGGAGATGTCTTTGTATCTTCCTAATCTTGAAGCACAGTCTGCGATATAAAGAAAATCATATTTAAGCATAAAGATTTAAACACTATTTTCAGAAAATCTGTCACCATTGGATTCTCATGGAAAGAAAGATAGGAGGAAAGGAAAGTCTTTATCTAAAAAACAGACTGTCAGAAAATTATTAGCAATTCTTAGTGTTCATACAGTCACTGTTGAAAGTGACATTATCAGTGACGTGTCATCAAGAAGAAGAATTGCAAAGCCACAAAGAAGACAAAGTAATTTGCAAGAGCACAGCATGCCATCACAACGGTGCCAAGATAGCTTTAAGTGATAGAAATTCTATGTATGTTCATGTATTAAAGAGTCTAAAATGGCACCCGACTCGAGTCGGGTCAAACTTGGACATCTTTCCAATACATTAATGACGTTTAATAATCAAACATAAGTCTTTGATAACACATCCAAAATGCCTTATTTCCTACTGAGAACTTGTCCCTGTTTATCATGTCTTGTCCTTTGATTAAAAAAAATTCACAATTCTAACGGAAGAAAACAGAAGTAAATATCAACTACTTCATTAGAAATTATCAGCTTGAAGGTACATTTTGGAGATGGTTAATGAAACAGTTTCATTAGAGTTTACACTACCTTATCCAGTAGTCACAATGTTCTGTATCGTTTACCTCTTAACAGAGAAAGAAGAAAATTGGGAATATTTTGCATTCAGAATATTTTTGTTCCCAGTGTCTACTCTGGACAACAATCACCAAAGATAAAGCTTTTCCCAGACTTCTGCATTTCTTCAGAGTAAGCCAGTTATCTCCAGGCTCAGTCAGCATGACTTGAGAAGTAACAGGCAAATATTCAGACACTGACATGCAAAGAGAATCTCCCAGATCGAACCAGAAATGGGTATTTTGCATCAGTGCTGATCTTAGCTTTCAAATGCAGAATTGGGTAATTCGTTACAACAGAAATTGTAAAGCTATGAATATTAATTGACTGAAATTATTCAGATTAAAGGAGCTTCCAGATCTCCGCAGGTTTAGTTAAACAATTCACTATTTCAAAGTACATTACTGAAGCATTATTTTACAGCTTGATCTAAGACCATTTGACATGAAGTACGTGGCAAATGTGCAATATGTGGATTGTTTAAAGCATAATATAAGACTTTAAGGCTCAGCCTTCAAGTGAAGCTTAGCAGTCAGTAAGTATGGGAGCTGGACCTGGCTTCATGCCCTCTTGCAGCACTCTGGGACACTGATAGCGTTTCATAGCCTTAACACGCTCATAAAACTATTGCAAAACAACCACCTCTTTGTATCGTCGACTTTTATACTAAAGGACAGAACAAAAAGCTGTTTTGTCTTCTTAATCTTAACATCAGACAATCCATCCTTCAAAACAAGAGGAGAAGAAAAATGGGGACAAAACAGTCTGAATTTCCATCTTTTCCTCTCATTAGTGTGCATGAAAGAACACTACATTTATTAACCCTTCTTAAGAGCTTGTCAACTACAGCAATAATCAGATTAGAAAATAAAGTTGCAAATTTCAGGAGCACCTGTTCCAGTTTTGTTCTGTTCTTACAGGATGAGCTGTCTGCTGGGCTGGCCTCTGTGGCAGCATTAGAAGGTAGCCCATTTTTGCTAAAACTCTTTTTTTTTCAGTTCCAGAAATAGAGAAAACAAGCCATGTTAACTCTTCAGAGCATCTCTCTAGTGAATGTTCCAGTGAATGAATGTGTCTGTTCATTTTGTAGTATTATAAATGCCAAATACTGAGCCTACTTTGCTGTTTTTCTGCATTTTTTGCAATTATTGACACTTCTGTAAACCAAGTAACATATACATTTATGCTCACTTGTTCTATGAATTCTGAAAGGTGTAAACCAGTGGATAATCAAACCCACAGCCTATGGATATTATTCTTTCTAAATTGCTCTGTTAACTCCTAGCTTCTTTCTATCCTTGAAAATTATTGCTTGCTGGTAGAGAATTTTATTTCATATTGAAAAAGGAGAACAAAAGTGAAGCAATCCATTCTTTTGGTAGTATGTCAAAAAAAGTTCAGTTATTTTGTATTTCTGTAGAAAGAACTGATTAACATAGCTCCAGCTTTATGAAAGCATGCTTGTCTTGGAGAAACCAGTATCTACCACAAGAACAGCAAACGCTAATGTTGAGTTCAGCTAATAACTTGTTGTACAGGACATATTATAGGGTGTTAAAAAAAAGGAACATTTATTTTCTAAACAAAGTCAAAAGGTAACAAAAAAGTAGCATCATGTGGATGAAGTCCTTTCACATCATTGTAAAATTTATCTTTATCTGCTGATAGACAGCAGTCACAATGTATGGCCGTATAGCAATAATGATATGGTCTAGGTAAAACTGGAAAGGTCTTCCATGAGAAATGCATGCCATGGATTTTTATCTACTGGAAAAGCAACGCGCAACAACTGAGTTGAATGCATAAATCTCCATAGACCTGAAAGATTTGGAAAGCATCAGCAGAGGTAATGTATAGAGACTGTGAAACAATGAGTCAATATGAGTCACTCATTACAGCAGAACATTACCACACCATTAAATCCTAAGAAAGGATGACAGAACCAAATACTTTATTTGAAAGCTATTATAACTTCCAAGAGAAGATTTAATAAATGGGCATTTGACAACAAGATGAAATGGGCACCATGTACGATAACCTTTAAATAAACCAGCCAAACACAAGGTTCAGAGACTACTGTATGAAGGAATGCCTTTAGGGATTTAGATGGTGAGTAATATATTTTTACCCTGATTTTAATGGAAACAACACTCTCTGTGGACATCATTATGGACAAAGATATGTTACATATCAGGCTGCAAAATGATGTGTGGTCTAACCTTCCTTTCAGTTCTGAAAAAAGGGGAAATGATCTCTCATTTTCATGCTCAGTTTCAATAGAGTGGGGCAAAACAGAGAAAACAGAAAATGAAAGTTAGAACATAAGATAAAACAATGTATCTGATGAGCCATGATTTCATTTCAAAATACTGACAATAGTGGACTCCTGGATCAATGAAGGAAATCAGCCTATAAATACTACTTCTGGCACACAAAGCTAACAGAGCTTGTCTAGGCCAAGGTAAAAGAATTCCACATTTATTTGTAATGAATCTTTAGTTAGTTGCTGAATGCTCAAATCATGGGAAAAGAAATAAAAAGCTGCATTTCGTTTTCTTTCTCTAAGGCCTGAAGATATGGCATATGACGTGGCATATATATGATGTCCATCCTACGGACATGCAAGTAGGTTTCCTTTTATGAAAGAAAATACTCTGTTTCAAAACACTAAACAAACTGATGTATTCCAAGATTTTCTAGCAACAGGCAAAAATCAACATTAATAGAACAAGATTATACAAGAAATAATATTGGAGCATCTTTTAAACTAAGGGAGGGAAAAAATTTCAACATGTTGCACTTCTTCAGTCACAACCAAAAATGCTTCTTGCATCTGTGCTATATCATCTGCCCAGTGAAACGGCACGTTCATAGGTAAGACTGGCCACAGATGGCAAACTTCGTTCCCCTGAGAGAAAATCTCAGGTAATCATACCAAAATACCAAAACAGAGTAAAAAAAGTCCACACCTCAATCATTGCAGAGAATGATGCAAGTGATGAAAGAGCCTGATCTAAGCACTGTGCACTTCTGTGCATGAACACAAAGTAATAACTTCAGAGACCTTTGCTTTCTCTTTTATTCTGAGTAAAGCCCTCCAGGAGTCATGGCACTGCTTACTATTACATGTAGGGGCCACTTATTAAAGAGAAAAGGAAAGCAACTAATTCCCCCTAAATTATGACTACGTAGTTTGGTTGTAAACACACTGCAATTCTTCAGCATAACATAATGTACTTATTAAAATTACAGGAAGTGGCTAATTGTGTGTGTAATGTTTTTAGTTTTGTTTCATGAAATAGTGTTCAGTATTTCTCTCCAGATGGATTAGGTAAGCATATAAACAAATCACAATAATTTATATCATGTCAGTGTGAAAAGAAAGCAGACATCAGAGATCATTTAATAAGAGGTTAAACAGAACATCCCTGTTAACCCAGCATCACAAATAAAACTACTTTCACACTAGTTACATCAGATACAGAGCTGATGCCATATGGTAAAGACAAAGGCTTAGAAAGAAGCCTTAAACACTCTATTCACAAAATCATTTTGAAGTAACCGTTAATGTTAATTATAGTTTAATTATAGCTAATATATACTAAAAATATGCCATTGATCAATTTTGGACATTTTCTATTAGTTTATATTTTTTTATTCTCTCATTTAAAATAAAATGCATTATAGCATTACACTTGTTGAAAGCAACTGCCTACTTAAACTATTTTTCAAAGTTATTAAATATCTCTTATTTTTAGGAACTCATTAGGAAACTATTCAACAAAGTTTAAAACTTCTTAAATGTTTAATTGCATTTTTGATCATTAATTACATCTGCAGATAGAACTTTTTAAATCTTAATTTTCTCATTTAAGTCTGAAATAGAGTTCGTTGCCCAATAGATTTTATTTTAGGGCAAAGACAAGCTGAATGTATTGATGAAGCTTTTAAAAGAAACCTACAGCTCAATCAGAATAAAATTCTATTTATCTACCATTTCATAATACGAGAATGAAAAAGTCATCTTTGCAGCTGAAATTCTGAGTTCCTTGGAAACCATCTTTAAGATTTATTATTTATACATTTTATAATACAACCTATGACATGAAGGCTTTTTATTTAGAAATATCTACTACAGAAATAAGGTCACTGCACTTGTCTGTGAAATAAGTTCTCGTTCTCCACATCCAACACAGAAATCCAACAATAAGGAATCAGACACAAACACTGACATATGATTAGCAGTTGGAATCAATGCTCTTGGAGGTCTCTTCCAACCTTAAGGATCCTATGATTTGATGATATCTCATGGTTTGTGTGAGTCAGTAGTGCCTGGAGCAAAGCCCTTTTTCCTGTCTATGAAGGTTTACACAGTGCATTATCTAATGGTAAAACACCAGCATTCTGCATCTCCTACATTGAAATAAACACCCTTCTCTTCTGGCTTAAATTAGATCTGCTGTGCCTTCACAGACACACTATGGCTCAAGAAAAATGATCCTGACTAGGATCTTGGCAGGGTGAAAGACTGACTGATCTGACTGAGTGGCAGAGCAAGCTCATGAACTCTCCATTTATGAAAACATAACTCATTCTGCAATGGATTTCTTATACCATAACATGGGAGTGTTTCTGAGATAACAAACACCATTTTGTTCAATTCAGTAACAAACAAAAATACTTATTTTCTTTGCAACATATTGTATAATTTACCATAGAAGTTTTTTTAACAAATACCATTATAAGAAATTTTCCTGCTTCACTTTCATGTCCCTCCTTACCTCTATCTTCTACAACACCAGTAATTTGAATTGTCCTATCTGCTACTTGATTATGTTCCTTAACTTCCAGAACTGCACTAATTTCCAGTATAGTTTATCTAGTAAGTTCAGGCTTATAAGTAACAGATCTGTACAGTCACATGACTGTACTTATTATATTTTTAAAAACATAATTAGCAAATGCTATTTATGACAGAGACCATTCTGTCTATTAAACTTAGCTGTATATATGAAAGGTTCAGATGTAAGAAGTTTAGCAGGAAGGAGAGGGAGAAAAGGAAGACCAAGGTGCCCAGGATATTTCTAGAGATGAAGATGAAGAGGCAGTCAGTTGTGTATATCCCACTCTTGTCCAGTCCTTGAAACCTGTGGTTATGACTGAAGAGTTTTGATTAAAGTCTTAACTAATAGTATCATGTATCCCAAAGGAGGAAAATTATATATAGTTGGGTGAATTATTAAAATAACAATAACGAGGGAAGCTCAGTACTAGGTTGACCCTGCTTGTGTGCTTGGTTTTCATGTGCCTAGTTAGGAGGCACAAAATGATGTGATGTGCAAAGATAGACATTGAATTTACATTTGCACTTTGGAGATTTTTTTATGATTCTTATTCCTACCAAGCTGTAGCAATATATTCAGTGTTCCTGCTACAGTCAGGTTGTGAAGATAGAAGACTGAAATAATAAAAGCGTCCTTCACCAAATATTCCTCTGGCTGTTGCTTTATTTTTTAAATCAAATATTGAAGTCGCATAGCCAACTCCAAGGGACTCCAATTCCATTTCATTTATAAATACAAAAAATTTTGCCTGTTTTTACCAAAACATATTTGGGAAAACAGCTACTTCAAGTAAGGTAAAACATAGAGCTAACACTCCAGTTTTGACAAGAATTAATCTGAAAACAGATGGGTTTTTTTAGATAACTTTAAAAAATTGCTCAGAATTAGATAAAAATAAGATAAACAGATCCTTTTTGATATGTAGCTTCAAGAATATTTTTATTACAGATATACTATTCCTTACTCTGTGTGCAAAAGGCTCCATGGCTGATAAGGAAAAAGAAGGGGACCATGGACATCTCAGTCACAAGTTTTTTCCTACTGCTAGGAATACCTCTAAGAATAGTTCCTATTACTTATCAAAAAAAGTTTTTAGGCAATTTCACATATTTTGGCAAGTCTGCTACTTTCAGATAATTTTTGCAATGTCAGAGGTCAGTCAATTCAAATTTACTTCATTTTAACAGAAATATTAAATGCTTCACTGAAAAACAGAAAAATATTTGCTGATTTGTTTTTAACTGATAAGCCCCTGTTGCTCCTGAAGATCTTATGTTTCTAGAGTCAAGGCTCATCACTGCCCTTTCTTCGTTCACTTATACCACGTACCTGAGGACTCCACAGCACAGGGGCTGTGATTTACATGCCTAGTTCTCCTCCTGTACTCTACTTTCGCTGCTTTTATGAATCCCATGCGTTGTTTTTTCCTCAACCTAACTTTTGAAATGAGAAAGAGTGCTTATCAATAGCTTCCAAACTGTTGATTCCCCTGTCTCTCATAGTCAGACTTTTACCACTCGTATCGTTTTTCTGCAGGCATTAAATCATAGAGTTTCCAGCTGGTGCAGCAGCTTTTTGTCCTGAAGAAATAAACAATCTGTTTTCAAACCAGCAGTGACTGCGACCTGTTCTGACTAACAAATAGCATTTCCTTCGAGGTGGCATCTGACAATTAAGCAGGGTTAATTTCTGAAGATCTTTCTTGCTTCATTAAGGATTATTAGGAGATTAACATTTAATCCATTCTAGTAAAAAAAGGATGAGGGTGTGGATAAAATATTGAACCTCATTCCTCTGAGTACAATTCTCTTTCAATACTTGGGGAGAATAAATTGCTGGTAAAAGGGATAGGTTAATGGTGCACCTGTCTGCTTATTTGTTTGGTTTTAAATATAAAACAAAAAAAAATCAGACTCAACTGATGAAGGAATCTAAAGTTTATGAACAAATAAAATATCAAAGTTTCCTCATCTTTCTCACAGTGGAATGTTTATGGTGATTTTGAATCCTTCCTCTACTAGAGAACATAACCTACCCCTAATATAACTAATGATTTACCTATTTAAAACCAACTTTCCTTGTCTTTGAGTTTTAACATGATGTGTTAGGCATTGGAAAATACTAGGTTGAATAAGTTTTGCTCTTTGCCTTATGAAAGTAAAAAGAAATACTGAAGTAATGCTGGTGTTCTTGATTGTTCCTCTGTTCAAAATGAGACTTTAAGAGAAGAATAATGTGAGTTGGATTCTTTCTGGTGGTCTTGTTAAGCATTTTGGCACACAGAGATAATACTTTAAGGAGAGAAGAAAATGGTAGTGATTCATTTTGTGGAGGAATCCTAATGTTATTTGAAAGCATGACTTCCGTGTTTGTAAATACATTCTAATCATGACTCTGCACCCACATCCAGCATTTCTGTAGTTATGCTTTTCTTTAATACTCCTTTCCAGAACTGTTCCACGGCCTTTCCTGACTATCTATTCTCTGTATTTTATATAACACGCAGTGTTTGATGAAACTAACTCCAAATGGCTATAATAAAACCCAGGTAGACACTAAATAAATATCTACCTTGCATACAGAAAAATCTAGGTGCACTTTTAGCTCCTGTATCAAGATACAGTTTTGATAGAGACTGCACAAGATCCAACACCTGTGAAGACTTTCTGGCACAGCTTGCTAAATCCAGAAGCTCCAGCCACCTGTACAAACACAGATGAAATCTGTACCACCATATATTCATCACTGATATCCTTCTAAATGTGTTAAGACCCCCCCAGCACTGCCATACCTTTCACTGCTGCAGCGTTTCACTTCTCATTTGTGTGAATGAACATGCTCTTGGGTTGATTCTCATGGGAAGGGCATAGAGGAGTGAGAGAATCTTCTCATTGAGATTAAAGTAGCGCTTGGTTATTCAGCCTGGGGAAAAGGAGACTCAGGGGAGACCTCATTGCTCTCTACAGCTACCTGAAAGGGGGCTGTAGAGAGGTCTGTGTGTCAGTCTCTACTCTCGAGTAACAAGTGATAAGGCAAGAGGAAATGTCCTCAAGTTGTGCCAGGGGAGGTTTAGGTTGGATATTAGGAAAAATATATTCACTGAAAGAGTTTTCAGGCATTGGGACAGGCTGCCCGAGGCAGTGGTGAAGTCACCATCCCTGGAGGTATTGAAAAGGTGTGGAGATGTGGTGCTTAGGGACATGGTTAGTGGTGGACTTGGCAGTGCTGGGAGGAATGGTTGGACTCAATGATCTTAGAGGCCTTTTCCAACCTAAACAAATCTATGATTGTATTCTATGATCCTATCAAGAAGAACAATTAAGCCCAGAATAAGTACAGTCACAATCCAATTTCTTGACCTGTAGGGTTTGCTTTGCATTTTTTGTTGTAATAATTCTCTTTTCCTTAGTTCCTGGCCACCAGTAGATACTGTTGCTCAGTTTTTCACCAGAGTTTCAGCATAAACTTTCACTGCCTAATGTGCTAACTCCTGAGAACTGGTAACTCATTTAAAACTCAAAGTCAAATGGAGTCATGTAGCAAGTAGGGAATGCCATCAGCTGATTCCAAAGTACTTTACACACAAAACAATTCAATACAGTGTTACCTTACTTAGTCTATAGCATTCAGATTTAGGAAGATTATCAGTATCCTTTAAAGTTTGTAATAGATATACTTTTATCCATACCAAGAAACTCAGAGGAAAAGACAGAAGATAAAAAGAAACCTAAGAGAGAGGGAGGGAAAGCTTCCTTTCAGATGTAAAAGTAGGGTATTTATTCCTGTTGCCCAAGGGCTAATGGTTTCACACAAATATACTGAAAAATGATATTAAAATAATTTATTCATCAAATTTAATGCAAAATTCCCTTTTTTCAATATAATTTGCATTCTGAGTATAAAGAGGATATAAGAAAAAAAATGCTCAATTTCGGCCAGAAATACAAGGAGGTGATTGAAAAACAGTCACAAGAATACTGAGCAGAACATCTTCATACAAACATACCCCTTGAGCTGCTGTATTTCAATGGGGAAAGAATATTATCCCTCTTCAAGTATTAGACAAGGTGTAGGAGTAGAGAAGGAGAAGGA
This sequence comes from Corapipo altera, assembly GCF_003945725.1. NCBI lineage: Eukaryota > Metazoa > Chordata > Aves > Passeriformes > Pipridae > Corapipo > Corapipo altera. The sequence continues at coordinate 27,025,795 of NW_020884877.1, forward strand.
AAGAGACCTTTCAAATGAGAATGCTCTTAGTGAGTCACTGCTTTGGTAAGAGGTACCAATATCCTACTCCTTTTCAAAGACTTCAGAAAGGCATTTGGGTGTTCTGGATCCATTTATCTCCTTGTAGGATCCAGGGAAAGATGAGAAGTTGTGGGGAAGGAAAAATTGATGGACTTTCAGGGCACTTTCTTACCACCCACTTTTATACAACTCACAATACTTAGAACATTCTTTACTACATGCTCTTCCTATCTATTTTGCCAGTGTCAACTAACAAACCTCAGTCATCTTCTTAGCTGACTAGCTGGCAAGATGTAGAACAGTAAAAAACTACACAGGCACTGACAGATTCTGACTGAACAGGTGGAAAAATGATAATGTTTTTAACAGAGTTGGATTTAAGCTTCTAGCAAATGTGAAACCTCAGGTGAAATGTTGGGATGATTTTCCAAAATCCTTTTTCTCCTACGCCCACAGCCCACTCATTTATGCTGAACAGATAATAAATCCCTTGTCAGTCTGCACCAGCCCCTGTACCACTGCAGAACTTCTGCATATCCACAAATAACTCCCTCATGCAAGGCTAGACAGGAAAATTATTTGGTAGTCCTAATAATTTGGTAGGCCTTCTAATTACCTGATTTCTCTCCTCATTTGCTTCTCCCAGCTGATAACTGGATCTTTCTCAAATAACTTCTCTGGCATTTTTTAGGCTTTTAAGCGACCAAATCAGGTTGAGGCAACACAAATTAAGTATTAGAAAATAAACAATGAAACTCCACTCTGTTGAAAGAGATTTGCCTCAAATTGATCTCCTCATAGTTACTCACACCCTGAGTATGCCCAAATTCATCCTATACCTTGGAATTTCTTATGCTGTGTTACTAATATATATGGATCTCATAAAGGCTATATTTCAACTCTGAGCAGATGCTCAAAAGATCTTCTGAAGCACTTTTTAGCTGAAAAACACCACCATTCCTTCTGTTTTAGATACATATATAGGGTATTCTAAATCCTTCCACAGGAAGAGAGAGTTTGACACAAAAAATAGTGGTGCAAAGGCCAAGGCATACAAATCATAGAAAGTCATCTGCAGATCATAATAGCAACTCCCTTTTCAATAATGACAAAAAAAGCAAAGAAATTCTGTCATGTATAAGTACTGCTGAGAAAAATAATATGCTTCAAGAGAAAGATTGCTTTAAATCATGAAATGCTGAAATTTAGGGTAGACTACCAATGAGGTTGTACTTTACTAAGATGTATAATTATAGCTCCATTTTAGTTGTCTTTTATGGCACAGATTACAGCAAGCTGTTAGTAAAAATGGACTACTATCTTGTAACAATGCACAAACAGCATACTGTCATTGTAGAATTCTTCCTGAACCAAACAGAGTGCTAATTGAATGTTAAATTTCTAGATTTGGCACTTGGCTTTGAGAAGACTGGAATGAATGGTAGCCCACTGGAAAGCAGAAAAATAATAGTTATCGTGATGCTGCTAAGTGCACTGCAGACTGCTCATTCAAGGACATATGCAGCAGTCAGGTGAATTTAAAGCCAATATATTTACATCTGTAAACGTCTCTCTGAATAAACTACAATATAAGGCTGTTTCTTAAAGAAAGGGAACTGTGTGTGCCATGGCCTGAAACACCCAGTGATTGGGCACAGCCTGTGTTCTGTGTTAGCTAACACATTTGCTTTTCTTTCAGCTCTGTATAGCTGCTGCACAGATTAGGGATGTTTAAAGTAGGTTGCCTGGGTGAAGTGCAGTTGGAATAGCAAGATCACGGGATTTAGAAAACCCTGCTCCTGGAATCAGGTTGCATGGTATGGACAGGGACAGGCCACAGCTCAAACTCACATACAGATTTCCAGTGCTCCATTACTTCCCTGAAGCCAGTCACATGTGTTACACCATCCCACTAATTTACCCTAATAGATGTGTCAGTGTTTTGTGGTGTTCTTTCATTTGTGGAGGAACAAACAGAGCACTGGCCTGGAGTCCCTGTGTGCTCTGGGACAGACACAAAGCAATGCCCTTATTAAACATGGGTTTCCATGGCCCAGAGGAGCTGCACAAGGCAGAGTCCTGGAGATGGCCAGATAGTGAGCAGAGTAGCAGCACAGTAGGACAGTCCTCATGGATTCTGCTGATGACACAAATTCTACAATGTCACTGACATATAAGTGAACTGGAATATTGTACAAGAAGAATGGTATGACTAGAAACAGAAGCAATGGGTACTAGAAGTAAGTTAGAACTGAGTACAAGGTCATGCATTTAGTGACTAGCAAGCATTTTAGTTAAACTGAGCATCCTAAATTGAGAAACTGCAGAGGAGGCAAGGGGTCAAGCACTTGCCAGCTGTGGAAGGGAAAAGGCAAAAAAGTAATTTCTTGTGTGGGCAGAGACATTATCACCCAGAAGACATGGAAAGTACAGACCAGAATTGTACAAGATGCTACTTCTTGCCTGCTCTGAGCGATTCTGTTTATCTCATTAAAATATACAGAATTAAACACTGTTGAGAGCAGAGAGGCATCATAATCAGGGGAAAGTCTTCAATCCTAACAGACAAGGCTAAAACAGCCTAACTTAGACCTGTTTAGCCTAACTAAACAAGAGCTAGGGAGAAGAATGATTGCTCTTAGAAGGCACTTCAGGAACATACCAGAAAGGGAAAAGGCATTTTTTAATCTAAGGTATAATACTGGTACAGGAAAAAATGGGTATAAATTGACTTGAATATATTTGGGCAGTACATTAAAAGACTATTTCGATCAGATGAGAGAGGTCCCAGAACAGCCTCATATGGAGAGTAGTTGAGCATAAAAAAACCAACAAAATTTTGTAGATGGGATTTGTTTAGTTTATCAAAGGACTATATGATACTTTTGCACACCAAAGCTGAAGACTGCTTTTGATGACCCAAAAGGTCTGGGAATCCTGCTTCCCCTGTACACAGGGCACTGTATTCTACATCAGGAATTAAATTTGAGCAAGGTGTATTCAGTCTTAAGAAAATTCATTTGATTCTCTTCCAGACCATGCTATGGCCATGTAAATTTTCGTGTAAAAAGAATGGGACACTGTATATTTACTACAGCTGAAAAATACTATTGAGGGCCACCCTTAAGTGCATTGTCTTATTGAATCTCACTAAATGAAAGATGTCAGTGTTAACTCTTCCTCATGGCAATCTACAGCTACTTTAAGTCTCAGATACATTCGTGCTATTAATATGATAAATATGAATAAACAACAATTTTAGAAATTATAAACCAACCCTGTCATGTATTCTTACAATTTAAAGCATTTTATATAGTTTAGCAGAAATTAAGAAAAGATTGTCACCTTAAAGAAACACATTGGAATTAAGGATTAATATTTTCCTTTTATTCTAAGCATTGATCAAAGAGTGTAGTCTAGCTCTTTTGCATTTCCACTGACAAATACTAAAGGATAGCACTCGAAGCTCCTGTTTCCTTGTGCTGACTGAAGAGCAGATATTTACAAAAAGCGAATAATATTTGCATAGCTGATGAACATCTAATAACATGCAGTAAGACATGTAATGTCAAATTTGCATGAGATACCAGCTTTTATAAACAGTTAATGTCTCTCTCATTATCCCCTTTTATGAGTCTGTTGTTGAGGGGTTTTTAAGAGTCTCATAATTTTCATCTGATGGGTTATAAAAATAACAACTTGATTTTGATATTAGCTTAAAATGTTAATGACATTTCAGATTGCATAGGACAGAAACCTGTGCTATCAGCACTTATACATATTTGAAGTAGGTGTGTCCCGTTTAAAAGTATTTATGACACCAACTTTGTATGGTTTGAAAAAGTTTGATCAGAAATTGGCAATATTAGGAGTAGATGCTACTAAGTCTCCTTAATCTTTAAAAATTGCATCTGTTCTGTAGGGCAACTTTTGGATGCCTATTCCTCATCAGGAGGACTAGTGGGTGTCCAACCCTGCATCATCTGTTTCTGTGTCCTAAAAAGTATTGTTAAATATCACTGTGAAAGAATTTAACTTTCAGTGAGAGCTTCTGGTGCTTTCTATTTTCTACCCATATTCATATCAGACAGAATGGTTTGTCTGTGATTAGTGCTAATTAATGTTATACTGTCATTTAGTTTTTCCTGTGTATCAATGAGGAGTCATGTTCTTGTTTGAATTCTCAGGCTTACATTCATTGGAGTTTTCTCTCATCTGAGGCTGCAAACAGAAACTGGTAGCTTTCATTTCATATGGTTTTGCAGATTCACAGTGAACAGTACATTTTTCTTTCTCTGTTTGAAAACAGAGCAAAATACTTGCTCACATTCATGAGTCATGAGTGAACAGAGAGGGCTCTATTCTGTCCACCCTCGCCAGGTTCAGGCTGGTGTAACTTGGCAGTAGTACAGTAACTTCTAACTTAGCCTTTTGTAATGCAAGTAGGGTACCAAGTTCTGGGATTTGCCTCGGCTGAAGCTGGATGAAGTGCACACAAACCAGTTTGCAATATAATGGATGGTTTCAGCAGTCGGCCCTTGTTACTGCCTGGAGACTAAATGAGCCCAATACAGTTGTTTACTGTATTTCAGATATTTCCTATAGTAAGTATAGAAGTTCAGATGGTGTTGTACTAATTTAACCTTGTTTAATTATATCTAGTAATCTAAGCAGCTCCCAAAAACTTGTTAAACTCTCGCACATTTACAATAACCATCTGCAATAAAAGATGAATTGGGTATTACTATGTACTACTATTAATTTTGAATAGATTTACAGCAAAATAATGCTCTCTTTCTAAGAATCCCGTTTCTGTTCTCACACTAGTTGCACACTGATGTAATTTAAATTATTTTGGTACAGACTTTCCTAGAAAAACTGTGCGACAGTAGATTCAAGTTTGAGGTAGAAAAAGAACATGGAAAATTCAAAAGGTTAAATTTTTTAGGCTGTCCAGCTGACTCTCCAACCTCACAGGAAGTTCGAGATTTTAGCAGTGATCTGTCAGCTTTGGGGTATTTGAATACGTGACTTCTCATGTGCAAATTGATCCAACACTGAGTTTACTCCAATCCATCACACCTTGAATACTTAAGCTACAGCAGGTGTACAGCCCAACTGCATGTGGCAGAACAAGCTCTGTGCTTCCCAGCCCAGTGGTTTTGGCTGATGGAAGTTTGCACAGAGGCATGTGCATCATTTTATGCCTCGGTTTTGCCATTCATAAAACAGATTCCTTTAGTGCAAGCTCCTGTTCAGAGATCAGTGCTGATGCTTGATCTCTAACCAACTATGAAATTTTCTTTTTGCTTGAACCGTATAAATTTCCATTCATGCAATACTTAAATAAATGATTTCTTTTAACAACTAGAAATTAAGAATTCAGAAAATTATTTTTATTCCTTCATTTTCAAACTCCATCTGAAGGGATGGAAAGGGGAGGCTGGTACGACTGTTTAAGCTGATGCAGGTGTTCGCCCCTGGTTTCTATTTCAGTCATTTCACCTCACCGTTGCTGCCTGAGCTGCACAGATCATTCAGGTACCAGATCATCATAACAGTGACCAAAATGCATTTTATTAAGCTAGAAATCCCTCAAGGATAGCACCAGGGTTAAATGCTTTTGTTCAGCTTGTTGCTTTGCTCTGCTGGGATCTTTCTGCAGGCTGTGGCAGCAGGTGATGCACATGTCTCTCGGAGTGGTTTACTTACTGATTTGGAAGAAAGCACCAACATTTCATCCTGCCTGCTGAATTTAGCTTAGACAGATAGACAGAAACGGAATACTAATAATGGTAGAAGAGGAGAAGAAATAACTACACATCCCTACCAGCTGAGCCTTCCTAATTGCTGACCCCAAATTTGGGAGTTGGAGCAGAGCTGAGTTTTGTGAGCTGCTGTGACTGCTGCACCAGAGGAAATCCTTTCTCTGCAGAAGGGCTTGTTTCTCCCCTTCCCAGAGCAAGTTATGGTATGAATCACTAAACAAGGAGGATAAAAAAAAATACTTTGGTATTTGACAGTCAGAACAGGTATTTCTTGTACAGAGGCCTGCTGAAGTTAGAGGCAGCTTAAAGAAAGACTTCACTGAAGGTGGAAATAAAGGACAGAGGTTTTTGACATCTGATGCACCAGAAGTGACTCCTTTTCTCCACCACTCTCCCTATACATCCCCCAGTGACCTCCTCATTAAGCACTTACACACAAGGTGTCCTACACATCCTTGCAAGGTAGAACAGGTTACACCAGAGAAAAAAAGTGGGTGTACAACACAAAAAGGCAGAATGAACAGGAAGATACTGTTGACTCAGTTTGTGCAATTTACTGCCAAATAATATTTCTAGGTAATAGTGATACAGAAAGGATTCACTGAACTGCTGGGGTCACTGTGGAAGGCAATCTCTGCAGGGTGAGCATGATTTTTAATCACAGACAGTAAAAGTGAAGGTTAAAAAAAGTCTGCAAATGCTAATTTGAAAGTGTCAGCTCAGTCCTTCATAGACATATACACACATGCAATCTCACCTGCATGGAGTTCAGTGTGTCTCCTCATGTCCCAGGATCTTGCAAACAAGTTGGTCTCAAGACATAGCACTTGGCACCTTCAGCAGTCCAAATGCCTTGAAAATACAGGCAGCAAATGTGCTCTGATCTATGTTCTAGAGAAGCTCCTACTGAAACTTCTCATTGATTCTGAGGGTCTCTAGATTAAGCTAAATCCTTATTCATGCTTACATCTCAGCAGCACAGGCTTTTTTTTTTTTTCTGTATGAGGTTTTACCCCCTCCATAGAAACAAGTTTGGCCCAAATGCCTGTAATGATTGCTCTTGCTATGAGCCTCAGAGAACATGAAGTTATTCTCGTGAGGGGATACACTCACACAGCAAAGCTAATAATTTTGTTATTCTGTTGGGAATTTTATGCTCCCCATTTGTATTAAAAAGTTTTAAAAGGTATTTATTAACTACAGAGAAAAGAAAAAAAAAACCTAGATTAGTAAGATGGTGCAATTACATCATTGCTGAGTTCACAATAAGCTGCTGTCAACTCTTCCAGCACACGCAAAATAGAAGAGGGTTTTACAGCCTGTCACCATCTCCAGACAGGCAGGTAAGTCACTGCTTATAATCAAAACAAGGCTCTGTTCTGGGGTCTAACTTCTCCCACGGGTACTCTGCAAGATGACAGTCTTCAGTTAATCCACAACTAGAATACGTTTTCCCTCCCAGTGTGAAAATTGTTCTCCTTTCCCAGACACAATCAGAGAGCTGAGCTATCTCCTTTGAACTCTTTTTTCCTAGCCTGGCAGGTACTGAAGGAGCACCTGAGCCCCCGTTCGACACAGCAAAGGCTGGCAGCACTTATCCCACAGGGATTTTTACCAGCAGATGAGAAGAAGCCAGTAGAGACAACCCAGCAGGGTCCTCCTTAGGCTTTGTATTTGATAAAATTTCTGAAGTGGTAGCAGAAATTTCAGAAATGTCACCAGTCTTTAACCTGAAATTCTTATTCCAGGAACAGCCAAAAGGTATTAGAACGCAAAGTTGGAGATGGGTGTAGGAGATGTTTGCCTCTAGTTTGGAGCACACATTTAAACTGCTTGTAAACAACAGGTGAAAACAACAGAACCCCTAAATACAGTCCTAAGGTAGCTAAATGAGGCAGATTGAAAGTGAGGGCTTCAGACACATTTAATGAGTGAATGTTGATGCTTCCAGACCTACAGGCCAGATGGTCCTATTTCTACAAAGCCCAAGGATGGAAAAAAGTAAAAGCCTCCAGGTGTCTACTGTACATTTCAATCTGTGATAATATTCAAGAAATGACAAGTCTGATAAATTAAAACCCCAGGAGGCAAAGCTAAAACCAGAGAGAAATTATAGACAAAATACAATTTATGCAGTGACTTATAGAAACAAAATAGGAATTAAAGCATCTTCCTACGAAACAACTGTAGTAATTTTATTTAATCCAAAGCATATAATGCCTTTTTTTTTTCTAAAGCTAATCTGGAAGGAGCTGCTCTTTGCTAGTCTTCACCCTTGCTAAAGTTTTCTTTTTTTGGGACTTACACCCCCTGGCTTGTCCAGTTCCAGTGGTAATGTCTGACATGTTGAATACTGATGTATTATTTACACTTTGCACCACCATTATGTGTGGTCTTACTGCTACAGATGGACCCTGTGCTTCTGCAAAACCTTGTCACAACAGAAAAGGAACAGTACCACAGTGCCTGCACACCAGGTTGACATAGAAGAGAAACTGTTGCAGAACAATGATCTGTGTAAACCTTACTTTGGGCGTACAACCACTTTAGACAGGTGTGATTTGCTGGTTTCAGTTTAGCTACACCAGTTCTCATCAGCAATGCTTTTACATCAGTGTTTTGTTTTTTTTTTAATTTAGAAGGAAAAACAAGACTATTGCTTCCTTGATGGAAGACAATGTTGGTTGAGCTATGACATACCTTATTCTGAGTAATGTAAGAAGGTGCTCTGAAAACAAGAGATTTATTTTCTCAAACAGGCAGGGAAACATACTGTTGAACTTATTAAAAATACCCATGTGGGTAATTTTATTCCAGCCTCAGAGCTCCCTAGTTGTGGTACAGCAAGGTTTTGCAACATATCACTTTTGTACCAGACAGTCTTTTATTAAAATTTCAAGTTCTCAGAAAACAGGAGGTTCATTATTTTTCAAATTTACCTCTATTTCAGTATGATGAAATAATTTATCACCAGGAAGCAGAGGTGTTGCTATACAATTACTCACTAAGTGAGTATGTCATTACCTCATCCAAATAAGTAATTTGAAACAGAAGCCCACTGAATTTGGTCAATGCTATTGAAAAATCAAGGTGAAGTACAAAAGTTCCTGATGCTCACTCAGCAGATGTGAACTCAGATTATGACTTGTTTTATTCTAGATATGAATTTGGAAAAATTTATACAAACTAGAAAGACGTTATTTGAAAATAAAGAAATTCTGCACATCTTCACTTGGATCACAAATAATCTTTAACTCTCATTATTGCAGAATCCAGTTATTCATTTCAGAAATCGGGCCTCATTTTGCTTGAGCCAAGACATAAAATCACACAACCCATTGATTTTGAGAATCATAAGGTTTTTCATATTCTAAATGTTAAGGGTATCTTATGTCCATATTCTTGGAAAATAACATAGCTCGACTACATAGAATCAAATTCTTATTCTCTTGTATCTGCTGAAAAACACCTTAGAATTTAGTTCACAGTTGCCAGATTAGTTATACTATTCACTTGCTCCCTGCCTTCTTGAAACTAAGTATAAACAAAAAATTTCTCCATGAAGATGATTTTATCTTTCTTTGGACTTTCTTTCTTTCAAGGTCCCAAACACCTAGAAGTGGAAACTGGTGTGTATTTTGAAGAGTTTAGGCAGACTGCAGTCTTTCCACTGCTCTTCATGCTTAAATAATCCATTTTCTTCTCCTTGATGTATCTGCAGTCTTTATAGCCCAGTAAGATACAGAACTTTTATATTGGCACTTCCTAATGAGTAGAAGCATCTATCTCAGACTCTTGTAAACACACTTTTAAAATGCTGCCTTAAATCTCATTTTTCACTGAAACACTACTGCCATAAGTTTTTAAAATTAGAGCTCTGCTATGTTTGTCCTGGAAAATTTCCAGCCCAAGATTCTAATCCCTGCAGATGTATCTACGTGCACTTGCTGACAATCTGAAGTGACAGTTGATGTGATTTTTTAGGGGTAGATATCTCTCATACCTCTGATAATTCTTTAAACAAAAAAAATCATCAAATAATCCACTACACATCAAAGCATAAAAACATCACTAAATTCTTAAGTAAATAATCTATTAGATTATAGAAATATATATTAATATATTTAGCTCACAGCCAAATATAAGAAATACAATAAAGTCCAAACAACTTGTAAACCTTATCCCTAGCAGCATTCTAAACTAAAAAGTGAGGCACCTAAGAGCTTTTCTGTGCCCCAACGGATTTTTGCAAGCTTTGTACGGATTACATTTCACCACTACATGCATGTATACAATGACCTGATATAGTCCCTTTGTTTGATCTGTTAATAATCAATGTAAGGTGAAATACAGCTTTCAATATACATGCCCTGTGTTCTAGTTGCCCATCTTGCAATTAAGGCAGTTAAGAAAGAAGCTTCTGGAGATCTCAAGCATCTGCACAAGGAACTACTGACCAGGAGAAAAAATATGTTGGCACAGGTGCTCAGGAAAGTTTTCACAGATCATGGCATCTACTAAATAGCTGAAATAGAATATTTATGCCCATCATGTCCAAATGAGCTAATAAATCACTACAGCTTTTATGCAGTCCCTCCATTCTTCCAAACTTGACCATCTCAGGAGGGCAAGTGCAGAGCATAGCAGGTCTCTGGCAGGGCAATCTTGACTTTGCATAAAATTTCAAGAAAATAAATACTTAGCACATATAAATACATTTCATCAGCACAGCTTAACCTTTTTAATATAGTTATATAATAGACATTAGACAGAGTGAATTGTGCTGGTATTGTGAACTGAAAGTGTCTCCATTTGCAGTGAGAACAGAGAGAAGGAAGACCAAGGCTTGGCATCCCTCAACAATGAATTATTGGGCTACACAGCAATAAACTTAACGCTTAAGTTGTAAAAGGAACCGTAAATGGAACCACAAGGCCCTGATTTATGTACTAGATAGATCCTGGTTTAAGATCTAGATTAATTCTTTAATAAAGATGCTATCCATCACTGGAAAAGGCCTGCCTTGGTTGTTTATTTGCCCATCATGAACAAAGAGCGTTAATTATGTTGTTTCAGATATAGTAGGTCTTCCCTGATACTTACAGCCCGCCACATGGCAATATGTCTTATACAGGAATGCATTATATTTTCTATTGAAAACGACCTACCAAATTGAAAACATAATTTTTTGTCACTGTAAGTTGTATAATGTATTACAGCTTGCACTGCTACAAGATAGCAATGGAAAAAAAAAATCATATCTACACCTACTTTTACTATAAAAAATGAAGTTGTATATTTTTTCAATTATCAGTAAAAAACATGTCACTAGCAATGAAATAAAGCTAAGGATTAGTTTCAGGAATGTCAAAATGTCAGTACCTGTTCCGAAAATATTTCTGCATACAATAGTATAAATGTCATAAGCTGAGGCATTCTGGCCAGTTTTCTCTCACCTTGAATAGAAATGTCATCAGGACACCAGTTCTTACACAATCTCACCTCTTTTTTTTTTTTTTTTTGTATAGGTTCTCTTCTTGGACAAATTCAAACACCAGCAAAATTAGATTAAGAAAAGGGGATTTATGTGACCACAGCCACCATGCAAAGTGAGCTGGTACTTGGTTGACCCTAGCTGCAGTGTCTGTTGCTATTTTTGTCTTTTCCCACATTGAAGCTGAATGCTACAGAACAAAAACTTCCCCAAACCCAAAGCATCCAGGGCAAACTGAGACAGTTAGAACAAAGCCTCCAGGGACTTACCAACTCCAGTCTAGGATAGAACTTTGAAACAATTAAAATTGTCTTATTGTTACCCACTGGTAAAATGAATTTAGATTCATTATTGTTATAAAATTAAAATGTATGAAAATATGGGCTAGAAATCAATGACAGTTAATCTAATATAAAATTTTAATATCAAAATTGTACATGCATTTATTTTTAAAAAAAAGGCAAAACACTAGTTGCTACAGCCTCACTCAGAAGCAGAAGAGGTTTTTATCTTAATATAGGCATTTCTGATTTGAAACGTAGATTAAGCCCTTTGCAAAGGCAGAGCTATTTTTTAATTCAATGCTTTGCTTTAAATCTCTTTTCTGTTCCAACAACAAAATATAAGTACAATTTTGGGGGTCAAATAGCTGTCAGGAGCTTAATTATATAATATCACCTCAAGTTCTCAAGCCTTAACCAAATATCACTGAAACAAAAGAGTATCTTTCATTGGTTTCAGCAAGTTTTGCATTAGATCCATACTAATTTCCTTCCAACCAATAAAGTGTTGGTATTTTCTCAATATCGTTTTGCAGGTTTCCTTATTTACTTCCCCTGTGATCACTACCATTTCTAGAAAGAAAATGGTTTTAACTTTATTTTTAGAAACCAAAGGCAGGCAATACTTTTCCAATACTTCTATATCCTTTAATCCAACTTCTGACAATTAACTCCATGGCTACTTTATTCTTGCGATGGAGTTAAAGTAGCCAGTTATTAGGATTTCTTTATCTATAACCTCTGGATTAAAAATCCTCTGATGACAAAAATAAGAGTTTTAGCAGTCCTTGAGCTGAAAAAAGAAACTTTTGGAAACTTCTCTTCCATTCCATCTGCAATCACAAAATGCAAGCGCTTGGTCTTATTAAAAAACACATTATCAGAACCTGAAGTTTCTTGAGTCTCAGCAGCTCAGTCTGGGTTTAAAAAGTGTTTTGGACAAATGTTCAGATAACGTGATTTGTTTGGGTTTTTTTCCTAATTCTGTCTTGTAATCCTGAGACCTACATTTCTTTATCACTGTCTTGCTAGTTCCATCTAAAAAGTTTTATTACTTCCAAGGTTGTCAAGATTATGTCCCTATTTACATTTTCATTCTTTGGGCTTCAAACATACAGTTCAAATTTGTACGTGATTTTTGGTAAGCCGGGAAAGCAATATCTAGAAGTTTTAGTAAATCCTACTTTATAGAAAATGAATTATACTTTTGATTTACAATTTGAAAACTATAAAAGCTTTCTTTCCTGAATATATTGTGATGACCATTTTAATTTGTCTTCTTCAAGAACTTCCATTCCCTTTAGAGCTCTGAAAGAAATTCCAGTCAGTGGCCATGTATTCCTGATTGAAACAAGCACTAGTGTGACCTTTTAATTTTGTTTTCATTTACTTTAGAGATAACAGAAGACTGATGTTAATGTTTTGTAGTTGGGACACCTGTATGTTGTCAAACCTCCTTTAATACATGGTGGTAAAAAGTGCATATCTGATGTTCAACCTGTACTCACACTATCCAAAATGTTTTTTCTCCTGATTTACATGATTAACTTATTTAATGAGGCAGAAAGAAGGTCTCATCCATCGTAGTTAGTCACAAGCAATGCAGTACTGAATAAACAGCAACAGCACATTAATCTCTCTGACTCTTCATTATTATCACTAACAGGAATACATTTGTACCTGCTTTCATGGTTAAATGCACTTGTTTTCTGGTATTAAGAAGGAAAGAAAAAAGCAACCTCGAAATTATGATGCAGCATGTTAAGAAATGCATTTCAGATACTAAAGGAAGGGCAGTAGAGCCCAAAGGGGCAGTTTGTGCATAACCACCTGGTAGAGGTCACTGGGACATCTTACACGATAAGAAGAGCTTAGGAAAGGAGAGAACATGAAATAACTCACCCCCAAGGAAGGGAGCAAGCACGTGAGGCCTCACTCTCTTCTCCTTTAAACAGGAGTAAAATAACCAGAGATGAATAAAAGATCCTGGTCTTCCATGTCTGAAACATGGAAACCCCCAAATGCATGAGGCCTCCCTGTCCTGTCCAGCTTCTGGCCCACACTGAGGTCCTCCCACACAGAATCAGTTTCCTCAGAGACAGAAGACATGGTTATATATCATGTATTGTCTTTTCCTACCATTTTGTCTCCAAAGAGGTAAGTAAAAGCTGGTATTCAGTGTGATCTATAGCACAGTTCATCCTGATGGCATGGCTGTGAGAGAGCAGTTCCAGGCACAGCTCTCATCCCAGATGGTATCTTAGAATGGCTAATTATTCATAGATTTTGTTTGAACAAGAATTGCCCATCACAGAGTACATGTGTTCCAAAGAGAAGTGTGATGATAACAATAAACCCCCTTAATTACAGTCTTGGCTGGGCTTTTTATGGTTATATGACGCCTTAGCTCTGGGAGCTGCCCTGTGTCAGCAGGACTGGTGTGCCAATATTAGAAGTCGTGCACTGGGAACACGGCCTTGCTCAGCAAGACACACAGAACAAAAAATTCTGGCAAAATTCCCAGAAAGTAAACCCTTCTGACTCATCCTCTTCCTCTCAGTTAAAACACCACCAAAGACTTGAACCACCACTCATCTTGAAACATCTTTTTTTCTTCTCCCAGAATGATTGGAGCAAATGAAGATGATAGAAAATGCTCCTTTACAATCATCTCCACCAGTGACCAGATTGCTCAAAGCCCCATCTAGGCCCATCACTTGCAGGGATGAGGCATCCATGACTTTCTCTGAGAAACCTGTTCCAGTGCCTCATCAGCCTCACAGTAAACAATTTCTTCCTAATATCTAATCTAAACTTACAATCCTTCAGTCTAAAACCATCAACCCTTGTTCTATCACTACATGCCCTTGTAAAAAGTCCCTCTCCAGCTCTCTCATAGTCCCCTTTAGGTGTTGGAAAGCTGCTATAAGGGAAGATATGAATATCATAAGGAATACATTCATTTTATCCATTATACAGAAGTCTTTGTATTCTAGGAATTAAATATTAGGTAGATCTATCTTTGTGTGCATGAAAAGGTCAGTACAATTGACCAGCAGTACCTTGAAGATGCCAACAACTTTAGATCAGATTCTTTCTACAAAAAGGGTTTTTATTGGGGTTTTATACTTTTGTCTAATGAACCTACAAGCAAATTTTGATGGAAGTGGTACGAAAGGGACTGAACAAGGCAAGTTTCCTGTCCATTTTTATCTTTGTGGAGAAAAAAGGTCTGGCTGTGAATCAGATATTGTAATGGACTGAGCTGACATTGATGTTATTTGTTCAGTCCCAGTGCACTAGAGCAGAACCACAATCTTCCTAATCCAGTGGATTGATATAAAGAAAGTAGCCCGTTTTTGACAGATGGAGGAGTTGTTTAAGACAAAAGGATGTAGTGATCAATAGAAAACCTAAATTTCTAAATGTAGAAAACCAATAAGAGAAGAGAAATTAGAAGACAAGGATGTAGGGGAGAGCAGTAGGACAATGCAGAGACAGAGAAACTGGGACGTGCTAAACATTTTCTAAACATTTTGCAATAAAATAAATCTATGGTGAGGCAGGGTGGTAACACTTTTGAGTATTATCAAAGACGGGGAAGAAAAGTTCAGTAATTGTTTCCCATCTATATTTGGAAAGATGTGCAAATCTTTCCCTTCAGTAGCAATCAAAGTCCTCAGCAGACATTATCTACTTGGGATGACTTGCAGGCTGCTTGTACCCCAGATTCTTAGCTTCATAAATCTTGGGGCTTCACATATGGTCCAGAAGACTGGAAAATTGTGTGTTGTGAAATATTGGGCCCAAACATTCTTACTGGGAAATACACCAAAGACAAGGAACAGGTTGGCTATCTGAGAAATCTCAAAATGAAGATATCTAACAGAAGTGGATTTGTGGGGAATTGAAAAGAGGTTCTGTAACAAAAAGTAGTAGAGGGTCCTAAACAAGATATTATTAAATTATTTAGAAACAAATGTAAAGTCAATGATAAAATTGCAGATGATGAGAGAACAACCGAGTGATAAACATCAAGAACACAGCAGTCATAGGAGTAAATACAAACTGCTTGATAAGCTGTCAGTTTTTGAGTAAGAGGTATCTTACACAGCCCAATGCAAAGCTGTGCCATGTACACTGAACATCCTCACAAAGTGAGAGACTATGTCCCTGAAAGGGGGAGGAGTTATAGTTCCTAACTATCCTAATTAAAGATTTATATTTTATAGTTCCTAACCAGCATTAATCAAGTCAAGGATTGCAATACGCAAATTTTCTAAAAGTTGAGCCCAGGACTGTTAATAAAAAAAAAAAAAATGGATCTAATAAAATAAAGCATTCAAAAATCTATAAAAATATGTGCCATATACTGTGGACTCAGAAGATAACCAGCTAGTATTACTGGCTTACACAGCCGCTCTTTTTGTTTAAGAAATACAATATATGCCTCTGTCCTGAACTTCTAAATTCATTCTCTATGAATGACCTGAGGAAATATGTATTCATGAAAGGAACAAAGTAAAGAACCCCACATTGCACAGTAACTCTAACAAAATTACATAACAATAAATCTAAGTTAACCTTAACTACTTGGTATTCAACAGAACTGTGTATTAATTTCTGATTTGAAAGAGCTTTATCTGTCACTTTTTATATTCTTATATTCTTGCTCAACCATTCAAAACAAAAGTATTTTCTAGCTCTAATATTCCATCATATTAAAAGAGTGTTAGAGACAGAAGAGATTTCACATACTGGAGTTTTTCAATATTTTTGCAGTATTCATAGAAGAAATCACAGTTAGAAAAAAATGAATGGAATAATTTTCCATTGAAGAATGCAGTCTGATCAAATCAAAACCACCTTGCAGTGGAAATGTATAAAATTTATAAATTTTATCATGTTGACTGAAGAAGGCAGAAAGGTTCCATTTCAACTTTCATTTTGAATAATTTAATTTCCATTCAATTTACATTTATATTTACATGTAAGTAGAATATACATAAATGA
This sequence comes from Corapipo altera, assembly GCF_003945725.1. Lineage (NCBI taxonomy): Eukaryota > Metazoa > Chordata > Aves > Passeriformes > Pipridae > Corapipo > Corapipo altera. Next base: position 27,042,372 of record NW_020884877.1, read on the forward strand.
AAGGAATTAACACATAAAATTAAACCTATTTGACTACAAAAAGCTTCAAAGTGTCTTTTTACTTCCAAAGATGTTTTAGGACAACAGTCTGCTCTTTTCACAGGGCTTCTCTAGATGCAGGAAAAAACCCATAAAATATTTGCAGAAAACATAGCTCAGATGAAGTTAATATCAAACAAAGCTATAGGGGGTTATTATAGTTCACTCATATCTTCTATTTCATCTGTGTTGGTCTGATCAGGTGATGTCACTGCAGTGACCTTACAAATCTTCATTAATAAAGATCTCTCTTTGTGATTAGATAAAAAATTACAACTTCGGAGCACAGAAAAAAGAAAGAATATCCTGGACCATCCATTTGCCTCAACTGAGAGTGCACTCATGAGCCAATAACGACAGGGGAATTTGCAGGTGCCTGAACCAGTTGCTCCTTTGTCACTCCCATGTTAACATTCACTCTCCTCTGGCAATGGCACTAATCCACTACAACCAGGGGCAGTAACATGCAATACACACCCACACCAGTATCTAGACATTTCCTCTGCTAAAATAATATATTTCTTATAACGTTTCAAAAATAACAGAAGAACAGAGAAGTAGTATTAGAAAGAGCCTTCAAAGGCTGATGGAAAGCTACACCACTCTTGAGCAGACTTTTGGTACAGTGACCCTGTTCTCTGCCTTTGTTATATTTATTAAGTTTAATAACCAAACCTAGGATTGTGAATTCAACACTAATATAAAACAGATGAGGTTATATATTAATAAATTATTATATAATTATGCAATATTACATATTAATGTATACCTTATATATGTATATTATTATAATATATTCTACACATAAAAATTAATATTAAAGTTAATATAATTTTAATTATGAAAATTTAAAATAATTTTATAATGCAAGTATATTATTATAATTTATTTTAATAATACAAGGTATTATATAATATATAATATAATATTAATGTATTACTAATGTATACATTAATATAAAACAGCTAAGATTTAATGTGTCCCACTCTTCCCTGGGACACAATTTCACAGGGAAATTTTGGTCATTTTGTGCCTTCACTTTACCCTCTGACAACTATAGAGGCAGATCAGCCTATAGAAACTACTGTAATCCAACTATTTGGTGCTACACAAATTTGGTGAAAGGAAAGCCCTGCACATGTTCTCTGCTTTGCTCCAATATTCCATTTTGTACCAGTACAGAAGGACAGGAAGAGTTTGTTTCAAAATCACTGATGTCAGTTGAAACAAAAAGTAGACATGGAAAAGCAAAAAAAAAAAAAGCAGGTAGAGTTTAATGCAGCAAGGTACAATGAGTAGGAATAATCATAAAGAGAGACTAAGAAGAAAGATGAAAGTTAGGAATAAAACAATCCCCTGGTCACGTTTCCTTAGACTACAGCATTCATGGAGCAGGCTGATCCTTTTGTTGCTACAAGCTGTGTTTACGGAAACTTGAGTGCCCTGAAACCTGATAAGCTGCTGCATTGTCCTGTAGCTCTATGGAGCTGGGAAAGATTTTACCCTGTTGCTCATGTTTGTGATTAATACTTGCTTCTTGTATATTGTAAAAACTGGGATATAAGGGTAGAGTCAAAGATATGAATGAACAGGTTAAAACAGACACACGAAAGTCCACTGTCACACATCTGAATGAAGCCCACTTCTGCCTCTGCTTGTTCTGCCTCACATCTATTCCCACGTGGCAGGTCACAGGGTTCCCTCTGCCCACAAAATGTACAATAGCCCCACTGCAGTTATAGGGACTGCTCAGGTACTTCTAAATTTTGCATCTAATTCCAACATTCCAATTCCCAGTAAGATCAAGGAAACTGTTTCTTTTAATTGTTCACTGCAGTTGCCCCACATCCACCTCAACAGTTTTTCACTTGGTATTTTGGAATAAATTTTTCAAGACTCTAAGCAAAAACAAATTCCTAAAAAAACCATCAAATTTAAAGCAAATCTAATAACAGTAACAACAACAAAACTTTATGACATTTATTGGAGGTGTAATATTCCATTTCTTCACGAATACTTTAGTGTTCAAGCGAAGAACAAGAAATATACATGACAAGCCAAAATTCATTCCAGTTCTGCATTAGACACAGAGTACCCAGACATGATACAGTTATTATGTGCAACCATTTCAATTACAAAGTATGCTAAAGCATGTAATTTGACAGCCACTTCAGTCAGTATCTCTTCAGCTGATCTGACAATAAGGATCAGGGCTTGCAGATTAAGTGTCAGCCTCCCAGTCGCCTGTGAATGCTACCATTTACTTAAAAGTCTACATTCTCATTTTAATTGCATTGTTTCCACAAACTAAATCAGAGTTTCTTTCCATGACAAGCATCATAACCCAAATGTGTTGTTGGAAAGAGTCAAGTTACTTAAAATATACACTGTCTGCAAAGTGTTTTGAGCCTGTATTTATATTCTTTACAACACCAGATCATCTTTTTTATGTTACGACATGTTGGATACTGCTTAAAAATTAATTAATATTGTAACAACAGGAGTGCTGTCATGAATATTGTTTACTCTTTGGAATTTTAAGAGTATTCAACAGCCTGGTTAACATTAGTTTCTGTAAATTAATTTTGACATCTGATAATAATAGCTAAGGTCTGTGGCAGAATAACTTTCATGATGTGACATCTAATTATAATACAATCTTAACTATCAAGAGGAAAAAAACTGTCTCAATGATCCCAACAAATGTGTCTAATTAAGCGCCTCCAAAGGGGAAAATGTAATCACTTAGTACATTTAATTTTATATTACTCAAAAGAAAGGTTTTCTTTTTTTCCTCTGTACTGTTTTTTTCACATATATGTCCTGCTTTGAGATGTATAGAGTATCTCAGTGGACCAGCGGAAGTAGCAGCCTGAAATATCCATCTATTGTCCACAGAAATCACATTCCCAACGTGAAATAAAAAATGTAATATTTTATTTTCCAAAATATAATTTTTTTGTAAAGACTTCACAGTATTTTCAGCAGAAAACTTTCAGTGTTCAGTGCCCAACCACCCTTTGAGTAAGAACTTTTTTCTAACATCCAACCTAAACCTGCCCTGACACTGGAGTCCTGTCACTGGTCACCACAGAGAAGAGATCAGTGCCTGTCCCTCCTCTTCCCCTCCTGAGGAAGTTGTAACTGCAATGAGGTCTCCCCTCAGTCTCCTCTTCTCCAGGCTGAACAGACCAAGTGCCACTCCTCATACGACTTCTCCTCCAGGCCCTTCTCCATCTCATAACTAAGGTAACATTTACCAAGTCACATTTCTTGGCATAAGCAAGTCAAATTATTGTAGTAACAAAACAGCTATTTCACCTCTCAAACACGGGGATATGGTAATATTCTTAGCTACTGACTTTTGATTATACTGCAGATATGAAAGGGAGGACCAGTGTCCTCCCTTTTATTTCACTTTTATTTCACTGATTTTACAAAATAGTAAGAAAGAACTTACTGGATGAATTATTACGTGGACAAAATATTAAAATGCAAATTAAGCTACGGGTTTGTATAATTATGAAATAACTTTTGCACTAGTAACTGGTAGGAATTTAAACATTAGTTGAATGAAATAAATATTTGGATCCTAGAACAAACAGCAAAGATAATGCAATAAATTCATCCTCTGTTTAAGTTTTGTGTGAAGAGAGCACAGAGCAGGGACAGGAGCAGACATAAGACCTGCTCTTTTTATGATTTCTTGAAAGCTGGTGCCCAGAGACCCTCAATCAGGTAACTGAGGAATTTTGTACTTGTATTATGCAAGTACTGATAATTTACAGCAAGCTGTGCTCGTTCACTAGAAACAGAACATGAACTATTACTTGAACACAATCTACTGGCCTGAACTACAGTGTGGTGCAATGAACCATTTCTCTGGGCTACTTCTTCCATGTCTCTAAAACTGATCTTTTTCTGAAAATTCCTCACTATTCAAACTTCCCTTGGTCTGGCTTTCACCTCATTGTGTATTCCTCTTCTCCTCCATTGCAACAGTCCATTAATGTTTAGTGCTGTCTTCCACCTTACCTAGAGTCTGTTCTAATATTCTCCAGTGCTCAGTGTTCCATACTTCACCCCTCCAAATTCACTTGGTAATATTATTCACACACAGGTTTTTATTTACAGTACCAGCTTAACATAGCACACTCACAAGGCCAGCCCTCTACTCAGGCACTTTTCTTTCTGTCTGATCTCAGATATTCTCCACTCTCAGCATCACCATCTCCAGCTTTTTCATCAGCATGTCAAAACACCAGCATGTTTTTCAGTTTCTTCTTCTAAAAGCTTCTTTGCTTTTGTTCTCTTTTATCACAGCTGGAAATTATGTGATTTCCCTGCCTTTCAAGTTTGTAATCTCAGGTTTATTTCTGATGTCCTGATCTCCCATCTCCTTCCCCATATGCTTTCTCTGCTCTGGTTGTCCATTTTACCCAAACAAAGGTGAGAAGGATTCAGATGTTTTCACCTGATCCCCAGGCACCCAGCAACTAGAGAAGATGAGAGGCATAGGAGGCACCTGCTCTCTCTTCACCATCTGAAAGCCCTGCTCCTATTTCCATCCATTTACATCTTACAGAACTAGAAAAATCACTTCATCACCCCTACCAGAAAGAACTCAGTTTAGGACTATATTTGCTGCCTCCACTCCATCCCAAGGCAATGGCCAATTAAAAAGCTCTGAGGTGCTTGTGGATACTATTTAATACTCAGGATTTGGCTTTTGTTAGCATTTGTTAGGGGACAGATGGCACCATTTCCTGCCTTGTCCCACAGAAGGCACCAGTTATTTCTGTGTTTGGGAAAAGAAGGGAAATTAATAACCGTTCTGTTTTCACCTTTCACTAGTTATAAATACTGCCCATTTCATGGAATATTGAGGATTAGAGAGTGTGAAAGGTCACATTCTTTGGCAAGTTGGTTAACAGCTTTCAAGCCAAGTCTTCCTGTGATTTTCACTTGTACTCAGTTGTGTTTCCAGCAAAGGACAATGAGATCTTTTTTTTTTAGCTTCACTCCACTGCTTGGCAAAAGACACTAGAGTTAGTAGCTTGCTGTGCTGTGGAATAACAATGCCAGTAAAGATGTTGTTTGTGATGCCTGTGGTGGTTTTTTCCCTTTACTGAACTTTTTTTCCCCTCTATTGAACTGACATTCACGTTTTACATAATCAAGCTGAAAAGTTCTCATTTGGTCAATTATTTATCCAAGGTATCACCTTTTCAAAAAACCTCCCCAAAACAATCCCCATTCTCAGAAAAATTTTATTTGCAATTAGTATTATTGCAATTATTATTGTCTTTTCTAATTACTTTCAAAACGAGAATATTGTCTGTAGTGCTTCAGTGTTTCAAACTGAGCATGTTTCCCAAAATATCTTCTCTCCCAGCTTGCTCTTGCAACACATGAAGCAATACAGTTCAGCTATTACAACACTGTTAAACCCGGGGTTTTCCTTCTGACAAAGTAATTTGAAACTTACTGTTTCAATTTTTAAGCCATTTATAAATCCCTTTAAAAATAATTGGAAGAATATAATTCTTCCAAGTTAAAATTAGGTGGTACCATCATCTCTTTCCTTAACATCCCAAGCAATATTGTACCTGACTACTCACTTGCAACTGTTTTATGTTCTTTAAGAAAAGGATAACTACAAATACTGCTTCTCACTTATTACATCTAAAACTGGAAAATTATGTTATAGACAGGTGATCCAACCTTTATCTTACAGCTACATGCAGACCACCAAATGATGTGTTATGGATACATTTTTCTTAATGTCATTGCTTAAAACAGTAATATAAACAAATAGATTTTTTTTTTTTAGTCGGACCCTGGCTAGCTTTATTTTCTGCATTGAATCTAATATAGTTTGATCAGTCAAGAAGGAAATACCTCCCATCAGCCTGTTTTTCACCTCTGTTTCCCATGAACACCATTAAGGGTTTAATGGAGCTTGCTTTCCATTGAAGCAAAGCAGGGAGGGAGCAGTTAATGAGACTGAGCACTGCATAATTTACCTGGAAATAGTGAATTCTGTGTGTTTGGGAATAAACATGCAAAAAATCTTTATACTCAAAGGTTGTATGCCAAATTCATAAATGTCTATTCATGTATAAACCTCATTCTTTACTATTTGTTGATCCCACTTGTTGCAGGCTGATGGTACAACTGAGCAGACTGTGGTGTAAATGATTATAGAAATCAACTGAAATACATTTAAAAAAATTTAAATTTTGTTATCACTGGGAAGTCTTAGCTATATGCACATTGCTGTTCTGAAGCAATGCTTTCATGATGCTGTTTCACTCCATAGCATTCACCCTATGAAACAGCAACCAGCTGTGCAGTAACCAGAACTGAGCACCACCTGGATAGTCTCTGAGCATTCTTCCAGACAAAAGTACCTGCCTGGAGGCAGGACCCCAGAAAGACCAAGGATGGAGTAAGAAAAGTGTAAGTTTTTTGGTCAACAAAAAGAGATGGTTTGGTAGGATGGGGTTTACTGCAACTGGAGCACAGGGAATCTCACCTCACCAACACCTGTGTGGGCAAATCCAGGAGAAGTTTGCATTCTACAAGGCCAGAATTATTACTGAATTTCCGGTAAAATATTTAGATACAAAAAGCCAATTTTAATATTTGCAGTCCTCCTGAGGAATAACAGTCCTTCTTTGGTTTTGGGTTTTTTTTGTTTCTTTTGGGGGGGTTGTTTGTTTTTAATTATTTCAATAGCAGTCATCTGTTTTCAGTCATATCACCTTTGGAAAAGCAGAATGTTCTAGAGACAACTGCAGCCAAAATACCTGCTAAGGAGTGATGTTTATGTAAGGGACTTTTGGTGTATGACAGTTGGAAAGTTAAGAATGCACTTGCTAACATTAGTCCTAAGTACTTCCATGTACTTTTGAAGATGTTTATAAACCATTACTATTACTATCAATTTAAAACAATAGACAGTGATATATTTATTCCTCAGATATTGCAAGGGTACTATACACACATTTCTAGAGAGCTCAGGTTAGTCCCTATAAGTAGCAATCATATATAAGAGTTTGTATCACGCATTTCAATTTTTTTAAATAGTAGTCCAGCTGAGCAAAACATTTCCAACACAGAAAAATAAAAGGATATAAACATCTTCACTAAAATGTTTCTACTGAACTATTTTCACTAGACAAAAAACCCCCATGAGCTCTACAGGTAGCAAACATTTTTGCAACCTCTCCTGGCTTTCTATTATTTCTAAGGATGGGGTTGAGACGGAAAAGAAAGGTAGATAAAGCAAAAACAGTGCTTGGAAACAAAGTCAAAATCATATATTAAAGTAAAACAAAAAATATAATATAATAAAAATTTTGAAAACTACAGGAAAAAAATATAATTTCTGTAGAACATAAACAGGTGAGAGTCTAGGTCTAAACAACTAATTGAAGCATCATTATAATTTTTTTTATCCATGTAATATATATTTTTGCTCTATTAGAATATTTAATGTTTCAGATAAACCGTTGTTGTCTGATCTAGTAAAGGCCGTCACATGTTTTTCCTATTCAGTTTCTTGAACTCCATCAGGCTTAGTGCTGTGACCACTTCAAGAGGTAATGATCAGTAATCTAAGAAAAAATTCTTGTATTTAAATGTGGGGGTTTTTTAAATGGGATCAGTATTGTAGTAATTGCTGCCTAACTGAAGTCCAATATTATCTGAATATTTTCAATAAAACAAGACTTGGATGACAGATGAAGTGTGGTTATCAGCACTATTGCTGAGGAAAAGACAAGAAGCAGTCATAGAAGATAGCTGTACTGCTCAGGTAAGCAATTACAATAAATTATATTATTTCCCTAATCCCCACAGCACAGAGATCCTGAGTATTCTGCCCTCTCTCCATGGGCTGCATTGGTGAAGTGCACACTGACAGTTACATCTGAAGAAAGATAAGACTTTACTTTCCTAAAGGTTTCCTCCAAATTCCTCCATCATAGCAGGTTACACTATGGTGCAATGCAACAGCACTAGTCTACAGGTGAGTCCTTCAGGATACACATTCTCAACTGATTTAAAGAGTAAGAATTGAAGAAACAAGAACATAAATAATAAATGTCAGAACAATCCATCTATGTTGTTATTTTCTAAATGTCCTTTGTACTTCTCGATGTTACAGTGGCTTTTGAATCTCAACCGAATGATTAATCTCCTCACAACCTGATATTATAAAATGAATAAACTGCAAAGCTGCATCTTTTATTTCCTCACTTGCATTTTAAATGAACAGCTAATTCAGATCTCTTAAAAAACACCAAAAAAACCCTCCCCAAAAGATAATAAAACCTCAATGGTTGCCAAACTTAGCAGGGTACTGCAAGGTACAAGACATTTGCATTTATATTCATCTGTGCAAATGGAAGGTATAATACTGGGACACAGTGGCTGTTCTTTCTAGATAATTATGTTTTGGAATTGCAATGAAGCAAACAGAATTTCTTCTACACAGTGCTGAATTTCTTACAGATAAAGATATTGCATCTTACTGGTGTGAGCAGATCACACAGGCAAGGGGTTAGAAAAGCTGTCTGCGCTGTGAAAAACAGGCTTTGAGAATTCCTCAGTGCTGCTTCCTATGCATGAAATGATCATGCTGAAGTGATCCATAATGCTGACCTTGAGATGCTTTGCAAAGAACTAGTTTTCTTTCAAGACTCACTATTCTGATTCCTACACAAAAACACCCAGGAGGGTGTATGTATTGAAGACAGAGTTTCCAAAGGACAGTCTCTGGCTGTTGAGGGACTCAGACCAGATTCTCATGAGTGGGCAGTGCTCATCAGAGCCTATCCTGCAGATCTTGTCATGTTACTTATTTGTCTGCCAAACACGTGTCTCTTTGAAGTGTCTGTACCTCAGATGTAGCTACAGCCCAGAAATATCTTCTTGAGCAGGGGGAGAGGTCGAATGGCCCCTGCTCACCACCTCTTCCCATACTCGGCAAGGGGAAGGCTGTAACAAATAAAAGGAGGTTTTGTCCTTCATGAAGATGTAGTTATGCTGTGGAAGTCCTTGCCAAAGGATACTGATGCTTTATAATGGTTCACAGAGAAGGTGGCTAGGTCAGGAAGAGAAATCCTCTGAGGTTTCTAAAGGTATAAAAGCAACCCCTGCCTCAGGAAGTCACCACTGTTAGAGGCTTGGAGATCTGGGAAGGAGCAGTCAGTATTGTACATTTTATGGTTTATAACACATCTGCTCTGGGCTACCTGTAAAAATACAAATGCTAAAAAAAAATTATAGGAGAAAAAAAAAAAAGCCTTTCCAGCAACGACTGTCCTGGTTCTTGACCTTGTGCAGATGGTCCTGTTTAGTTCCTGTTTAGTACTAAAAAAGTATTTCACACCTCTTCCTTCAAAACAGTGTTTTCTTAATTCAAAAGAAACCACACTCTAAAGATGTGTTAGCCTTATACAAAACCAAAAATCAGTATACCTGTGGATTAGGACAATGTATAGAATCAACAATGCTAACTAAGCTTAACTGCTGAGATAATTTTATCTACTGTGAATATTCAAGGAGGTGTGGGAAAAAGCGAAATACAAATAGTAGATATTCAGTAACCAGACTTCCTTATACTTTGACTCCACAGATTAAACACAGTTATATTCTTAAAATGCAGAAGAAAATCCCAAGTTTCTTCATTATGAGTTTTAGCAAAAACACTTGTGCAAGCGAGTAGGAGGGTAGAAGGTATCAGCTTGTCTGTAGTTAAGAGGAGGGTTACAAATAAAAATTGGGCATGTACTAGTGGCTTATAACAGAGGAATGAACAGCTCAAGAAAAAGTTGGGGAGGGAGTGACACAGAAGATGATGGAGATAATGTTAAATTACCAGAAAAGTAAATTCTTTTTTTTTTGTTCTTCATCTTTGTGCTCTTTTGTTTTTGTAATGTCCCTGTGACCATAGTTCTGCTTGTCTTCCATACTTTCTCAAGATTTCCTGTGAAAGCTCTTAATGTAATTTTAATGATGAAGAAAACCCAAAATATATCAAATATAAAGACTCAAACAACACTACAGACCCTACATTTGTGCACTGATTTGAAAGCAATCATGAAAAAGGAAAACTGGATTTACATTTAACCTTCTCAAGCCTGAAAATGCAGGGTCTTGTGGATTTTTATTTAAACATAGAACAGAAATGAAATTCCCAAATGTGATTTGAAGAATATACTAATTTTTGGTTCATTTCTTTACTGAAAAACTTTACTGACTTTTCTCATTACCAGAAGTCTTAATTTTGAGTTGTGTCTTGAGGGCATTTTGCAAGATTCGCCTGTCTGTGCAGTACAGTAATTACTTTTTTGAAGTGCATTGGAAAAAGGAAATGAAGTCAGCAGGTTTATGATCTCAGCTTTTTGATTTAATTAAAAGTCATTAGCAGCAATCCTCACTATTCAGTGGCTGAACATGCCCAGATAGAGATCCTGAAGCAGAAGCTATAAGCTAGAGGTTTGACAGCTTGCTCAGGTTGAGTATATGGTATAGTTCAAGGTTTTATCTGTGCTGCAGAGTGAACAGCAAACATGACAATAGAATGAATATCACGATAAAAAATTAAAAGCTGAGCCTAATGTGATTAAAGGTTAAAGTAAAGCACATTAATTTATATTATATTCCCTCCATGAATGTGTTGTGTATTAACTCTGTTCTTGATTTCTGGCATTAAAAAGTTTTCTAAGTCACACGTTTTAATGCACACACTCAGTCACAGCTGAATCACTCACTAATGTGCTCTAGTCCCTGATGAGCTGGCCAATTTAATATCCAGGCTGGTGCCAGAATCTCAACACAATGAAAGCCCCTTCATTGACATTCTGCTGTAATACCTAATAACAATTAGATTCCTTTTCCTTGCTATTGTATCTTGCTATTGTCATTCCAACAACAGATGCTTTTCTTATAAACCACTGAATTTACTCAAATTTAAATGTCAGGTGGGCCAAGTGAATGCACAGTCCATGAACCTGCACTAGGGAAAATGAGCTCACATCTGTCTCATTATAATATATTGAATTTCCATTTCATTTACTTTCAATTCTTATCAGCGTTTCAAGCAATTTTTCAATTTCCAAACCAAGCAGCATCTTAGAAAAGGTTAGGTGATTTTTTTTCCTTGCTATGGTAGAAAATATATTGGGTTTTGGTATATTTTTATGGCATCGCATAAGATCCCAGCGCAATGCTGCTCTCACAAAGACATTGTTTAATCAGACAGCAAAACAACACGAGATACCACTATGCAAAAGCTACCAAGGCAGAAATTCTATAGACAGTTTTTTTGATGAACACTAGTGCCTAATGCCAGGTATCATGGACATAAATGAGTATAAATTTTATACACTGCATAATTGAATGAATGGGATTTAACTGGGGAAAGTAAGAACACAGATAGGCTCTGGCAATGTGCAGTTATATGGGTTGTAGTGCTGGAGTTTTACAGATATTTAGTGATGCAGGTAATGTCTCAAGGAGTTTCTAAAGTACTTTGGTATTTAGGGAATTAGTTCCTTTGATGTTTTCTGATAGATCTCATTAGTTGCACCTTAAGGTACGTCAGTACATTAAAAAAAATCTTGTTACTGAATTCAGCATCTGCAGATTAAAATAATGACTTGTAGGTGGATACCAGGTTTCCAGATCAGTCTCTGTATAAATCATTTAATGTAAGCAGTATTAAATTTTAAAAGTAAGATGAACAATTGGCTTGTCTGATATGATTAAAGACATGGGGGAAAAAAATCAACAGTAAGTTCTGAAAGTCTAAAGTTAAGCTAACAGGTGTGAAGGTCAACTCCATTTGTCCTAAAATATAAGGCAATCTCGGTTGCTGTAGTTTGACTATTATTTCAAAATGATGGCCAGTCTCTTGCATACTTCCAAATATGGAATTTTCAGACTGATTCATCCAAGGTTAGTTTGTTTATTCCCAGTCTTTCAATATTTTCTAATTGTTAGGAATTTTAAACGAGTATTTTATTGTTGAGTTCTCTGGGAGAAGTCCATGTGAGTTGGGACTGTACTTAGAATATAAATGAGAAAATTAATTAGGTGGTGACAGTTTGGAATATTAGTTTTCAGCTGCCACTTTTTATTAGGTCTCTCTTTTGCTGGATGTTCATGAAGTGATTGACAGCAAATTTCAGAAATGTAAAGGATTCATTAAAAAATTTCATACTGGAGAACAATATATTCTAACTCACTCTTTTTGGGGGAAAAAAACCAAAATGTCACATTGTACTTAAGCTGAATGAGTACACTGCATGGAAATGCAATAGTTTATCCTCTGTTCTGCCAGATTCTGTCAGAAATCCCAAATCTCACACACTATAAAGACTTTTTGAGACTACAAAAGAATAAATTTATTGTTCTTTTCCTCCAAAGGTCACTTGCTATATTGCATTACTGTCCAAATGCTGGCCTACAGATGTGGTTTTGTTTCTAAGGGGCACTGATAAAACTCAGTGGCTCTGTGAACTGCTGAAAAATTGGCTTTAAAAGTAGTATTAATTACCTCAGGAATAAAATTTTCCAAAAAAAAGAGAACTGGTTAATTACTTTGAAGAACATATTTGGTGTAAAAAATCATGTTTCTTGAAAACAGGATTAAAATTTTAATCTTGCAGAGCTTAACCCTGGACAACATAATGTAAATAGATTGTGATAGCTTTCTCACCACTGGACTTCCACTTATTATTTTTTCTTATTTAACCTTGGCATTTTAATTTCTTCTCTATCTCATTTGTGTTCTCCTGGCATACAACAAATTCAATTTTTAGAACTTGATAGATCTTTTGTACCTCTACTACATTACTGTTCAAATGCAAACATGCAGATCTCTTATTAAAATGTCACTGTTTCAGAGATGTCTTTGGTGGAAATGTTGTTGTTGAGTTGGAAACAGATTATCACAACAGTAGAAGGTCTTGTTCTGTAAAATTTCATTTTAGTCCAGCCTGTTTTTGAAGTTTACAGCTGTCAGAACTCGTATCTTTCTCTCTGATCCCTCAAGCTGACGCACATTGTTTGTTCTTATAATAAAACATGTGTCTGTCCTTTAGCTGATTAGTGCATCAATGAGAACATAACAAGATATTTACTGTTTCCAAAGGTTTGCACGTCAAAGAGAACTTTAAGCAGCTTTTTGAAATGAATTTGATTTGCTTAAAATCTCAAAACTGCAGAAGGATGGAGCTGGAGGAGGTTGTTGATATCTTGCATCTTGCATAAGTAGTGTATACAAGTGGTCCAGATATGCATCTTTGTCTACAAAACACTTGTGGTTTATGTATGTTAAAACTTAATCATCCTAGCTTCTATAAATAATTGCTATTAGAAATTTTAAAATATTTTACTTATAATTAAAAAAACGACTAAACTTTGCAATAACTATATGAAGGGCATTACATCAACCTGCACAGCAGTGGCTTCTTGACACATAGATCTCTTCATAGATCATGGCATCATCTATGAAAGCTACTGAAAGTTGCTAGGACACATTTTCAAAAGTACTTAAAGTAGTGCTCCTATTCTATAAGGATAAAATTTGAGATCAGAATCAAAGACAGATTAAGAGATTACTTTTTAAAATTAGCTCCAAATATAATTTTCATTTATTGAATTAATTTCTAGAAATTCCATAACACAAAAGACTAAGTTTTGTAACTACTCTTCTAAATATTATCCATTCCTCTACAATACTGGGAAAAAAAATCATAAAACACATACAGCAGATACTCTAAATATTCATTACAATGAAATGTTGAACTTTATCTACAAGGTATAAAAAATATTGGGTTAAAATGATGCATATAACATTTACAATAGAAGGGAAGTGGACAAGCAGGGAGCTCTGCAGGCATATCTCTCTGGGGAATTAGCAGCCTCCCCTCCATGGTCACCGAAATTCACTGTATACTCTTAAAACGTAAGGCAGTAGGTAAAGTAAAAGAAGAGACACATACTGATACCTTTCCTGCTATCTACATTTCTTTATTCAGACTGTGTATGTAGATGTTCATGAATTTAACAATCAGTTTAACGTATCTTTTACATTATTTATCTTTTTCTTACAGCGTTGAAGCAAATCTATTGGAATAGCAGCAGACTCCTGCCATGATTGGATCTAAACTAGCTGGATACAAATATTTCTTTGAAAGGACTTCTGCAAACAGTCAAGAACACACTCAGAACAGCAAGGAGCAAAATCAGAGGAACAGGCCAAACTGAGAAAACATGTACAAATGCCAACACATAACAGCATCTTCACTAACAGCCACTCAATCCATCATCTCACAATAGACTAAAAATCCAACAGGCCCTCATGGGCACCCCTCACTATGAAAACTAGGAGGATTTTCTATTCAAAATAGCAAATAGTTAAAAAATTTAGATCTATATTTGTAGCTATTTACATAAGAGAATGTTTTCTATAAATTGAAACTGGCAGCAGTCATAAATATTTAGTTTGTCCTCACAAGGATCTCCAAACTCCTATCAGTGCTGTTGTATCCAAGCAGCCATATGGTCACTGAACCCTATTACAGGCTCGAGCTGACTAAATGTACACTCTGAACTCTCTGTAGGGAACATAGGGCTTACATTAAAAGGTCAACAATGTTAAACCTCTGTAAATGTCTTTTGCTCAAACATGAATTCTTAACCAGTTCACGTTTCATAATCACCTCATTCTTTTCCTAAAATTCTTGCTCTGCTTTTAAGGTGAAAAAAAAAAAAACATTGCCATAGAGCAGTTTGGTTGGTATGAACCTCTGAAGGTTGCTTGTTAGGCAGTCAATGTAGGCACAGGAAAAATAAAAAACACAAACCAAACCCTGATATAAACCTAGTTTTTATGCATCTAGTCTCTTAAGTCCAAAGACACACCACTGTCAGCTACTTCTCTGTGTCAAAGGACCTGGTAAGGCATCATTTCAGGGACTTCCAAAGCCTCAATTAGGGATCTAAGTCTTTAAATAACAGATGTCACCTCAATGAGATTTACCTACTTTTGCAGAAAGGACAACTTGAAACCTTAAAATAATACCCATGTTCCTTTATGTTTCCCTCTCTTCATCATTTATATTCTGCTGCATCACAGTGCTAACCTCAAAGGCCAAAGTACTGATGGCTTTCACTAAAGCAGTAATTCAACTTTAAACCAACTGCTGGGGAGTGTAGGGAGTGCTGCCTCTCCACCCAGCTAGAGCAAAGCATGACCTCCACAAATCTCTGACTTACACTGAACTGACACGTGTTCAACAATTTTAGCACTAAATCTTTTATATACTCCAATGGTCCCTGATCCTTCAAGACTTCACCATCTGATTAGAGAAATTATAAATGCAAACCTGGCTTTCTGATTAATGAGTCATGAACATCACAAGAAGGCAGCAAGTGACCTCTGTTCATTTTTTGCAAGCCTTCCTGTAATCAGTATCAAAAATATTTGGCAGAGTTTGTGTATTGTTTCTGCACTGGAGCAAAATCTATTTTCTATTGCTGTTTTTTGGCTCTTCTCCAGCAAATAGAACAGTGTTAAAGGTGTCTAGACTTAATGGCTGTGTGCTCTGATTCAAACTGTATATGTCCATATCTAACCCGTTAGTTCACCTAATTAGACTGGGGCAAGGATTGAAAAAAAAAAAAAAAAAAACCACAAAACTATAAATAAACAAGTTTTAAGAAACTGAGTGTTAAAATAGTGGTAAAAAAAACCCAACAGAACTCAGAAGTCAAAACCCAAGAAGACAACTAAAGAGTTTCTATATAAAAGTAATTTAATGAAGAAGTTTTGCAGTTAGTGCTTTTAAAAAAAAGGTAGAAATGAAATAAAAATTATGATGCAAAATACATGAAAAGCACCACTTATCTGCTTATCCTGCTTACCAGATTGTACTGTGGCTAACCAAGAAAGTCCTCAAAGGAAGATCCTCTTCAGGGTGCTAAACACATACTGCTAAATCATATTGCTTAAGGTTTCATATCACTAGCACCAATGCACATAACAACTCCAGGTCTCTACATCTAAGGTTGAACTTATGATTTTGTTATTAAGAATTTTGAGCCAGTAGACACAAGCTCTGTAATGCCATTACTTAATATACTTTGTATCAGCCACTATGAGTAAACTGGTAGTGTCAAAGACAAAAAAAAGTTTGGTTTGAGACCAGAAACAGGAACTCATTCCATCAACAATTAAATCTTGATTCTGGACTGGGAATGTGTAGAGGAAAAGAGCAGTACTTAGTGACCAAGTGGTGCCCTCCTCTTCCTTCATAAAAGGAGTTACCAGGAGATATTATCAGTACCAAAATGACCAATGTATTCATTAATCTGAGGAAACTATCAAGAAGGATGTATAGATGGACAATAGCAGGAGGATGGCAGAACCACTCTTCTTCAAATTGTCCTCAAGTGAGCATTTAAGGCATGGTGGGCACCCTGGAAGAGGCAGGAGAAGAAAGATCACAGCATATAACAGCAAGCACCTTGAGGAGGAGAAAAATGCTCTCTGCATAATTTTTCAGACATTCCACGGAAATCATTGTTACATTTAATTCTAGGAATGAAGGAAACAGTGCTGAACTTAAAACCTAACAAAGTCCTGAGGGATGATATATGGAAAGAAGTATCCTGACTGACCTTCCTAGAAGCTAGAGGAAAGGTTCCCTTGGAGAACTGCAATAGATTTTCATCTCCGGGGTGTCAAGATAAATCTGAGACCAGTGAGGTTATGGTGGATATATACCTCTATAATAAAAAATAGAATGTGATCTATGTTTTTTAAAAACAAGTCAAGCAGAACTGAAGAAAACCTCGTGAAGTTATATTTTAACTAGTCTCTTAAGAGAGTTTGCAGGCTCATTCATGGGATTGTGCAGTATTTATAATACCCACGTAGCTACATATCCAAACAACGGTCATGCAAATCAGTTGTGCAGACAGATGAACAACAATTTAAATATTCAAGAGGCAGAAGTCAGCCACTAGTAGACTTTTTCATGGTACATTAAGAGATTTAGAAACAAAAGTCTATTAGCATTCTTCTGCACACAAAAGGCTGATTTAGGAGAGACTAGATGAATTAATAATCAAATACGGTGATGTATATAAACTACAGAAAAATCTGTTCTAGAAAGTACATACATGGTTGAAAAAGTGTGGTTAAAATAAAAAGATCAGTTGTTTTCACAGAAAAGGGAACTAACATCCTTGAAAAATGTTATTTTTATGTTCATCCAGAGCATGTGATTTTTACTCATTTATTTCGTTTTAAGACAAGATATTATCTGTGGGCCTGTTTCCATCACTCGTGAATATAGGAATGAACTGGCTTTTTACCTCAACTAATATTTCCTGAATGAAAAAGAACATTAGCTCTAAGCAAGACACATTGCAGTAGCGTGCTGCACAAGGCTCTCTGGGTGCAGAGAAAACAGGTTTCCTTGTTTTGCCGCTCCATGTCTTTTCTTAGGGAATCTGTTGTGCCTGTAAAAACTTGGCAACAGGAAGGAATATCATGTGCTGTATAGGGACAGTTATGATTATCATCATCACTTGTGTGAGGAAGATATGGCAGGAAGAGGAAGCATTACTCAGCTCCCCCTCTCTCCTACTGCCACAGAACCTCTTCTCAGCCCTGCTCTCAGCTTTCCAGACTCTCTCTGGTGGAATAGGTCATCCAGTCACTGCCAAGCAGGAAATCTCTTAATGGCAGGGGCAGTTCCCAGAAGAGAAAGGTCATCATCAGATGCATCAGCAGGGGTGGCACCCTTCACCAGACCCACAGAGTTAATTGCTCTCTCTAGCTCAGTGTTTGATGCAGACTCTGGAGCTTAATGAAGCTGGTTGGTGCAAGAATGAGGAGACTGCACTCGTTCAGTTACTACTGCCCAGACTGCACAGATTATCTGAGTAAAATGTAATTTCAATTACTACTGATTTTAAGATTACTTCTCTCTCAAATGCAGCCATAATGGTCATTGTTTACAATGAGAATGCAGTGTGTGCTTCCAGCAGCAGTCCTAAGTAGAGGTGCTGTTTCTCCCAACTTGAATTCACATTAATCTCAGCATCACACTGCTACTAATAGCAGAAAATTAGTTCTGAAAATAACAATTTCAGAAAAGCAGTATGATCCTGTATCATCAGGAATTTCATACACAGAGACATAATTTTGCTGTCATGCATGCTCCTATATCTTTCAGAGCTCTGAATGGGGGCATATTTGCACAGAAAGGCTCTGTCCATTTCATAGGACTTATCTTCATTCTTCACATGAACACCTGGGAACCAGAATGTCCTCAAACTCCTTAGAGACAGCAAGATTTCAATGAATAAGGAGACTATTTCTCTTTAAGATAGGTTCAGGATTATCAGAGACAGCAAATAATGCCTTGAAGTTTTGCTCCATCCAGCTGGAAAGCCAGTAGGCTGCACTGTCATCCACTCTTTGTCCAGAAATGGAAAAGCCCATTCTGCCCCAGGTCCTTGCCCTGTTTAGATGCAGGAGTGGTGTAACGAAGGACAAGTGGCTACAAGGGCAATGCAGGCAGTGTATTGTAGTAATGAGTATGAGTGCATAAGTAATACAGCAAAACTACAAGCCTCCAACCAGATCAATGGGAAGAATAGAGGAAAGATGTCGAAAAAGAAAAGGCATGCTATGAAGTCATAATTACTGAATCTCCTGAGGAGAAAATGGCGAAATTATGCCAATCTTCAGGAACACAGTTTAAAACAGTTATTAAGAAAGGAAATACTAGAGCAAGCAGACTGGTTGCAAGTCTTCACAATTTGGGAGAGGCTTTCAGTTACTTGTTGTGCTGAATACAAACCAAAGTTTAGAGATTAAATGTCAACAAATGAAGGTAATGCATTAATCTATTGTGCCATATCACCTCACTCCCAAATAACTAACAAGCTACTATCTATCTTATCTCTGCTTCACTTATTGACAATCTCCATTTGTTTCACCAAGGAAAGGGACAATCCATTCTGGACTCAGCATACATCATCCTAAACAGAAATAAATATCATGCAATAAATGGCAGCAAAGTGATTGACTTTGTGTACTAGAAGTAGACTAGTACAAAAGTACATAGCAGAAAAGTATGAAAAGCATTATTTTCTGCCCTCTGCATATACGTACCTCTCAAACATTCACACTGAGCTTCTCTTTGAAGAGCAGGAGGAACTGTTCTATTTTCATACCTCAGGAAAAAGAACTAAGTCTGAAATCACTCTTTCACAGCCCACACCAACATACGCAGTGGCTCACACCAGCTGTTGGGGGGAGCAGCCTTCCTTTTCTGCACCTTTGGGTGAAATCATGCAACTTCTGGGACAGTTCTCCTGGTACAATATGGCTTGCAACAAAATCATATTTAAAGGGATATGCCTTTCAGGGAGAACAAGCTTTCAAGGCAGACAGCAGTGTTATATAGAACTGAGGGCTGTATGTCCTGAGGTTTCTCACAGGCAAACAACAAACACTATTCTTTGCAATCATTACATTTTAAGGAGTGAAAGAGATGGTTTTGCATTTATTTATGTCATACTTCATGTTCTTTGGAAAGGCCCTGCAGTGACTAAGACATCTGCCCTCAACAGGCAGAAGGTCATAAAATAAGCCATCTCAAAAAACTTACAAAATTCTCCAAGTTTAACTCCCTTTTAATCTGTGAGAAGCAACACAACAAGAACATAAAACAGGGAAGCAGAAAGGTTTTCTCAGCAAGAGCTTGCAAGGTACCAGCACAAAGAATATTTGCAGAAAAAAAAAAAAAGTGAAGGGATTGCTGTCTCTTGAGCGCTGTCACTACAGTAGGTGTGATTTCTGAATATGAGAAATTATGTATTAAAAAAATCAAAAGAAAAAGCTGGATGATGTGGCCATGGTGATACTTATAATGTAACCATTACATTTTGAAGTCAAAAGTCCCTGAAGTGCAAAGTTGTTTTTATTTCTTTACAATACCAGCAGAGTCATTCACACAGAGTTGCCAGAATTCACCCTCTGCTTGTATTCAAATTTACTTCTACATAACTGAAAGGCCCAAGACCTTTTTTTTTTTCTTTTTTTTAACTGAAAACTTAGGTTTCTTAATGCATTTCTGTACCAAGACACTTCTCGGGCAAACATCAAGGCCAAACCCAAACCAACAGTATCAGAAAGTACATGAGATCCCAAGTACAGGTCACCATTGGAGACGGATAATAGACCTGATGGACCATTAGTCTGTTCTGGTGTGCCTGTGCAGAGTCAGCAGGGAAGAAGTAGGCAGTAAAAGAAACAGACTGCAGATTAGAAAGGAAAGGAGGAAAATTATGTAGGGAAGTCAGCTAAAAAGAGAGGCTTCTTACTGAGTTTCCCACTAACATTTTGTCTCAACATTATGGCCAAAAAGAAATACGCCTTGCCAGGTTAACTACTCTGCAAACAAATATATTGCAAGCTGGGCTGGGGAGATGTAAAATCAATGCTATAAACATGTGTCACTGCTAATATTGGCTCATATTTCTCCTGTTTACAGCATTTAACCTGCATCTCAGAGAAGTCAATAATTATTACATCAATAATGAACATTAAGGTCATTGTGGCAACAGCAGCTGGGAAAATTTTGTACTTTTTTTAATGAAAAAGTCTGAAGATCTTAACACTTGAAACCAAAACTGGACAGTTCGGTCAAAATTCTGCCCTGCCTACCTGCACATTTAACAAGTGCAAATTTTGTGCTGCATTTATTGCTGTAACTAGAACTGCAGTTACTGACTTTAAAAAGAAAAGCCAGGGAATGAGATGTCAAAAAGTTGACTAACAGAAAAGTTATGATAAAAGCATTACTCATAACAGAATAATCAGATAAAATCAGAAGAGGAATAAGTTCACTGGTAAACCTGAGGAAACATAAGATTCCTGATGCTGAAGAAACAGCATAATTTCATTGGTAACACAATGCAGCATTCAATCTCTAATGCATGACTGTGCTTTTTAATATAAGTGCAGTATAATTAGTTAAAATAATAAAGTGACAAATCCTGTGTGTTTATCAGAAAATGTATAAAGCAAGCAGATAAAAGTGCCCTGATTGTTCCGGTGTGTACCAGACATCTGTAACAGTTTACATTCTTGGAAAAGGGATGGACTGTGTTGATAAGCACAAAATCGGAATGATATGAGCCTTGGCTTAGTCCTTCACACTAAACTCTGTGTAAATGTGAAAGCTGGGCTCTGGAGATAGCAGCCAAATGTCATATTTGAACAAGTGATATTGGGAGAAGCAAACTGGAGGTCCCAGAAATAGAACTACAAGGAGGGAGCAAAACCACGAGGGTAGTTACTTCCCAGATAGTATCTATACATCATTCAGAACAAGATGGAGGAACACTGATTAGAGACATCTCTATATTGCTCAGCCACACAAAGAAAACCACTTTTAATGTAATTATAAAATTCTGGAATACTAGGTATATTTAGGTTACCCAGGCCTTCTTCCATCAGTTCTGGAACTGAACTACACCATGTGACAGGTGTCTTGGTGCTTTGATTAGTTTTAAATGACAGGGAGAGGCTGGGAAAATGCTGATATAAGCTGATATAAGTATTCATTTCATTGGTTTACATGAAATAATCATGTTAGTATAGCCAGTAACAGCTACACTAGCCAAGGTACTTGTTGAACACAACCATCATTATGTTATGTGACATGGGAGCTCAAACCACTCAAACTGTTTGTTCCTCATTTATATATTTATCCTACATTAGTCAAGACCTAATTTTCTGACATGCATTTCACTATTTTAATATTCAACACAGATTATTACTAGGCAATAGACTGACTCCTTTTCTAGATAGTTCTGATGGTTCCACTGTTTTGGGGTTTTTTGCCTATTTAATGGAATATATAGGCATTTAAATACCTCTCAATTTTAAAAACAGAATTGAAAAAAATCAATGGTATAACTAGGTAAGTTTCTAGTGTGCACCACTGACATGTTTTCATCATTTTTGCTGTTATGTTTACATGTAAATATACATATTTCTCAGTTTTCTCAACATTACCAAGGTTCTCATTACTTCAGAATCATCAGTGCCTTTTTTAATGCAATTTTTTCATACAGGTATTTTCAACCCATGTTAGTCTCATCTTTCTTCATTTATTAAATGTCTGCTTTCTTTTGAGCAGTGTTTGATTTTCAGTACAAGTGACAAATGTACTAGAAGTTCATACATATATATAAATACATATATGTATACACACCAACTAATCTTCTGTCTTCCTGTGCAGTTAAAATGGACAGATAGATCAGAATTCACTTTTCTAATCTTTTCAAGTCTTAACCAAGGTACTACTTAGTTTTGTTTAATCTTTTCTTCTTCTCTTATGACCAGACAAATTTTAAAAATCTGCTATAAAATATGCTGCGGATAAAATCTTAAAAAAAACACAGGTTAAACATAAGTAAATCAGGGCTGTCTTTGGAAAAATTTAACAGCCAGAACAATACTGCTCTGCAAACACTGCCCAGTAAACCCTGGAAGTGCAAGTTACCCCCAGTCAGCCACTATATCTTATATACCTCCTTAAAATGTAATTCTGGGAAACAACATGAATGGTGAAGTTTTAAGGAAAGGAAAGGAATTAAGAATAAGAAAACTCGGGAGTGACTGGCAGTAGCAAGACTTGGCAGAAGAATCAGAAGGCAAAATGATGTTCAGTCTTCCCTAAAATATTTAAATAATGTTGAGGAGTGAAGTAGGATCTGTTCCTTTCTAGAGGTCGGCTTAAAAACAAAAGTTCTCAGTAAGTGGCAGACATGGAGAAACTCTGCTGCAGTCAGAGTACAGAAATGGCATAACACAGACTCAGAGAACTGAGATGAGTGAACTAAACTTAGAAAGACCCAAAAAAAATCAAAATAGAATGAAGTTCACAAGCTCAGAGTTGGTTGTATTTTTAGGTCCAGGGAAGGCAACGCTAATAAAATGTAACATCTGAGTCATTGCTTCAGGAACTGATGCATGTATACAACTAGCCTAATTTACAGCACTTATTAGGGCAATCCATGCAGTGCCCATGGCCAGCAGGACAGAGCACTGAGCCCATGGCAACAGCACAGACAAGCACGTGCAGGTTTTTCCTTCTCACCCACCCATCTGCAGGTACAGCAAGAGCCATGCAGAGCCTGCAGGAGAGCACAGAAGCACCGCAGAGGTGACAGCAGGTCTGGCCTCTCTTGAAGAGAGAACTTGAAAAGAAGCAAAAATATCTGAAGATCCAAAGAAAAACATCCAGCAATACTCGGCACAGCTGCTGTAAAATAAACAAGATCTCAATTATTATTTTTAGTAGAAGTCACACAATCCAAGTCCTGATCCAAAATAAAAGCTTTTCCATTATTTCCTACACCAGTGGAAAGTTATTTCCTACAGAGCAACACATCCCTGAGAGCTGCAGTGCATCTGCAAGTGAATATAGGCTGTCATTTATTTCATACTTCCCAGTCATGATGATGTACTACACTTGAATATCAGAGATACAGCTTTCATGAGCAACAGATGCAGTAACTTCCACAAAACTTAAATCTTGGGAAAGAACTTACTGTATCTAATAGAATTGAGTTGGGAAGTAATGTAAAATGTGACACAGCAGTCTGTGCGGGACCACCAGCAACCCCTGATAGACGGAGAATGTTACATAAAAACTGCTGCTTCACAGAATCTGGTACTTAATACAATTTAGGAAGAACTATCTGAAAAATAAGCTGGTGCTAAAGTAAAATATTTTAACTCGAAAAAGTGAAGCTTTTCATACAAAAAAATCCCCCACTCCAAGTAATTTTAACTCATAAGCCTTCCTCCCATTTTTTCATACCTTTCTAAACACAATCCTTATATAGGGTAATCTATTCAGGGTTGCTCCTTAACAAAAATGCTTAGAACAGCTTCTTATATTTCATTTCTGTGATATCTCTTTCAGTCCAGGGCACAGGACAATTTTGCTGTGATATGATATGATTTAGGAAATCCCCAGTACATCAAGACTGGGTTTTGCTAATCCCACATCTATATCTGCTTCCCACTCCACCTGTTTTATTTGACTCCTTTAAATATTTGTAAGAGCAGTGGAACTGCAGTTACCATGAATTGATTTAAAGGACAAAGTCTTTATTAGCTGAACAGAAATTCCATCTCAGTAGGTACCCTTAAATACAGTTATAAATCTTCAACCATTTCTTCCGTAACAAGTACAAATGTCACAAGTTTGTTTTCCTATTTGCTATAACTATCATTAAAAATTAAGGAGAAAAAAAGCTTGAAACCACAGCCCACAGAAGAGTGAGATCCCAGAGGAAAACCAGCAGAGAAATGGAGTACCACAGAAAATTTGTGCATGGTGTGTTGGAAGACCATCAGGCCTTCAGGCTGCACAGTCAGCTGCTAATGACACATCACATCAAACCCTAGTGACAACTGCAAACCACAAAGCAAGAATGTGCTGCAATTGCTCTTTGCTGAACAAGGTTGCAATCAGGACATACCACAGTGCTGTGTTTTAAAGCCAAAATTCCTAAAAATTATAGCATTCCAAAGCAAAATATGGATGACCCCAAAGTTAATAAATCAGAGCTGTCATTTTAGCATAGATTTACAGAAACAGGTATAGTTACACTAATCATGATGATCTTTGACACCAATGAATATGATTTAGAAAACACTACTCCTCTCATTTGTGTTCCCAGTGTTGTACATTAGTTTGCATTGCTGCAGACAACTGAAACAACAGCAAAGCTTTACTTAGAACAAAATCAGGAAAGGGATTTAGTCTAAAATCACTGCAAATTTTCTGAACTACTTTTCAAGAAGTTATGTTTAGTCTCAGATTTTAAAAATATACTACTGCAAATTCCAATTCACTTATTCAGTAATTAAATCAAAATACAAATAGGACAAATTTACTGGTTTTCTTCCTCTCAAGTAGTTAAGAGAATTCCAGCCCTGTAATTTAAGTTTAGTCTACCGTGAGAAAAAAAATATCCCTGAAAAGGTGGAACAATGTGCCAAAGTGGCAGCACACTTTAGGATGCATCATGTGCAAATGAGCTCCTGTAGTGGTGTCATTCCCACCTTACTTCCCACCTTCTTCATCATAGATTCAGGAGGCAAATATTAAATCAGAGTTTTACATCACCATCAGTTTTAGTATTAGATTTGTCCAACTACAACTATGCAACCCCGAATAGGTAGAGGAGGACTCCATGGTGGGGATTCATTTTGCCTTCCCTCTTGTATATCTCTTAGTTCCCTTTGAATATATAATTAAAAGAATATATTAATCTCCCACTTTCCTTCTTTCTCATTGCAACTCCACAGCACCAGATAATTTTTAAATATTATTTCTGATTTTAGTAGACTAATTCTTCTTTCTGAGTTAATGAAGGAAAATCAGCCAAAAAAAACCCCCTCAGTGATACTGTAGAAGGAAAAACAAACTCTCCTTTGACCTTTCCAAAGGCCTGAGCTAAATTAAGCTGTTCACCATCACCACATCTCACCAAATTCCACTAACAAGTTGTCCCCTCCCAGGGCAGTTGTTTCCTTCCCTAGCTTGTCACAGGGGACCATGGTCATCCCTGCATCATGCCTCTCAAATTTGTGTCCTTCTGCGTCTCTGTCACAGAGTGCACCACAGAGGTGGGGCATGCTGGATCATCACAGTTCTTTTCCTGAATTGGCAAAACCTCTAACCCATTTGAAGTCTGCACTTCACTAATGGATAAAAATGGATTTTTATAGCTGGAGATTTAGTTTATTCCTTATTTTCTTTAATTAACAGGCAAATTTTGTCACATATTTAACCAAGTGCTCATTACTTAACTGCTGGTGCTATCAGACCAACAGGCATGATGAGGGGAAGGTGAATAAGGTCACCTAAATCAACAAAAGTGGATCAAAATAAAATAAAGCACTTTCAAATCACTTATTACATAGTCAAAAATAACAAAATTTGGTAAGGATCATGCTCTGTTGCACTCAAGATAAAGCTCATAAGACAAGAAAATGAACATGTATTATAAACAAGCTGACACCCTGAGTCAGTAGAAACAGCTCTGAGTTTCCAGAGCTCATGTGCAGTGGTCTTTCCTACGTATAAGGTATCAGGATTACTTTCAAATACAACTCAGAACCAAGGAGACTGTGTTAGTCCTAGTAATTATAATCTGAGCTATTGCATAGCCACAAATTATTAATAAATTTCCATTTTTAACTAAAGAAAATTCTTCTCTCATTAACTTTTTTGAAGTTCTATTTGCCATAGTTACATACTATGCCAGCTGTTTGCATTTTACATATATAACTCTGAATAAAAATTAGAAACATAAGTATATAAGGAATACATGAAGATAAACTTAAATAAACCCAGACAAGATGCAAAATCAACACAGAGGATTATTGCTTATTTATCAAGCCAAAAGCACAGAGTCAAGAAAACAAAAATGTTGGGAAGGGTGAAGTTTAGGTATAAAAAGGTACAGGGGAAAGTGGGAGCAATGGAAAAAGCCTCTCACTGAGGACCTTCTTCTGTAGGCAAAGGTTTTAAAGGAGCTCAGAGTTTTCACCTAAGACAAAACATTCTAAAGGAATGACAGAAATGTAGAATCCACACCTGACTTTAAACATAAAAGATGTAACCAAATTATAGAATTTTTGTTTTCTTTGCTTTGTTTCCCTCTAGAGTAAAAATATATATAAAAATACATCTTTAAAATCCAGGAGACTACATTCCTTGAGGAAATAATGTATCAACAGCAAACAATGAAACAGAAGTCTTTACTACTTCAATAAAAAATTACCATTTGCTTTGTTTTGTTGCTTCCAAAATGCTTGTTTTCTTCTAAAGAAGCATTTGCATTAATCTTATCCAGAAGTCCATTGTTTTTATCCTGTAGTTAGCTAAATTCCTCTTGTGCTTGATAGTGTTGCTGAAATTATATATGACAGTACTGATACAGCTATTCACTTGCATGTTCAAGCTTGCATCAGTAATGAATATTTCTCAAGCTTCTTTGAAGCTTTGGTTATGAAAATAGAATTAAAATGTGATTACTGTCGCAGTAATACTGCCACACTTCTTAATGAGACAATATTCTTTATTTTGTCTCAGACAAAATTTTAAAAATAATACAAAAACACAATTAACACTTAAATTAGGTTTTGTTGTATTACATTATAGATTAAATGTATGCAGATGTGTCCTCTTCCCTCATCATTCACAAAAACTTTCTTTAGATAATATCATCTTGTTAATCAAGGTACAGATTTTGAAGGCAATACCACTAAAAATAGAATTAGACAAATGATGCCCTGGTTTGATGACATAAATTTTTTCTCTCTCCATCCCTAATCTTTTATTAAGCATCCCCTTATGCTTTCTCCTCTATCTTCTCTCCAAAAAAAGAGCCACATCTCCCTGTAGCGTCAAAAGCAGAAACTATCCCAAACGGAAACACAGGACCTGAACACGGTTGATGTTTTGGCATAGTCAGAGTAAGATGTAATTAATTAATATATTTAATTTTTTATACTGAATAAATTACAAAATAGGAGACATTTTTCTTGTTCAGAAAGACTCAACTCAGATTGCAACAAGAAATATGGCACAGGTCACGCCTGAGGTGCATCACCAGAAATCTATGTGTGGAGCTGATTGCATCCACCTCACTTGTGCAGAATGCTATTTCACAGAAAAATATACAATAGTGAAATATGGATCCATACTTTTGTGTGTTTATGTATAAACATAAAAAGATAAGGCTATTGACTTAAAGGGAATATGTTATGGAAAATCCTCTAAAATACAATTTATGTCCAAATATGTGTATGTTTCTTACTGTGTTAATCAATGTGGGTTTTTCCCCCAATGATTTCAACTGATTCAATTTAATTTAATTTTATTTCATTTTTACTTTAATTTTTCAAAGAAAGTGAAAAAACCCCTATGCATCTTGCATTACTTCATAACCCGATAAGTGTGAAATGCCTTAGAAGAGATGAAGCAGGTAAAACAAAAAGTTTCACCACTGCCAGTCATGTTGCCTCACTGAGCTGTTCTAGAAGGGCCAATCAAGCACTGAAAAAAAAAATACATAGGTCTGAAAAACTGTGTATTTTAGTTATGCAATTAGTATCCCCACAATATTTACAAGGAAAATCCATTTACTCAAACGAGTAAAAATATTGTAATATATTAAGCCATTGTTTGAATTAATTTAGATCCTCTTTATTTGTAGCAATAGCTTTGAATGGTCAAATCAAGCTCTCTGACCTACTGCCAAGCCAGCTCCTATTTTCTGTAAGCCCACCTTTCCATGCTTAGGGATGTCCAGAAGGCTGAGCTTATGGTTTGCTGAAACAAGCCTGGAGATGACCAAGGGCCATCCTTCCCCAGGCTCCCAGGATTAAGCAGAGCTGGTGGTGCAGAAAGACCAAAGACTTGAAGCCTTTTACATCTCAGAAGAGTTGTGGTTGCACTGATCAATAACAAACTGTTTGCACTTTCTTTAATATTTATCCAGAAGAAGCTGATGAGTACCACCTTAGTCACTGGGACAGGACTATCTGACTTGCCAACCACCTTAGATGAGTTTCAGGGAAGGACTGACAAATCCTGTTCTCCTGCTCAGCTCAGTGATAAGAGGTCATTTGAGCTCTGATTAATTTTTGTGGGTACAGCCATTTTTCAGGCTGACACGGTACTTGTCACTTCACAGTACTTTTAAAATTCTGCAACATTCCTTTCACTTGTTTGCAATATGTAAGCCAGAGAAGTAATAAGTTCCTTTGTCATGGTTTTGTGCTATTTGCTTGGCAGGAAAGGTGGGAAGATGGAAGACCAGGTGAGCAATGACAAGGACATAAGCAGAGTAGCCCAATAATGTAAACTCAACTTACAGAGCTCACGCTATTTAGCCTGGTCTAGGGACAGATGATGATGTGTTTGAACCTTGTAAAGACATAGAGATTAGATTTAGAAACACTCCCTAAAATGTTTCTTTTTCCAAATGTAAAGCTGTTGGGTTTGGTTTATTTTCAGCACTCCCACTTTGTTTTCCTTTCATCAACTTTCTGAACTTGGGCTCTCTTCTCTTCCTTAATTTGCCAAGTGTTAACACATATGTAACCCCTGTAACCTGTGGCTTTTTTTTAGTTCCACATACCACTGTACCAAATTTCAACAAGCAAAGAGAGAATTCAGTTGGGTTATCTTCCTGAGTTGCAATAAGTTGATCCCAATTATAGGCTTCAATTGCTCTTATTTACATTCCTCCTAAGAAAATTTAAAAAACCAGCTTGAAATTAAAGTAAAATTATTTTCTAAAACTATGTCAGATTTCTAATAGGATAGGAAAAGGATGGACATGCAAGTCTCCTCTATTTAAAGATATATATATATATAGAACAAGAAATAGAGAGACAAATAATACAAAATTCCTTTCATCAGCTTCTCAGAAATCAAATCAGAGAGTGTTGGCTCACATAGTTTTCTGATGATGAGGAAATCACAACTCCATGGTCACTTGCTGATATTTTTCATCTGTAATCATGAGAATACGCATTATCACCCCTCGTACTCAATCAGACCACTTGAATTACAGGTCTGGATTACAGTCGATAACTGCTAGTGACTGAGGTTATATGGATGCCATCAGTACATGTATCTGCATAAATCACTTTGACCTTCACCTCTCTGATTCCAAGTGATAAAAGCTTACTTTAAGGTCTCTACAGTGCAAAAAGTTCAGTTTACTACGTGGTATTGCAAGACTGACAAAAATACCAAACTCAAAAATAACAGCAAAGGAGCAACGAACAAAACCATTGCATTTTACAAACTTCCCCTAATAGTTAAGAAAAAAATGTCATAATTTTGCAGCCCTTGTGTCTGCTGTTTCATACACACCTATTGTCTCATTTTAAACATGAACTGTAAGACATTTAACAGCATATGCTTTTGTGATGTGTGCAGGCTGCAGCTAGAACAGCAAGGTCATAACTGGCCTGCAGGTAAAAATCGAGGGAGCAGAAAAACAACGTAACCAATTACAGGAACTAGCTCATCAAAGGAAGAAGGATTTTACAGGAGAGAAAGGCTGCTGTTACAGCTGGTGTCAGCAATATTAGGAAACTGTGGGACCAAATGTTAGCTGGGACATTCCAAATGAATCCTGAACTATAAACCAAATGGTAATAAACAAAGCTATTTGTCAGTTGACCCCCCCTTGGATGTTGTTAACAGGCAAACAGCATGCCTATAGCCTATGGCAACCTGCAGACTCCCAGTGATAAAATCATGACAGCTAACAGATGAATCCTTTCTGAATTCTATTAAATAAATTAATAATCTTAGCAACATCATTACAGTAAAACATCCATCTTCTGCAGCAGCTGTTCCTCCATTGCTTGTTGCATTTATTTTCTGTGCTCTTGCCATGCCTTATGCAGTACAACTTAACTCAGAGACTGAACTTCAGCACATCAATGGCGGACCTACAAAAACATCTTATTTCCAATTTTTTTGCAGTTCCATCAGTTTGTGCAAAAGAAAAACTTTTGCCTGAACAGAAAAATTTGTCTAACTGCTCTCTCTCTAAAGTAAGCAACAAGAAACGTTGGTACTTTCTGATAAGAACCTAATGCAAACCTTAAAAAATAGACAACTCTGTTTAATATAAAACCTTTACTGAATCTTTAAATTCATCAACCAAGATATTAAATTAAATCTAATATACTCTTTTTCTGTCTTTAGCTGACTACCTAATGATTAACAAAACTTATTGGAAGTTAAAGTATCCCATCAAGTTGCTTCTCAGCTTGTTCCAAAGTTATGATCTGCACCTCTGTAACCTGAAAAGAGAAATGCTCTTGGTATTCTTAGGAGATCACTTCCAGAAGAATACAGCCAAGATAAGCAATAAACAGGTAGCTTAGGAAACAGAAATGAAAAATAGGAAAAATTTCCCACATCACATTGAGCCCAATGATGACTTCTTCAAGTCACCACCTCCACCTGAATCCACAGACCAGGATATTGTTACTGTTTGAGGTACACAAGTGCCTAACTCTGGACCTGGGCAGTTTTATTTTGCTTTACCCACTACATGCTCATTCTAAAACTGCACGGAGAATTTAATTGAACACTTACACTTCAATATCTCGGATGAAATGATGGTACATAGAAACCTTAGTAAGCTTTGAATCATTAAAATCATGTTTTACTTTTTGGTGACACCTCCCACTTTGCAGAATTTTCCCAAAGGAATAGAAATGCACAGACCACAGGGACTTTTCTTCCAAGAGCTCTTTTGAGGCCCCTGCTACAGATAAGTATTTAGTATTAAACAAACATGCTCAGTATCAGACACAGCCTCTTCTACTTCATCTCTTGTATGGGAAATTATACTTTTCTCAAGTGTAGTTAATCTTGTAAATCACAGAAAAGAGATATGTGAGCACATTTGCTCTGCTAGTCCTTCTATGCTGTGATTTCCAATTGCTGTAGCAACAATTATTGTAACTTTTTTTTTAAATCCTGTTTTTGCAGAAAAAGTTTCTTAAGGGCATAAATTGTGAGGTCTTTTCATGCCTCATCTGTCAAAAATTCTTGTATAGTTTAGATTTCCACTTACGTTACAAACACTCATTAGATATTTCATTCATTCCAGAGTAGAATTTGCCTCAATTTTTTTTCTAGTATAGTTTTTGTGTTATTATTCCTTTCCCTGAACTGGCCTTCGAATGTACTTCAGAACCTACTTTTGTGAGACACAAAACTATTCAAAGACTAACTTCCTTTAAGTGCAGTGTGCCGTGCACATATATGGCAGTATTTCAGTGGGGCTTGAGATTTACAGAAAGTTCCACATTTAGCAGAGTTTTGACCCATTTTTAATTAATTTCTTAAAACCTTTCCTTCTATACTACAGTACTGTTGTTCACTCAGCAGTAAAATTATCTATAAAGTACAATAGTCTGTGTTGCAGAGATCATCTCAGTGGTACACTTGCAACAGCACTAACTGTAGAAGCATCTCAGAGCCTTGGCAAAGCTTCAGCAGCTGTGTCAAAATGAGAAACATAAATACACAAAACTTGTGCTCTGGATCTGGTTCTGCTACTGACTCACAGTCTAAGATTAAATTCAGCTCCTCTCCTTAGGGCATGGGTATAAACTGCAGATAATGGCCTTTGCCCATCAACAACAGAACATATTAACAGTTTTGCCCAACCACACATTTGGCATGGATTTTGCAGTAAGACTGATCTAAATTCAAATGTCATAAGTAACCCTTTACATGTCCTTGAAAAAAATCACACAACACAATTGTTACAATATTATTTTAGTTACATGTTCACTGTCTTGTCCAAATATCTCCCACAGAAGGAAAAAATATGAAAATAATATTTTGTGGAAAATGGAATTTTGTATGGGAAGACACTTTTACAAAACTTATGATCCCAAAAATCAAGACAATGCAGGGTCACCATGTTGAGAGTAAATTGCCTATACATATCTCTTTTCAATGATGACCACTGTTCAGGTTATCTGCTGTACTATTACATACAGCAAGTGACAAACAGTTTTGTCCAAGCATCCTACAAGAATTTTTAAGAGATTTCCAACTCACTGTCTAAATAATAGAACTGAAAGAAAAAATAAAATTTACTATGTCTAAGAATTTGAGTACTACACCTGCATAAATGCATTGTCATTAAAGAGCTTCAGTGATCCTACAACAATTAGAGAAATAATTTAAGTGGTTTATAATGTTGGGACAACACAGTTAAGGCTGGTCAGTTCCGATCTGATCTATTCTTGTCTTTTACTTCTCTAAGATGATATTTGTCTGGTGTAAGGAAGCATTCCCAAGGGCTTCTTTTTTTCAGAGCTCCAATGCAGGAGGACTACTTCAAACATTATTGTATTAAGACGCTGAACCCAAATCTTCTGTTCTTAAATCTGAAATACCCCTCATCTGCCCTGTTGGTTTTCTCCCCACACCTACTGTGGCATGAGAATTCCACTAGAAAAACATTATAATTATTTTTTTCCAATATTCTCCGTATCTGTTTTACTCTGAAATCATTAAAAACAGATGCCATCAGGCAAATGCAAAATATGTGAAAAGTGTGAGACCTAAATATACATTACACAGTCATAGATGGAGGATTTTAGTGAATTGTTAATTACCAATAGAGAATGTTGGACTCGATGATCTTAGAGGTCTTTTCCAACCTAGTTGATTCTGTAATTTCCAAACAACAAATATAAAGAAGAGGACCTTTTGTCCCCAAATCATATAAATATTAAAAATATGACCTTTTTCCCCAGATCACCACATCAACTTTTTAGCAAAAGGACACTCAGACCAAAGTTTGAATCACAGGCTTTTAAGTAATACTAAAGTTCACTATTTCTTCCTGAATACCACTGGTGGCTAGGAAATATACTGCTGAAAAGCAAATTTGGTGTACTTTTAATGACAAAAAGACCACAAACAAACCAGAGCCCCAAAAAACCCCAAACCAACAAACCCAGACAACTTTTTAACAAAGGAAGTTGCACATCTAGAGCAGGAGTCACATAGAACATGGGACCCTAACACCAAAATGTCAGCTTCAATGTCAGCTTCTACTTTACCCAAATTCCATGTCACTTTATGTTTTGCCTTCAATATCCTTATGTGTTCCCCTTAAGCTGTTCCACTTGGTGGAAAAGGTGCCATGTGCCACAGTGCCTGAGCAGGAGCACTGAGAGAAGGTCTCCCTGACAGAGCGGAAGAGCAGTCCAGGTCCTGCTTTGAGAACAGTTGTGTGTTTTATTTAATGATGATACAAAATAAACCAAATTTTTTTTTGTAAAATATTTTTTAAAATATCTAGGAAGCCTTTAACATGAGGAAGAGCACTTTCTTTCCTCCATGTAAAAGCAAGAAGAAAGCCCTGCTTAGGCTTGCCTTCAACAGGCAGAGCTGTTTTCAGTAGCCCTTTGTTCTCTGTCCCTTCTGTGTTCACATCCCCATCACCTCACTGAGATGCAAGTGTACAACACAGGCACATCATGGATTTGGTCAGGAGCCGGTGCAGATTAAAGGTGACAGGGAGGGGAAGGAGTGACCAGGATAAACAGAGCTGTTTAAACCACCACAACATTCAAAAGCAGTGTTCAACTTTCAGCTTGATTCTTCCAAGCCCTCCCCAAGCAAATTTGGGGAGGCAAACTGCTTAACACAGGGTCATGTATTCAGCTTGAGAAGCAAGGGACTGAGAAAGGAGACATTTGTGCTCAAGTCCTTCTTGGACCACAGCCAGAGCATTTTATAGTGGAAGATAAAATTTAATTAATCTTCATAGGTTAAAAACATTTCTTCACTGTTGTTGTTTGTCATAATGGTTTAGAAATGCATAATCAAGTCTTTTTCTCCCTTTCATCCACCCATTTGTTATTAGATTATTGCCCTTGAGAGCTCAGCTGCAGACACTAATTTTTTTTGTACTTTCAAGTGACTATGAAATATTTATACTGAGGAAGAAACAGAAATGTGGCACAAAATGTGTGGCACAAAACAATCACACAAGATATGTTAAAAGACCTATGAAAAGGGAAGACACCTTGCATAACTGTGAAGTATAATGGAGACATCTATTCACTGTGAAGAAACACCATCCCTTACAATGAATTATCAGCTTTATATGGGTTTAGTCAGTCATGGAACTAATCCCTCTGGGAGAGGGAGAGTATTCAAGATCTGTCAGAGCCTAAACTTCTTCTTGGTGTGGAATACGATGCTGAAAATTGAGTTTGAAAGTGGAAAAGTTTGAACAATCTCTCCAAAGCAGCCTTGGATTATGAAGGCAAACAGGCTGTTCCTGGTCTGCCCCATTTTATGAAGGTGAGTAGAGGAGTCAGAAGCCTCAGATGCTGCAGAGACACTGAATCTCCACCTCAGCCACAGAGTAGCTCTTTAGAACCGGAGGAAACAGTTCTGTGGGTTTAACTCTGCTAATTAATAAAGATAACACATTATGTCAAGACAACAGCCCTGTCTGGGAAACAAAGTACTTGCATATATTCTACACATCTCCTTGCATCAATGTGGCCCCTAATCGTGCAAGGGCAGTCATGCAAGGGCAGTCATGGTCACCCTCCAAATGCATCTGGTAGCATTAGAAATGACAGGTCAAAAATAGAGTGAACTGCAAGTATTGTCCTCCAAATACACAGGAATAACCCTTCTAAAGAGCCAACACAGCCCTTTATTTGGGGGCAGAAGAGCCACCTTCTCCTGTCTGAGACTTTAAAAGCACTGCTGGTTACACAGGTTTGTTGAGTTGTGACTCTAGTAAGGAACAAAACAAAGATGAATCAAGAGAACCTTAACTAACCTGGAAGCTTTTCGTTCATTTCAGTCCATTCCTCTGCTCCCTACTGGAAAGTCTGGGCTGCACATGGAGCAGAGAGCAGAAGCCGCCCTTATTCATCTCCAGCTCCAGGAACAAAAGTTAAGGAATGGCACACCCCAGTTGTCTTGCCCTCTCCTTTAGAGTTTGCTCTTACCTGGTGCGTGGCTGCTCAAAATGTAGTTTCTGCTGTCCCTCCCCCTGTTATTGTTGTAACGGGCTACAAAGTTTCCTGAAGTCCTTTCAATTCACTGGTCTTTGGACCCAGTTTCTCATCCTGAAGAGATGAAAGTAGAAGAGTAAACCATTCAGGTCAGAAAGAGAGGTCTAAGTGGTCTAAACAGCAGGAGTTAATTAAATTCAAGATACATCCAACCCAATTTGAAGTTCTATTCTGGCTGACCTGTCCTGGTGATCAGGTCATGCCATACAAGAGTCAGCCATTTATGCTGGAATGAGAAGCAGAAAAGAAACCTGATAGCAGTCTAACGTGGCATCCAAGGCTCTTACTCAAGAGATACTTTAATTCGTATGGTACAGCGTTAAAGAGATTGGGGGTGGATCAGTGATTCCTGCCTTATTCATATCAGTGGGTTCACCTATCAAACATACACGTGACAATATTTAGGAACAAGATTACTATTAACTACTGCACGAAGGGAAGTTATTCAACTTAATTTCACTCACTAGGCAAAGAGTGCCCCCAGCTGCCCCCTGCACCATGTTCCAACTCAGTCTGAGGTGTGTGAGTCAGGCACAAGAGACAGATAATCCAGACTGAACTGCTCTGGGCCTGAGTGGCCACTAGTCCACAGCAGTCTTAAAATTTGGTTCCATCTACCCACGTTGTCCACATCAGCCTTCAGATGTTCACTGGAACAGCAGACTTCATAAACTTCATTTTTCCTCATGGCAGGTGATCTTGGGGATGTTGTGGATCCACAAGGGCCTTCTTGTATCTTTTGGCCCTTGTCCTTTTGGCCTTGACATCACCACATGTCAACACCACAAGACTGTGGTGAGTTATGAGAGAGGTTGCCCACTTTCAGACCAATGTGCTCTGAGTCAAGCTCTGAAGTACTGCCTTGTGTGCTCTGGAGCCCTGAAGACACTGTTAAGGACCTAGAGTAAACAATTTGCAAATTTGACTTTGAGACTGACTTCAAAGCCATTCCTGCACCATGGGTTAGATATAGTCCATGCTCCCACAACTTGACTCCTTCTGCATCAGCTAAACTTAAGATGGAAGTGAAAAGTCTTTTGCAATGTTTCTAATTTTGAAAATTTGAACAGTATCAGCTGGTTGAAAATCCTAGAATTTTTTAAAAAAATAAATCCATGATACAAGACTATAGTCTATATAGAGACTAGAATAATTTTGAGGAGAAGTTTGAATTGTGGACCTTAATGTCCCTAAAAACAAAAAAAACCCAAATGTTATTTTCTTGTTATTCAGAAAGCACATCCTCACATTCAACTATAAATTCTTTGACAGCAGAGGGTACAACAACAGAGGTGTTCAGATGACCTTCCTGAAAGCCCTTCTCAGACAATTATCCTGGCTCTACACCTTTTCCAGGTACCCATCAGTGCTTCCAAGGACATACAAGTATAATCTAATTCTTAGGGTAAGCAGCTGTTTGTCAGAGAAGTATGGCCTGGAGTGTCCACTTGTGTTACCTCCCACGTAAAAATCAAGATTCTCAAAAATTTGGTATACATCCCTCCAAATTACAGCACACAGATGCACTAAGGTTTTCTTTATTGTTTCAGTAAGATGATCTAGAAAATAAAGGAGAAAGACTAAGTCACTGCTTATGTATGTTTGGAAATAAATGCTGTTACCTACTTCTGTTTAATATCTTGAAGTCTTCTGCATAATGTATCACACTCCCTAGAATCAGATCAAAGGGACACTTTTTCCAACTTCTAGAACGCCTGCAAGTGGAACTATACTTATATATTTTTTGGAACAAACTCCCTCAAAAATACGAGAATATAACAAGCAGCAAATTATTCCTAAATTCTTGCCGTTTCCCAGATATATGTAACTAAGGCATAAGAGTGAAGCCTACTAGTGGCATTTCCAAACCCTTACTCAGCATCAAAACACCATAGAGATTGCCCACAAATCTCAATTCCTTTTCCGTGGTGACACCTGTAGACAGCAACATATTTTCCACAGTCTTCAACTTACTTTTCACTCAGTACCTGCAATACAGCAAAAGCACTCGGCTGCAGATGTAAATTCTGCTGCCCTTTTTGCCTGCAGATCTGATGTCTCATTTGTGTGCCTGCAATTCATTACACTCATAACATTTAGGTGCAATCCTAGAAGACGGGTCAAAGGCCTTAGAAGTAAAAAACGTAATGGTCAGTCAGGCTTTCTAGAAAATTTATTCATTTATGTCCTGTGTGTGCAAGCCATGCAAGGAACAGTGATTTTTATGATGCTCTAACTCACAGAAGATGGGCTGCACCTATAGATATTGCACATTCAGACTCCTGGGATTTTTGGCTGCACTGTTTGAAAAATTTTGTCCAACCACGATACAGAGTTTAAGGATATTTTGAATTTAGTGATACATGTATTTCCTATAGCTCCAGTACTCCACAGGACGCTATGAGACTCAACCATTGCAAGAACTTCAGTGCCACTAATTCTGGCAATATCCTGTCTTGCAACAATTCTGCGACCCAAATTTTTTCCGCACAGGTCTTCAGTAAAGAGTCAGTTTCTTGTCCTTTTAATAAAAATGATGAGAAATCATAGAGTCTTTGATTATGAAAAGTTATTACGCTTTTTTCAAGGTCTTACACAACTGCATTCTTCTGGTCAATAAAATTGGAAAGAGAGATGGAATCCCTGAATGAAGAATAAATATTTTTTTTGAGATGAGAAACAGAAAAGATTATCAAAACATGATATGATCAAAACATACAAAATAATAATTATATGCCTATATTATTTCTTATTTTCATTTACCAAAAAAATGGCACCCTGAACCATCACAAATAACAAGACAGGTTGTTTTTAAGATGTCTGGGAATTCTACAGGAACTATGAAAAAAAATCACTCAGGGGTGATTCTTCCAGATTTGTTGGACATGTGTTGGACATGTGTCCAATTAATGAAAGCTACTTAAAAGTAGCTTTTGTCCAAGTACAAGAATTGCTTTCTTTTGGAAAATACCAAAGGGTGACATTTTACTGAATTAACCAGAGCTTTAAATCAAAGATATGTTTTTTCTCTTCTCCAATTCTTTGCTCTTACCTTCATTATCCTGTAACTTTTATCCACAATTACAAAACAGATCCTATTTTTTTCATTGATGGACCACAATGCAGTAATCAAACAGGTTTTAAGGTGAAATAGAGACTTTTCAGTGAGTCTTGTATATGTTATGTGTTACCTCATGATTTCTGATGAATACAATTATGTGATTATTTTTGATCAGACTTGTACAGCAATTTGCTGCTTTTTCCACTCAGGTGAAAAAGTAATAAATGCCATGAATGTGATATACAATCTATCCTTCAGGCAACTCCAGTAGTTCAATCATACAAAGGAATTCTCATCTTTCCAGATACAGTCAACTGTAAAGCCCTAGAAACACACAGGTATTAATGCGGCTGCAACATTCTTGACCTTCTACACAGAGCAGAACAAAGGTGTGCCTGAACACATCCCTTGAAATATCCAAACCATTCAAAATGCTTGAAGCCTGAAAAATCAACCTTCAGAGGCATGAATGATGATATGAAGACTGAGGTACACCTGCACCATCCTAGTGCTTTCAGTGTATCTAGCTGCACAGTAACAACCTTGAGACAAAAATATGCCAACTCTACAGTAAAAATCCCTGGAATTAATAGGGTGGGACAAGTGCTGGACTTCTTTCTCATATGTAAATGGTTGTAGCTAAATGCTCAATATTAAAAATTTATTAAAATGTTTTTTAAAATAAAACTTGAATATTTTCTAGGGAAATACAGGAAATAAATTAGACACAGAAAAAAGTGGAGCAGAGAGAGGAGTAATAAGCAAGAAATCTTTCCTGACCTGAAAAATGGCTTATTCTTAACTCTATTGTAAAGGAATATATAGAATTCAAACTTCGTAGTGCTTAATCTGCTTCTGCAGCCTAAGAAAATGGTATGATCTTTGCTAAACCTGAGATGTAATCAGATTTTTTTAGTTCCATCTGGTTCACAGATCATGTACAAGTTGCCCTATAACACAAGGTCTGTAGTGGGTAATTTACTGTTCGTGCCAGAGATAAAAACATGAAATAATTGAAAACAAAGCATGCCATTGACTGTGCCTTTTAGAATGTCTGCTTTAAAATATTACTTTATAGTATCAGATCCCTTTTCACACCCAATAATTTGTAATGAATTACTTTAATCACAGCTGCATTAAAAACATGCCTAGGGCAGACAGGTAGATACACATATCTAATGGCCTAATTCATGTGGCAACTGATTGCAGAGAAGAAGAGGAATTTCATCAGCTCAGATTCTAATCAAAGAAAAGGTCAAGTTTCCTGTAGCTGCAAGTCAATTGTAGAAATGATTAAAAGTGCCTCCACCTGCTTGGTAGGTGCTCCCTCTCACCCACCAGCCCTCCCCTCAGCCTGGCTCCTCTCCTTGTCCTCCGAGGGAATCAGGTGCCTGCCAGCAATTAGCCTTAATGAGCCCGTAGTACTTTCCTGAGAGAGATGTTGAGAAGCCTAATTGCAGAAAGCAAGTGTAGAGGCTGTGCCTGCCTGAGACAGAGCTGCAACTCCTGGCCTGCCTCATAGCCTGCAAAGGTCATGCACAGCACAAGGGTAGAGCAAAACCTGGTGAGAATGCCAATCTTTTATAGCCTTCCCGGAAACCAAAGGGCAGAGCAGTTGCAAAATGCTACATATCCTCAGCACAGACAGCTTCGTTTGTATTTTGGGTACTGATGTATGCTCCCAGTTTTGACTGACTTGCTCTTCAGAGGAAGCACTAAAGTTTGCTGTGAACCAACACCTTGTATTTGAGTTTTGTAGATGGTTTGTGATGTAGGCACATCAATAACACTGTAGTTAATCTTATTACAATATGATTCTAATTTTGATGTCTGTAATTACTACTATTTCATATAGCTAGAAGCTTAATTTAATGCCTGAATTACTTTTAATTACCTCTTAAGTTCCTTACTTTCATATTTAGTACATGCACTTACTGCAAAATCCCACTATCAGAAGATTAACTTAATTACTTTATTTTCAAGTGAACTTCTATTCTTGGGTAATTCCTAGTGATCTGTGTGCTCACATCTTTAATTAGTCTCGAGCACATTATGCACTTCTGTGTTGCGAATGCAACTCTTTAATTGCATTCTTGTATCCAGTAATTGCAACCAGTTTTCAAACTTCCTGGATTTACAGGTGTGGCAGAAATGACAATTTTATACAGTTTTTATACAGAGCTCATCATATAACAAAACCAGACTGAAAATCATCAGTAAAGCAGCATATTTCCTGAGTTCTGTAAAGAGTAGTGTCAAGAAATAAATCTCATACACACAGTTCCACCAACAGATTCCTCAGACATTCATAAATTCCATTAAAGTTCATTGCTCCTCATTGTACAAGCTATTGTATCACACAATTTTTCCAATAAGCCAAACAAATAGAAGATTTGCCCCAACCTCAGGGTCAAAAATGCACATCTAACACACTTCACTTGAGCGGACCTGATCACACCCTCTCAGAGCTCAATTGGTTTCGAAACCAACAGGGTTGCCAACGAGTATTGAATGATTTTTTATTTTATAATTTACCGGACTTCCAAAGCAACAGACTTTGCCTAATGTTTCTAATGCTTATTTACTTGGTAGTTCAAATAACAGCTTGCATACTTGGAATTAAACTTAATAAACCTTAATTTAACGTGGATAGCTAAAACATCAATGGCCTCTTTATCTCTACTGGGCTTTTTGCATCTGCTTCCTCATGAGAAAAAAGGTATATTATGACGACTGGTCAAAGTTATATCCTGGATTCAGCTCTTCAGGTCTGAACCACAGAATTGATTTGGGTGTTTTTTTTATTAGAAGATGACAAAGGTGAGAGATGGATGTGGCATCAGACATAGGTCTTCTTAAAAATAAATCCTGCCTATGCCAGTTGAAAAGAAATACTGATCTCTGCTTGAAGTTTTAGGGTCCTATTGTAAAAAAATCATAATACTTAATGACAGGACAAGGGAAATGGCTTCAAACTGAAAGAGAGTAGGTTTAGACTAGATGTTAGGAAGAAATTCTTCCCTGTGAGGGTGGTGAGGCCCCTCTGGAACAGGTTGCCTACAGAAGCTGTGGATGCCTCGTCCCTGGAAGTGTTCAAGGCCAGGATGAATGGGGCACTGAGCAACCTGGGATAGTGGAAGGTGTCCCTGCCCATGGTAGGGGTTGGAACAAGACGATCTTTAAGGTCCCTTCCAACCCAAATTTTTCTGTGAGTCTTTGATAATAGAAGAAATAGAAAAGGAAGATGCTTGTAAAGGTGCTTAATTTTCCAGGTATCTGTGGAACTATCTTTCAAGTATGATCCTTTCCATCAACTATTATCTTTCTGTTATCTTTGGGAGTAACTTGAGGAGTAAGAGGAACATCTGGACATGGAAAATACTCTTTCTTAAAATATGTACACATATTATGTACACACGTAACACATGCACACACACACCCAGTTTGCTGGTTAGTTCTAAATGACAACTTTATTTGCTTGTATATGTAGAAATACTGTAGAAATAAATAAATACCAACAGTCATTGGTATGACTTGTACCTTTTTTTTTCAACAGAGCTACAGTTCCAATGTATTTACATAGCTGATTAAGGTCATGTTTTGTGCGACTTTTTAGTGGATATAAGCCTCACAGTCAACTCAAAAATAATCAGTGGAGGACTTAAAACACACATAGGATTAGGCTGAAAAAGAAAAATTCACAAAACTGTATCCAAAATTATCTCTCAGCATTTCATTAGCTTAATAGGGAACATTAAACAAATAGTATTAATGGAAATACGAATTTATTTGCAGGAGTATAGTTATCGCAAAAACAGTTCCCTAATTTTTAATGTACTATGGTATTTTTAATCAGGTTTGAATGTTTAACTATATTCCACAAATCCTTTTGCTTATGCAGGCCATGAATTTTTAAATTAGATTTGATTTCTTTAGTTAACTGCTTTCTGCAAGCCATATTAATATTCAAATTTAAATTTAGGAAGTGAATAAAGATACTGACTTGAAATGATGTATTTTTTTTGATGCTACTACCTTGCCATCCAACATTTTCTGAAAGATACAGACCAATTTTTAAATTTTTAAACACCACCAAAGTCTATTTGAGATGTTTTTAAATAAGCAGATGACAGACAGTTTTCCAACTTCCCAAACAAA
The DNA here is from genome assembly GCF_003945725.1 of Corapipo altera. NCBI lineage: Eukaryota > Metazoa > Chordata > Aves > Passeriformes > Pipridae > Corapipo > Corapipo altera. The sequence goes on from NW_020884877.1 coordinate 27,085,373, forward strand.
AATGAACTGAGAAGTGTTGTTCCATACAGAACACCACTGCATAATTTTTTTGTAAAGTTTGTAACTTAAAATTCAGGAAATGCTAAATGTTAAAAGGCCACACTTTTCACATTTTCCTATGGTGAGTAGCACATTGACTACCGATCTTCCAAATGATTATTCACATCCTTTATCTATGCCAATAAGCACTATAAGAATTAGACAATATTTACAAAGAAGCATATGCACAATCTTCAGAATGAAGTTCTCCCTTTGCAAACAGTCAATTTCTTTTAAGTCCCACAGAAATAAACTGTGTTTACCTCTCCAAGATCATACTGCTGTTTCACATAATCTGACAAATATCTATGTGAAAACAATTACACAGGGGAAAAAAGAAGGTGTTTCTAGTTTTAATAGAGAATATATTTCATCTGCAATCTGACTAAATGTAGTTCTGACTGGATTATACTACAACAGGTTATGTAAATATACTATCATGGTTACTTTTGTTCAGGGCCAATCAAAAATGTTTCCTTACTCACCAGAATAACTAAAAAGGAGTATTTTCCTCTTTTTTAATCCAAAATTTCAATTCTTCACAATAGATTTTTGAAGCAGAAACAAGTGACTGCATTTTGTTCTTATTGTAATCAATCATCTCCTGTTTTGTCACATCAAATACTGATGTGAAAAATAAAAACATTATTTTCCGTAGAGGTTAAAATCACCTTTTCTGTGAATAATTAATTATTTTACTAAAACATGGTTTAATGGGAAAACTTTTGCTTTATCTATTTAGATAAGCAATCACTTTACTATAAATACATGACTAAAAGTATGTATTTGTCATGCTCTATATTGTCTTCCATAAGCAACTATTTCAATTTACTACTTTTTAAAAGTACTACCTGAGATTTTCTTAACTCAGTGACAGATGGAGTTATGATTTTAGTGCTAGAAATGTCAGAATTCATGTTATTATTTTAAAGTGTAGCAAAGTTAGAGGCACACAGACATAATTTATTTCTCATATCAATCAGGTCATGTTTGAATGTGTGTGGAACTTGGCCACTTTCAGCTACTGGAGATGATCTGGGAGGGAAGTAACTACGTTATATTCTGGTTTAATGTAATTTACTGAATTTCACTTTTCTCTGTGACTAAAATGTCATCTGTTTTCTTGCAAATACAGGAGACTGCACCTTCAGAGCCTTCTCCCTTCTTAATGATCATGTCTAAATAGAGAAGTACTGACATTTCCAGATACACATTCTCAGTTACCATTCCACATTTCTTAGCTGACAGACCAACACGATAATGCTGAACTCAAGAGGTAATTACAGAATGACAAGTTTCATGATTGAAGTGCTGGTTTATCCAATTATTTCCACAGCCATGCTAGGCTTATATTTCATATCCAAAACACATCAAATTGTGCTGTTTGCTCTCCTGTTACACTCCAACATGTGGTACTTCACCAGTCTTTTTTTCTCTCAGTCTCCCAGCTGATGAGATGACTTAGATGATATATTTATCAAGCTAAAGAATCTTGTTTTAGTTAATTTAACATAATGAAGCCTGGCTGTATGCTAGTTTATCATTAGGGTTCTCCCTTACCAATGAGGTATTACACTGTAAAAAATTCAGATGGTTCGATGCAATGATGCATTTTGTTCATACATCAAACAACTCAGAGTAGTGACTAATGCACTGATATATGACCAGAACATTACAATGGGCCTGGTCCAATTCCGCTCTAAGTCCTTCACCACTAATCTCGCAAGAGATCCCCATGGTTACTGGTATCCTCTTCAAACATATCTCTATGTGCTGCAGAACATGTTTTTTCAGTTCTTCTTTGATGCTTTGCTTTCTTAATTTCCTCATCTTTTCTCTATTTTCCCTTCTGTGTCACATTCCTTTAAGTCCATAATCTTCATATACGACCAGATTCAAATCTAAGTCAATGCAAAGTCCTGCACTTACACAGCAGGATGTATTACAACGTCTCTTTACTCTTTATACTCTGCATCCCCTTATTTCTCCAGTCTACTGAGGAAGATTACTAACAAACGTTTCCAACTCTGACCTCTCAATTTTTTTGGAAGAAATTCAGTTTTCTAAGTCAAAAACTTTGTGATGGGAAATTAAAGCTGCATCATGTGTTTGCAGAGCTAAGTAAACAAGTCAGAAGGACAGGTGCGTTTGTGTGACAAGGTGGGGCTCCCCCACGTGAAGGACTTCGTGCCAGGATACACCATTTGAGGTACCAGCTGATGGCAAAACTCTTACCTGGCAAACTGCCTGCCTTTGTGCAGCTGACTGGGCAAGCCAGATTACCCCATATTTCACAAGGTTCTACAGGACTACGGAGGATTTGCAAATGTGTGGAATCTTGGTCCCTCTGACAGAGGAGATGAATGCATTTTAAAACCACAGCACTACAGAAGGGAGAGTTTTTAAAAGGACATAAGAAGTATTTAGGACACACAGAAAAGCCATTAAGCCCAGAAAAGTTCAATTTATTCTCTTCTATGCTATGAACATCTCTAATGATCTCCTGAATGGCCCCTCTGTTTTTGTGTGCAACCTTGCTGGCTAGAAAGTAGTACATTTGTAACTTTCAAAATATAATCTCTATAAATGCCTCATTATCCTATTATCTTCATTAGGCTGGAAATACTAAGTTGAAAAGACATTACCTGTAACATTTAAAATGTCATCTAATTTAACTGAGCTTTCCTAAACTGGCTATGTTTTGTAGCCTCCCTAGCACAAACCACCTTTTTCGTTTTTAAAATCTGGAATCAGTATAATTGCCACTCTTTCCATTTTTCAAGTACTACAAGGTATTTTTGTAATATGCTGATATATTCTAAAGTGCACTACTACCAGAGACAGCTAATCCCATAATTAAACCTATGTTCTTCCCTTTCAATTCCATGCTCTAGAATTATACTTGATTTGTTTAACTAGATGTCCCTTTCTGAGATTTTGAAATAAATTTCTTGTCCTTTGTTTTATGCTGAATTTGATTTTATTTTTTTCTATTACTGTTTTTCCAAGGAATAGGCTAAGATAATAACAGAATTGTAGTGAATTCACATGGTTATTAGAATGGTTACAATATTTAACATAAAATCCCTGTCCTTTACATCATTCATTGTAGACAGAAACTGTATTTTTAATAATACTCATGTGAAATATAATTGCTTTTCCTCAAAAGTGTAGAGAAAAGTACTGAAAAAAATATTTACATGCTTTATTTTACATAGTGGCTAGAGAAGTCCCAGTTAAATTGTGGTATCTTCTGAAATATTTTGCTAAGATAATTTTTGCATTTTAGCATCAATTTTCTACGTTTGACAAGAGGACAATAGTGATGAAGCCAGAAGGTGAAATCAGTATCTACATAATACCATTCTTGACCTACAAAATTGCTTTATTACTTGAGTGTAGCTACTGAATGAATGGACTGTCCTTTTCTCTGATTCACTGTCCAGGTATACATATTTATATACATAAATCATTACTGGAAAATGTTTAAAAACATAGACACATTTATATATATATATATAAATAGTCATTTCAGTGTATATATAAATGCATGTGTATATACACATATATATATCTGTACGCATATATCACCTATTTTATACATAAGCACCTGCCATTACTTATTTACTACGAAGTAATTCTCTTGGTTTCTGATTCCAGTGCCTGCTTGTGGTTGGACTGTACCAATGGCAGTGGGAAGGAGGACACAGCTGCATTTGTGAGAAAACTCATTAACTTCAATTGCTCTGCAAATTTCACAACGCAGCTCTAGACAGCAACTTAATTAATACAGAAAGCTATCATTTTATAGATTAACTCTAAAACTGGAGAGCCAGAAAAAGCAAAAGGTATCCAGGATAAAACTCATGCTGTCCTGTTCCCCAATATCACTTTATTTTCCCCAATATCACTTTATTTTCTTGCTGGTGTCCTTTCCTCACGTGACTGATCTTTTAATAGACAGTTTTCCTACAATGAACGTCAGACATTCTAAATCAAAGTAAAATAACTGTTTATTTATTACAGTTAAGCAGAAAATGCCTGGTTTATTTTTTAAACTGTTATTTAGGTGAATGTAACTAATCAATGCCACCATGTAAAACTGATTTAAACTTGACCATCTTTAATGGACTTAGTCGCTGCTGCTGCACTTTGCAAATCTCTGCACATTCCACAACTGCTCAGTACACTGTAAGCTTTTAATACAGAGCAACAGCCATGGAGACCCAAGATTTCACATTTATCACATCATGTCCAGTCAGTATTTCACTAAGATACCAGTGAATGAATGTAAATCCTCAGCTACAAATGCCAGTGTAAACCATTTGATATAAAGAGAATTTCCTGGAGAAAACCTGGCAACTGTCACCAAATCAAGTAGTTTCAGTTCCATGGAAGAAAAGGAACTAAATGGAGCAGCTGCCTTAAAAATCATGATCTGGATTGCCTTGTCCACAGTTGTGTGACTGCTCATAAACCTATACTGCGTAGTTACAGGTGTTTAACAAGGATACAGAGATGGGGCATTTTGGATTAAAATCCTTTTAAATCCAAAATGGATTTAAATCCATCCTTTTAAAACGTACTTATATTTTCCCCTTAATCCTGCACAAAATAACAGCATAGATTCCTGGGAAGTGCACTAGGATGATGTATAGCTCAGTTCTGCTGCAGCAGCTGCCAACACGCAATAGTGCAACCCTTCCAGGTAAGGGCATATAGACCATAAAAGTGGTTTTGGGACTTTTCTGGCATGCTTTTTCATTCCTTTATGGTGTCAAAGTGACTTAGAGGTTGTGCAGTGTTATGCAACTACAGGACAGCCCTTTGGGGGACATGTAGTGTATCTAAAAGGGCCCTAAGAAAGAGCTGGGAAAATTTATTTGGCTTTGACAAGAGAAAATTTAATTCCTCCCTCTTCTATAGATAGGAAAATGGTCTCCAGTTCCCGTAATGTCCAAGATCCACATTTTCTGACAATATTCTGGATTTTTATGCATCTTAATAACCAGAGGAAAGTTTATGAAACAATAAAAATTATTGTGTTACTAGAAATATACATAATATTTTTAACTACAGCTGTTGTTTGAGGGCTGACCTTCAAGTCACTGTTTGTGAACAAAGAAAAGCTTGATTCTATTATTCCCATGAAGTCTCTCTCTACCTCAGAGGAATTTAGTAGAAATCCATAAATTAGTTATTTGATATTTTTATCAAACACTTCTGCCATCCTTTATCACCAGCAGGGCTACAAAGAGCAGCAGTCTGGAAACCTGTTTAATCAAAGCAATCTTCTGTCTTAACTAACATTTGCAAGCAATGTATTAAATGCTTTGAAACTCACAAGGACATCTGGTCCAAAAAGTGACAAACAGGCTTCTAGGGTTTCCTTGAGTTCCTCTGCTCTGGATTTGTACTAGTAAAAAAAAAAAAATCCCAAGGACTGGGGAAAAAAAAAAAAGAAAAAAAAAAAAAAAAAAAAAAAAACACCCAAAAAACCCAAATCAAAACTTCTTTTAAAGCAGGGGAAACCAATAGACTTAAATGAGTGAACAGATTTCTTCCTGAGCCTCTAATGTTTTCACAGATTCTCTGTTTTAATTTGAGTCAAGGAATTTAAGGAAGGTATGAGAAGGAGATGAGGCTCTGATATGCTTCATCATATTCTTCAGATGCTATCAAATGTCTGAAAGATTAAAACCATAAATAAAGAAGCCAGTGAAACTGTTCCCTAGCAAAGTACATTAAAAATGGGTGGAAAGGAACATGTTTAACTCAAAATATTCATTACACAAACACTTCATGGGATTTTAATGCTTAGAACTCAGGATGGAGGCCAGGTATTTTCTATTTATCTAATTTTAATCCCCAACTGCAATCAAACTTTTCCAACTGGAGACTTCCAAACATATCCTCTGATAGGAAGAGCAGGTGAGTATAGGTTTCATAAATGTACATGTCCATGTAAGCACATGACTGCTGATAGGACCAGGGCAGGACTTTAGATAAAGACTGCAGTAGAGTGCTGTGAATAAATTTCACTGCCCTTCTCACCTGGTAAGTCAGTAGGGAACACAATCCTGTGCCTCTATAGAACCATGACACTGCCCAGCTTGGTTTGTCAGGTACTGTGAGTGTGGACAGAAAATGCAGTTTTCCACATTAAGTGCTCTACATTTCAACATTCCAGAAGCCAAAGCACTTCAAGTAAGCTACTAATTTCTTTCCACGCAGTCAATAGTTAACATCTCAGCCTATAAAGTACATTTCTTCTAAACATAATTGTTACCAAATGTGAGCTCAATGCTCTTTTACAGAAGGAGGAGTTTGGCATTGTTAGAATTTGATTATATTCCCACTCAGTTCCTCAGTGTAAGAATTCACATGAAATAAAATCAACACCAAGAATAAACCTCTGACATCTCTCCTGACATATTTTTCTAATCAGTTGTAACACTCACAGTTATCTAAATATCCATGAGATACTTCTGTGGCCCCATCAGCACAGCAACTGAGCAAATTATGGTCTCCACTCTTTCAAATCACAGCTACTCCCTTTTTAGACATACACCATGGGAGGAAAGGGTAGGATTTTTTCAATGCAACTCCACAAGGTAGTAATGAATTATCCCAGAAAGAAAGGATTGTTTCCCTTACATCAGACTCATGGCAGACATGCAAGAGTCTTCTACATCTTAAAGGACTGTCAAAAGGAACTGGAAACAAATGTCCAGTAGAACAATAGAATTTCAGTTTTACCTTCAAAACTCTCTTCAATTGTCTTTGCTCAGAGAAGAAAAAGTCAAAGCCCTTCAAGAGCCTGAGCCCAAACTAAACTGTGAGTAAGGAGGCATATGATTAATTTAAATTATATGAATGGCAATAATGATGATGCTACAACTCTGCAAATAGGGTGCATTGCTACTGACTTTATCAAGCCTGAATTTCAATTACACAGGAGATAACTGTTTCATTCATATAAGTAATATCTTCTAATGATTTGCTATTTGACTTATATTACTACTTTCATTGCTCTGCACATGTTAATGTAGATATCAGTCCATCAGGTAAGGCACTCTGCATTCTGCATTCAGAGTGCAGAATACACCACCTAAGGAGTCTTTCTGCTGTGCCTTTTGCAACCAGACATGCCTATCTCATATTGGCCTTTTTAGCCACCGACGCGCTTGCAACAAAAGTGGGTAGAGGCCTTCCCAAATCTTCGTTCGCAAAGCCTAGCCATGATGAGGTAAGGCACTCTTCAAACACATTAAACATTCTACAAACACTGCTGTGTAGGAGACCCTTCTTTCCTGAAGAAGGTAAAAATCTTGATAGATAAAGTCAAACTGGGATCTAAAACATGCCACTCCATCCCTAAACCTCTTCATAGTTATACACTGCACCCAGATCTCCTTGTATTAGAATAGTGCCTTAAGAATATAAGGATGATCCCCAGTAAATCATCCCTCTTTTAAAATACCTTTTATAAAAGGGTAGAGGTAGCTCAACAATTAAACTTCACTGGAAGCTGGAGTTTCTGCCTTTGCAATAGGTCATGCCTATCTCATACTGGCCTTTTTAGCCACCAACGCGCTTGCAACAAAAGTGGGTAGAGCCCTTCCCAAATTTTCATTCGCGAAGCCTAGCCTAGCCTGTCTTTCTTACCTTGATAAATATACATTATTTGAAACAAAACCAGAGGAATTATTTTATTTTAGCTATTTTTACACTTCTTTTGAAAGAAAATGCGTGTAAGATCAGGAACCAGCATTGCTGCTTGGAACCCCAGAAATTATGAGTTATCAGCTGCAAAACAAAAGTATTCCTTGATTATTTTTTTCTACTAATGTTGCTAGATGCCAAATTCATCATAGGACAGGTAGCAAATATTAGTCCTACAAATATCCGTGCAACCTGTCAGATTTCTTATGAGTCAGTACCGAGACCAGGAACATCGTAATGCATTAAGCACACCACGTTTTGAACGGGTTTTTTTCACATTCAGGGTAACTTCCAACCTTCTTGCAGGAAAAGAGAAATTCTCAGTAATTACTATCTCCAGCTATAAGGGGCTTTTGCCTCTCAGCTTCCACATAAACTAAGTTACCTCTCTTTCAATCAGAATCACATCAAATGAAACATTAGGAGTTATGTCTCTGGGCTGTGATCAAGAAATTATTTAACAAAGCACAAACTGTTTACTAAATCCAAACAAAACACATCTAATGATGGATGGCTAAGTCACCCAGAAGAAAACAAGGGGCCTTTATTCTTTTCAAAATTATTTGCCATCTGCTACAATTCCCCTCCTTCCCTACAGATTTTAAGTGGGGTTAGTTTCACAGCAAGAAGACTGAAAAAAAAAAGTCAGCAATTTATTAGAAAAATATGAGAGTTCTTTACTCAATCCCTTGTGGGAGGATTTAGGGTTCTGGATGAAAACTTTTGTGCAGAAACCTCACTATGACAGGACAGCAGGAGGAGGGTCCATCCACTCTGCACGGGTTTTCATATTTTTACTAGAGAACTTTTGTCTATTGGAATAAACAATCTGGTTGTCAGATAAGCAGTTTTCATGAAGACTGTCACGAAATAGGATATAAAAACACCCCAACATTTTTTCAACAGTCTTTCTTTACCTTTGCACATACTTTTTTTACATTATTTTGTTTCAGATTGAAACCTTGTTCCTATAAAAATCAATGAAAATCAAAGATGGTCATCCATTCCAGAAGTAAGGAAACATTTGAAGAAAATCTACTGTGACAGGTAAGAATCACCTAATTAGATGCCCAGGCACCAAGAGTTCTACCCAAGACTGTTGTTTGACTATAAATAAATCCTGACAAAATCCCTTTCCCTGAGATAATTTGGACAAAGGAAAGACAAGACATAGTCCTACAGATCTTACCCTCCCTTGAGAAACTGTAAAGACATCTTTAGCAAGAAGTAAGGATTAAGCTCAGGATAACTATTAGTTCTGTCAGAAAACTCTAACAGGAAAAGTTCTAATCTTACTGCAAGGATCACACAATCTCCAAGGGGAGACTGCTGACTTACTTAATGTATCATCACAGGGTAGTAAGATTTATATATAACCTGAGTTATATCTGTTTGTTTCAGTGTTTCAGTGTTCACAAAGGTTGAGGTACATGCAGCGATCCACGCATCTATGCCTTCAAATAGCACAGAAAAAAAAACTTAATGGAATGGCTGGTGAATTTGGAAGCAAATCAGTACTCTGTGTTACACTGAAAAAAGCACCATTTCATCATACACACTTACAACAGGTCCACAATTGAAACACAGACCTGAACAGTCAAAGAGAGACACATTCTTCTACAAACTTTTAGTAAACACCTGATTTATGAAGACTCTCATTTAATTAATGTTTCCACTGATACTACTACAAGCTGAAGACATAGCAGGTAGCAACCACTCTTTACCCCCCAGCAGACAGAGCTGTGGACACACTGGCTGCCAGCACACAGGTACAGCCCCAGCACAAACTGAGCTCTGCTTGCCTTTCCCATCACAGCACTCATCTGGTCACTACCCTCTGACCAACCACTGATTTTTTTTCTCAGAACATATGGGGATTAAATGTCATCAAAACTTCTGTCAAATCCTGACAGAATTAGCCAACAGCTTTAGAAGCTTTGTGAGTATAGGACACAGAGTGCAACCATATGTGTCTTAGCTCCTTAGAAAACCATGCCAGGGATACTGTAAAATTGAAAAGTTTTAGAGATAACCAGTGAAATCCACTGCAGGATTACAAAGATATGCTTCTTGAGAACTCAAAATGGATAGGACAATAAACATGGTATTGCACCAGGCCAAACAATCTAACAATAGTTTAACAATCTAACAATTTCCATCATTATTTTTCCATTCAGTAAGCATTCATATGTAGAGAGAGAATACTAGTGAAGGAAGGGGAGTGGCTGCACAGATTATAATTTGCAACACAGAAGAGAAGTCTTCCTTGCCAAATAAATGGGTTAGTGGGGAAAAGCAGGCTCCCTCAAACCCAGTGATGTGATTTCTTTCTCAGTGAGCTCCAACAGCTCAATGGTAGCTTCAAACCCAGATAACCCTGTTGCTACACATTGCAATAAATTGTGTAAGAAACCAGCAGTGTGTATGCTTACTTATGATCCACACTGGAAACGTACTGGGATCTTCCCAGGATCTTCCTGGACAGTAACTACAGTCTGATGCAGCTTAGGATGGACAGTGCAACAGGTCTGATGCTCTCCCTGGTACTGGATGGTCACAGACACAGGTACAGTGGTAATCCTGAGAAAACAGGGGAGCTACAATCTCTTTCTGGGAGATGGCGACTGTTATGCAAATAGAATGTCATCAGCTGAAGGGTTTGAAGGGGAAGGAAGGACTCGAAGTAGGGAGATGATTCATTTTCTCTTAATGTCCTGTCATCTGGGTCTGAAAGGCAATGATCATTAAGTCAGGTTTTAATTATGTGGTGTATGGTAGCATCTGGATTTATACTTCTGAACTGAGAAAACAGAAGAAAACTCAGCGTGTGATAAGATTATGGTCCACGGAAGGAAGGGAGTTCATATAATCTAATTAAAATAATGAAAAAAAGATAAAATTGATCCATTTAACTTTTAAAACATTCATAAACTACCAAATCCAGAGGGTCTATGTGCAAATAACAAATAAATTACCACCAACAGTTATTAAAGCATAAGACAGCAACAACTAGAAAGGCATCTAAAATGATTTTCTCACACAGCTGCTTTTTACAAAGTTAAAGAATCCAAATATGCAATAGACAATGAGAAGTAAAGCAGTCAACATTGAAGAAGCATAAAGGACACAGAACCCTTCTTGTTATGGAAGTTTTCTATATGATTTACATATTCTAAAAACCTTATGAACCTTTAGCCCAATTTCAGAGGATTCTCTAATAAATTATTTGAAGTGTTATTTAGTATTTTAGTGACTTCATATTTCTAAGTAAATTAATTTCCTCCTTCATTAAGTAGCATTCTGATTTTGTTCTTTGATGAAAACATGTGCCTTCAAGTTGTTAGATAAAGCACAAGCACAGAATACTTAATACATTTTCTGCTTCTTATAATCTTCAACAGTTTTTCCCCAAACTTTAAAACTTATAAAATACACTCACATAAAAGCAGTGCTGTTTCTAACAGGAACATGGGCCAACAATTAAAACTAAGTTTATGAGAAGAATTGTCTGAAACTGTGAAATACTTAACAGTTTCTTCGTTCTAGGTGCCTATTACATAGGTCTCACCGGAACTATAAATTAGGGCAATGTAAGTATAAAAATAAGAAAGCCAGTTTAAAAACAGCTTCATAAACTTCAAATACTGTAATACTGTGTCTATGACAAAGAATGGTATCTGCATTTGTATTTGTTACCTATCATACAGCTAATGCACTATAAGTAGCTCCCTATGAGGAAGGTGAAGAAAGAAAATAATATGGGAAACAAGTCAGTATTGGATATTTTGTGATAAATGAGGGTCATATTTTTCAACAGCAAATGTCTTGAACCCACTGCAATAAAAAAAACGCCAGTAATAATGACTTAATAAGATAGAATTTGCTAATCGTGTTGTCTTTCTCCAGAATTAAACACAAATTAAAGAACTTAGCATGCCTATTAAAAAGAGGGGAGAATAAGAGAGGGGAGGAGAGAAAAGGTGAGAAAAGAGAAATCAGAAGTAGTTCGTCACTTGTAAAAGCTGAATAACCTTCCCAAGAACATTAAGTTCAGAAGAAACTAAACTTACATAACAATTTACCATAATGGCAATTCAAACTCTCAAGAAATAGGTTTCAAAGGATCATGAAAATTACCTAAAATTATTCAGATTTATCACTAACTTGTAATTATTTTACCTGCTTTTAAATGGAAAAAGAAAAAAAAAACAACAACCCATATTTACATTTCGAAGTCTTTTTACGATCAAAAAGTACTTCATGAACAGCACAAAATATCATAAAACTCATGATAACAACCTAAAAGTGGTCAGTATGAGTGCCATCTGAGAAGCCATCCCAAAGGAAATCTTTTTTCCTCCTGGTGCTGTTTTCATGTCATCATTGTTAGTAGATGCGAAGAGAAAATCATACTCCTGGTATGCACTGTACATTTGGAACATTGCCAAATCAATACTTTGCTTCACCCTTGCCACACACACACACAAAATTGCAACTGATACAGCATTACGTGGAAACTACACAAAACTAGAATAAGTCTTACAAAAATCCTCAAATAGAACTGTCTTGCAATTCCTGTTATTCTGGCTTGGAGTTACATTACATGCCAGAGTATTGGTTTCTGCAAATTGGATGTTTTTACTCTTTTTCATTTTTTCCCATATAGAAAATTATCTGAAGTCTGCCCAAAGAATTCAGCATAATTCAGGTGTTTCCTAGTTAAAAATGGTCAAAAATTATTCAAGAATAATTGTGTGCACTGACAAAGATATGACTGATAAGCCAGCACACAGTTTGTTAGCACTTAAAGCAAGCCATTGGCAATGGCAATCACTATAAAAATTTGATAATTCATATGTTTTTTAATGGGACAGTGGTAACTTCATAATTATGTAAAGCTTAAAATGATCAGAGTAACGCAATCCTGCTTATTTATTTCTGCAAAGTTTAAAATAGCAATGAAGACTTAAATATGTTTTTCTAAGGTCTTTGGGAAATAAAAATATCAGGAAGCACAGAAATCTATAAGAAACTTTTCTTGAAGTAGTACATGAACTATAAGGACAGATACATTTCCTCCAAATTTATATGAAGCTTATTCTAATAAAAACTTTTCTTCCTTTGACTGCTAGAAGTTCAATGCAATAACACATACAGCACATTAGGAATTTCAGAGAATCCTCTGTGGGCTTTCTAGTAGGCTCCATCAAAGAGAAGGATCATTTTTTTAAATATTAAATGTGGTTTCCTTTAATTTTAAATCAAAAAAATCTTACATGTCTGCTTGTCAGAACACCTGATTCTTACCACAGGGAAATGTTTGTGCACAGTCAGGACTTCAGAACACTCACTAAGAGCTGCCTGCATCAAAATTGCTCAAATAGCCAATGAAAAAATACAAAACCAAAAAAAAAAAAAAAGTATTTGTGTTGCAAATGTTTTGAGTTGGTTCTCAAAAACAAATGAGAAAAACCCAATACACATGTACACAAAGTAAGATTGTTTAAATGTTCTTTTAGCCTTCATGGGAAATCAGAGAGATTCATCCTGCTGTGACTTGTGCAATTCCACTGGCACAATAAAATGATTTTGCAAGTGAAAACAGCTTTCTGTTTTAGAAAATGGAAAGTTGCCTCATCAAATGAGAAGGGAGAACTGAAGGTCAGAACAATGAGTCATCTTCCTGAGGCAGAGTCACATCGGAGAGACCTTGAAAGAGTCAAGTAGTTACTTACAGGCATTTGAAAAAAGAGAAAAAAAAGAAAAATCACATAAATGAAAATTGGCTGAAAATAAGCACCATTTGTCTGTCTGGTTTTGGAGCTATTGTGCCTTCTACAGCATATCAGTAAGATGGGTGATTATATCAAATTATAGTAAAAGACAATCTTCTAGGGAAGTTTTGAGAGACACTGATTGGCTAGCAAATGTACAAAGGAGGAGGAAAATGAATAGCAATAAAGAGAGAGGATACATAAAAAAAAAGAATAAACTGAAATCAGACAAAGAAGCTCCTAAAAATCCCTTTTGGTTTTTGGGGGTTTTTTGAACATTAATACTAGGAAGTGAATGAAAGACAAAAAGATGAAAGAAGGATGTAAGACATCTTCTTAGTAATGGCACATATTTTTTTTTCTAGTTACAAGTAATAAACCAATTCTTCCCTATGCCCTGATTTGGCCTCTTCAAACCATAGTGCTGAACAAAACTCACAGTCAAATCAATGGAAAGAGTCACAGTGACTGCAGGGGAAGTCCTAATGCATCCATCAAGTACATTGTCACTTTTTTAAACCTTCTGTGTCTGTAACCATCAACCCCACAAAAACATGTAAACACAGGAATTACTATTTGTGTTCAGAGTGCAGAGGCACCAAAGAACAACTGAAGGATGAGCAATTCTGACAAAGCCAGGTCACAGCATCCATGTGGTGCAGCACATTTGGACACAAAGTGCAGGGAGCTCAGCCTTGGGCCTAGTTCCTACACAGCCTTTCTGCTTCCTTTTGCATATTGTTAAACAGTAAGACAGGATAGGGTCTGTAGATGCTCCAGCTCAGAGACAAGAGACGAAACCAGGTCTTACAGTGCCAAAATATATGATCAATGGGAAAGCCTATAGACTTTTCTAAAGGTACTTGCCAGCGGATGTGAAAGGGAAATATTTCTCTGTACTATGAATATTTTTTTTGCTATTAAAAATATTTTCTATTTCAAAGTAGGGTGAAGAGTCAGAAATACATTCCCAAAATTTGTAGTATCTTGGCCTAACTTCAACAGTCTATACACACTTTTTCTTACGACTTAAAACTTGTTTCAAATGTTTTAAGTGATGAAAGCACAGTAAGAGGCAACTTCTCTGACAGACATTTAAATGTGCATTTCAAATAACTTGTGTTCAGAATCTCTCTCTGCTTTTCAAAATCTCCTTATGATTCTTCTTTTTAAACCATGTTTCAATCATAGTGAATTCTATATTTTATTCAGTTTCAAAGAGTACCTTAAGTACAAGAGTTCACTTACTTCTGTACAGTAAACAAGCTTGAGTAAGTTCAACAAAATAGGAGTACAAATTACACCTAAAGCACTCATGTCAAGTGCCAGAGAACAACCATTTGCACAGCAGACTGGCATCACTCTGTAAAGGCATCACAGAAAGCAAAATCATTCACTTTCCTGATGAACCTTCAAATGAAAACAGTGTGAAATTACATAATTGTTCTTACAGTTCTAAACTTTGATCTTGTTCAAACACAGATGTGACACTGATAATATTGTAACATTATTCTCATATCCTTCCAAAATGCAAAGTCTGGTGCTATCATTATACCTTTTGCTATTAATATGGCATTAAGACTACAAGTGGGCTATATCTCCAGATCAGAATGAGAACTGGTGAAAATTATTTCTTTTTCCACTTTGATATCACCTTTGCCATAGCACAAATTAATTCTCTGTCATTTGGGAACATATACAGTTACACTACTTAAAGAAATATGTTATACAACACTACTTTGACTTTTCAGTATTCTGGTACATGTAGTTCCGTGCAAGCTCCTCTCTTTACAACATTCCTTGATAAGCCTACTTCCCTTTTAGGTACCAATTAAGGAATATGAAGCCTGAATAACAGCCCTGTAAAGCAATGAAAAAACAGACAGTTGATGGAAAAATGATGGTGGAGTGTATTCTGAATGTCTCCTCAGACTACACATTCCCAATGGGATAATAAAGCAGTTAAAAAAGAGAGCAGTGGAATGGCTACTCTATCAAATTACAGTATGTAGAAAAGGTCAAAGCAGTAGAGCACAATGATATAATTCACAGATTATACAAGACATTAAAATTCTGATATGACATTCTTCAGGGAAAAAAAAAAGACTGTTACAAGGACAGAAAATGGCAGGACAATCCATTCCCATGACAACATTTGTACTCAAACTTGAAAATGTACAAACGCGACCTTTGTTAAGTCTTTGCTAAAACTGGTTATGTGGCTTAATTTTGGATATGACATATTGGAACGGCTGTGGAAAAGTTCTGATAATATTTAATGGAGCTATGTGAGGGGATGAAGTTGAATGACATGAGTTATGTTCCTGAGGATACACACAAGTTCATCATATGTCTCCTGTTCCAACACCCAATTGCATACACCTACAAGCCTGAACAAGACACAGATATAAGTTTAAAGTATTTGTAGCAGACGTGAACAAGCACACCAGAATGTATAAAATTATGTTAATTGACTTATTATTATTTGTATCCCTGTAGGACTTAAATTTGTTAGTCAAGACTAAGGAACCATCCTATTTGCCATAGTAGGAGCAAAGGAAGACATGACCACCTTCACCATAAGAGTTTATGGGTCTAATGTTAAATATACCATGACAAGAGAGTGTAACAACTGTGAAGACAGTATATATGCGAGGTCCCAACAGTTTATGAGGAACCTGATAAAAACTAGGGAGAAATCATCAAGAAGAATCCCACTGCCTGAAGGGGCATCATATCCAGCCTTTGATTACTGCAATTATTCCCCTATCCTTTAGTTTTTATTTTTGTAACTCAGTAAATTAATAATATCAACTACCATCAAAATGAGGCTCACCTTAGCCATCACTATTCCACACACTTCTTGTATGTCACAACTGAAAAATGTTTTGTGAAAGAATTAGAGAAAAGGAAAAGCAGTGTCTGCAACACACTGTGGAAAAGAAATCCACGGGAGCAGCCCATATTGCAAGCCCACTTTTACTGAGGCAAATATTGAACAGTTTTTGAATAAGATCCTTTATTTAAAATTTACAGCTGAAGGAAACAGTGAGATTCAACAGTAAATTTACCTAAAAGTAGTTTGATTTTTAATACAGTTAAATTCTCAGTATAGTTATCTGGGGAATACTTAAAGTCCAGCTTTTCATTAACATTAAACCATGTACCCTCATCTTTGACGCAGTAGTAGCACTAAAACTGGTTATAAAATTTAAAGTCAGAAAGGACATAAGCTACAAAGAGACTCCTCGTTTCTGCCAGCGTGACAATCCTAATACAAATGTAGATTTTATATTCCATTATCTGTGGTGATTAAAGGTCAGTTTGTACACTTGCCAAGTGGTTTGAGTTCATGCCCTTACCTCATGAAAACTTCCCTTTGGGGGAAAAAAGTCAGGAATAGAACCATAAAGAATATCATGTTTGATGCTGTAACATGCCAGCTCTATCCTTTCTTTCCTGTCTATAGAGCTACACAGGAGATGAAATAGTTATCTGTGTGTTTTGCAGCCAAATCTCAGAGGTAGGATTTCTTGTTCCAAACTTTCCACTTAGCCCAAGACTGAGACTGATTTCCCCTTACTTCTTGTCATCCTCTTTGGTACTTCAGAGCCAAATAAGCCTGCACCATAGCTCAAGTGTTTAGGCTGGCAGCTTCTTTGCTAAACAATGAACTGTGTCTTGGCCTTTAGAAAGGATGCACTGTTTTAGTATCACATAATTGTATTTTCAAGCTAAATATTTCAAGAAGTTTTCAGGGGTTTACTATTTTTGAACACTTGAAACTTTCTTGTGTATGTAGAACATGCAAGACTGGGAAGTTTTATTATAAAAACATCAACCCTATTAGTTCTACTCTTCCAGCATGCATCCCTAGCTGTTAACAGTATCAGGTGCAGAGCATACTCCAGAATCTCAGGATGCACCAAAGAAATGATGTAGAGAATAATCTAATGTTTAAATGTAAAATTATAAAATCACAGGATAATTTAGATTTGAGGGGACCTCTGGAGGTCATCTAATCCAACCTCCTGCTCAAAGCAGGACTAAGTTCAAAGGTAGATGTGCTTGCTGAGGACCTGAATGAATGAAATATCTATAGGTAGTACCCAGGAACTCAAATCTTCAGGGGAATGTTAGGCTACTGTCTTAAGACTCCTGCTATGTTCCCTGTGGACCTATGGATCTTTCATGTTTTTTTCCAATGGTAAACCAACCTCAAAAAATACCTTAGCTGGTTAAAAATGCTGTCAGAGTCTATTTCCTGCTCCATCCATAACAGAGGATGGAGCTTGTTTAGCATGTCTACAGCAATTACATTATGCATTATTAAGAATACTGATAAAGCAATGCTGTAACAGATCTCATCAGAAATCTCAGTCTGAAAAACAGATCAACCCAACAAACTTAAAATCTGACAGATAATGACAAATCATACATGTACATTCAGATAAACAGCAGTAAAAACACTGTCTGAAAAAAATAAGTCAGAGTTTTTACTTCAAAGCTATACATCACTAGATGATCCCATCAGTAAACTTAGAAGCATTGTTCATTGATGTATTTTCCCACATCCTCCTAAGAAACTAATAGTGCTGGTTAAAATCTGACAATTAAAAAACAATGTCCTGCAGAACCTGGATTTCTCAGTATATTAACATGGGGAAAACAATCCTTATGGACCTAATGAGACTTAACCCAACAGAAATTCAGATGAATGAGGAAGTTTGCAATGGGTATCTTAAGTTTTTTATTTCTGCAGCTCCCCAGGGAGTCCTGCTCCAGATCTCAAGAGATCTGAAAACTCTGCCCTCTCAGACCTCTGCTTGTAGGGTTATGACACAACAACTCTCGTCAGTGCTGAAGCACCTCTGAAACGATGTGCAGAGACGACCCAGCTTTGTATGCTCATTATTAAAGGTTCCTAATAGAGTTATAAATGTTCTTACTGACTAAATCTCATAGCAAGAACTACATTGTGCTTCCAGTCAACTGTTTTCCTGTAACATACAATGAAGAGAATCAAAGCTTCTTTATTTCACCCCTGCCATTATTACTTATATTTTAAAGCCAGCACTATGTTGGAATAAAATAACTCACCAGATGCACTCTTTTCTTTCTGGCAAATTAGAGCTTTGGTGGAAAAATACATAAGGCTATCTGAAGTTAAAGGAGTTATGCCGTGGATAAACCACCCTGGTGATATTTTACAATTTCAAGTCATTACAACACAGGTTTTAGCTTGTCTCTGTGATACACAGTGCAATGTTCTTTAGAGAAGTAAACTGTGCTTCTTGCGAAATGTTTCAGATGGGAGTCTCTTTACTGTCTTTTCCCATTCCATTTTAAATATTTGATATGTATGTCTTCAGAGAAAGACCTCTCTATTTGCGGTGCCTTTGATTCAAAGATATTGCCATCTTCTTCACTTAGGCAGTACTGAAAATATATAGTTTATTACTGGGAAATCTGTGAGCTGAAATGTGTTATATTTCCTAGCCAATATACCAGGCAAAAAGCAGCACAGAGCATTTGGTGTCTTTTACCACTCAAAGAAGAGAGAATGACCTTGCACAATAGAAGAGAAACACACTTCCAGCATTAACTAAGCCAAAGCTCCTGGGAAGTATGTGGTGGCATCATAATTTCTTTTCTACCACTACTATTGATGTGTGCACTGCTGCAGAAAATGGTCAAAAGAATAGAGAGGCCAGAGTTTAAGAGTAAAAATACAAAAATATGAGGACAAGCACATACTGTCATATTTAAAATTTTATCACAAAATTGCAATGGATAACAGTACACCATTTTGTGCAAATCACTGATTATGATCAATTTAAGTCTTAAGAAACCATACCAGAAGTATAGATTATAACACTGAATGTATATCTCCAAGGAAGTGAAATGGTGTAAGAAAGAATGTATACATTGTGATTTTATGTTCTTCTGTTTTGTAAGAAACCACAACACAGAAAAAAAAGTTAGGGCTTAGGTGGCCATATGAAAATAAAACCACTCTATAATCTTTTGTGCAGTTATAGTTAGTAATCTTACTACATACAAAGATGGTCTAATTTTGGGTGCCTGATACAAAACAGTACACAAAGTAACTCATGTTTTACAAAAGCCCATGAGAGTTAATATTACCTCCCATTCTAATATGCTTTAGATAAATCAGTTCCTTACCACTGAAACCCACCCAGTTCCGGGGCAAAGCAGCAATTTAATGAGGCTATATCGATATAGCAACTGAGATGGCAGCTCCTCGAGATACAGATGTTAAACTGCAGGTTTACAGGGACAACAATAGCACAGTGACCTTAAAACTAATACTAGGAGCTGTCCCCAATAGAAATGAGTTTCATGACTGAGAGTAATTCAGAGTGAAAGAAAACCTGATCAGCAACCTTCCAGGGAAAAACAAAAAGGATAACGACTTTAGTATCTCAGAAAATTCAGGGTCGTGGTTTTCTGGGTTTCTTTTTTGCTAATTTTACATTATGAATAATTTCAATAGTGAGACTCTAAACTTATTCCAGCTTACTATTGGGACATTGCAATTCTTATTATTAATACACCTATTATTAAAGTAGTGCCTAAATATTAGTCAGGTGATTTTGTTCTGCCAAATAGGGGTAATAACCACTAATAATGATTGCTAATGCTCTATAATTATGAGATTAAATGATACAGCATTGCAGTTTTCCCTTGAAAATTTATAGCTGACATTCTAGAGAAGAGCATTCCCAGGATTCCAGGTGTAGGAATGTGTACTTGCCTATTATTCCATGCACATCTGAAAACTCAGATCTTTTGGACTCTGGCCCGGTGAAACCATGGAAAGACTCAATACTATATCAGGTAATTATAGAGCCTATAAATAAATTATAATTTTATTCTTTATTATTTATAGAGTTTTATCATTACCTCATTCCCTATGTTTAATACACCTGGCTAGAAAGTTTCTCGGATCTGACACATGGAGCCTGTCACATTTTACCTGCCCCCCAGAGCCTTTTCCCACTTGCCTGTAGTGACTCCTTCCAGCTCACCCTGAGAAATACAGACCTCTGAAGGAAAACATTTAATTGGAAAAATAATTATTGACAACAAAACAGAAGGGGGGGAAACAATACTGTTTATAGCTTATTTTTTCTGATGAACATGTTAATAAAAATTAATTACACTGAATTAGTTAATTAAGCAAGAAGAAGAGGAAAATTCAGTTGTATGTTCTATATAGACTAGAAGTCACAATTTTATTTTCTATACCACTTATTGTGCCCTCAGTTTGCAGAAGATGAGCAATCAAAAACTCCTTGCATCAGTTTTAATTGCTCTCGTATCCAGGGTGTAAGTGCTTACATAGTAATTCTTCTGACACACATTTTCAAAGAGTCAGTTTTCTCACTTTTTAAAGTAGTTAACAGAGACCTCACATCGTCACCTTAAGCCATTATCAACATTGCATTCTTCTTTTTTAACACTTACATCCTCTTTTATGGCATATGCCTATGTAATTGCATAAGAGATCTGCTTCAGATCATGAAACCTTCGTTTCTTTAACTTGTACCATTCAGAGATGTTTGATAGAGGGATACATTCCATGAAAACAGCAAATTTATCCTAAAAGAATTGGACACATTCCTTAACGCCTAAAAATAGTAGGTGAAATATAAAAAAGTAAACTTCTCCATATTTTCCCAGTCTTCCACCTTCTGTACAGAACACTGAAGTCTGTTGCAGAAGTTTAAATGGTGACCATACAAATAACATTTTTTATAGCAATATCAGCTATTTAAACTAATTTGAAGTCACAAAACCCTCTTTTTGGTGCATCAATGATTTTTACTATGACTATGATGATATGATAACCTGAGTTATTAGAAAAAGTAATTTCCCAGTTATTGTATTGAAAGGCAGTAATTACTATTTCAATAAAGAAAGTGAAAACTATTAGAATGGCGAAAGAGAAGTAAATTGGCTTTGTACCTACACTCAATTAAACTATCATAGCAAGAAGGCAATGAATTAAGGTAATCTGAGGGAAGGAAAGGAATTTTACATAACAAAGTGTTGGAACTTTTTGAAAATACACTGAAATAAAATATAAGAGCAGTATAAACTATACTAACAGCTCCCAAAACCCTATGTAAAAATAGCTTTATAAAATATAAGTATGTCTATTTACATAGCTCAGCACGTGATTCTGGCCCTAAAAATTCACAAAAGTGTTCACCAGGGACAGTCTTCTGTGCTATTCTCACCTGTTACGAATTCATGTAAATGGAGGTTACCGCAAATAGAAACATTTCCACCATTAAAAACATTTCCAAAATCTTCTAGGAACTTGCCATAAAGCTGAAATATTTAATGTGATTACATTTTAGACTTTGTACATCTTGCACAGACAATAAATACAGTTTCCAAGAACTCTTTTTAAATCCGAATCCAGAATGAAAAGCCTGTTTATTAAATTCTTTTTTACATACTTTGAAACAATCCAAATATTTAGTGTTCATATCTTTTTAATATTTTTCTTTTATCTTTTGGAACTAATATTTTTTTTTAATTAAATGTGTTCCTATTACATTACACATACCTCTAAGGTTTTTCATGGAAAATATTTACCTGCCTCTTATTTTATGTTAATAATCTCAAAAAAGCAAAATGAGAAAAGAAGTTTAAACTTCAGGTCTAGAATCATACTATGAATCATGTCACTACAACGGTCAAAAAAAAATTTAGACAAGATTAAGCTTTGGAAATTGGGAGTGAACCCCAAGTTTGCATCTCACATACCAACTCTGAATCAAGAGATCTACATGAGGACTTTTTTCTTTTTACCAGCCACCTCCCATGATTTCCACAGGGGAAAAACAAACAAAACCACATTTAGTGTGTTTGTTAATACACAGATAAATACACAGATCAGAACATAACAACTGCAGGTACCCAGTGGGGTCTGACAGTGCAGGAAGTCCTGTGTAATTTAACAGTCCAAACCCTGTCTTGGTGCTCATTCTGTGAAGAATGACAGGTGAGAAGAGAGAGCCTCCTGTTGTCTCTCCTCAGCTGAACTGTGCTTACTTGTCTTTGGATTATAGAAGGGATATATGGAGTCTAGACTCTTAATGTCGAGATCTTGGGTAAGTGTCTGCAGTGAGGTGAAATGAAAATAAATCATAAGTGTCTTATACATAAGAGAAAATTTAATTTTGGTTCATTTGTTGTTCCTAATTTATTTTACATCCATTTCCATAAAGCTCCTCTTTATGACTCTCGTAAGTTCTATGCTAAGGGGTTTTAATTGCAATTTTTGTTTTTCAAATGTTTATGTTGTTTTATACAAACAACAACTGAAGAAAATAAAACACTCTAAGTGACATGTTTGTAACAACTTGAGCTTAGCCAACAGCTACCAAATTGTAAGAGCACTGAAAGAGAACTGATCAGTGGTGAGTTTTGAACAAAGTGACTGAGATTGCAACAAGATAAAGTATAAATTGTCATCTTGTCAAATCCAAACCAGAGTATTCAGTCCCTTCTGATTTAGAAAGCACTGTCCATTCTAACTTGATAACCAGTGCAAAAGAGGAAACTTAAGTTCCGAGCTCTATTTAGCTACTTATATGCAGCACAGCAAAAAAAATACAGGCAGTATTTAGTATTTTTAGGCTCTTAGTATCTGAATTTATGCATCTAGCAATTCTATCTACTGCACTTCAGCTCTAAGGTTCACAGTTTGCATGCAACTATTTTGTTTCATTGTTGAACTCCTTCATCCTTGATGAGTCTTACCACAGTATCTCCTTGGGAATGTTACATAGCAGAATATTTCACATATTAGTGGGCCATGGTTAGTGTGACATTTAATGGCAACCAAATATAATTTCTTTTAGTCAAACTGACGTAAGAATTGTCTTCAGATCTCGAGGGGATGTAGGAAAAATTAATTCTGACTTTCAGAATATTTAAGGTTAGTGTAATTTAAGCTACTAAACTAACCTTTCAGCTTTTTAGTGGAAGAGCAAGACAGTAAGATTTTCTAGGGTAAAATTTTGTAATTTATCATGTACACTCTGTTTCAAAAGGGAATCTGAAGTATTCAAAGGATAAGATCAAAGCTGGTCTTTATTTTCACCTGGTGAATGTGAATGAAGACAGAATACTTCTATTGTAAAGTTAGCCTCATTTTTTGCCTTAGTGATCAAGTACTGTTTTATTTTAGCTCAGAAGGAGTCTTACATCACAGAATGCCCACCTTTTAAAGCAGGAAGTTAGCAAAATTGTCATGTGTCCCAGAGAAGGTTCATGGGATTTTAGCCCATATCTTCAATGAACTATTGTGTCCTTATATAATATTTATTACAAAATAACGACTTTACAGTCCTAGAAAAGGGTTGGAGATGCATTTCTTCAGTGCTGTGCCCAGATTCAAATGCTACACAGTGGATCAAATGCAAGGGAGGTAAGAAGACATTTTGTCCAAAAAGATCGTATTCAGAAGCAAAAATGATGTTGCAAGAGATGTTTTCTTCCCCATTACATTCAACTAAGAAAATTCATTCTTGTAGGAAAGCCCACAAGTGGGGCAGCAGTGTACTTGAAATTCCTAAAAGCTGAAATACCACCATGCATTATAGTCCTGGTTCAAAAGAAATATTACTGTTAGAACTAGAAATATTGCCTCCTTATTTCTTTGATTGCTGTGCTTATAGCACACTCAAGCAGTTGAGCCAACCTTTCTTGATTTATTGTGTATTTCACTGAAGGGAATATTTTAACTACTAAAGTAGATATTAAAAATCCAGTATTTTCTGAGAAACTCCTCAGAAATTCAACATAAACTCTTCTTATTAAAAAGAAAATTCAATATCATCTCTGAAATATTATACTATACAGCAGAATTTCCGTGTTCATTTGATAAAGATAAACCAACTAAATATTTACTGTTCTTGGCTTACTGTTTATTGCTAAGTCCTAACACAATGAAACTAGGTTTTAAAATGCTGAATTTTGTTCACCACCATAAAATTACTTTACCCAAAGAACATCATATATATTTTAAGTTGTAAATCATTTCTATTTTTCCTAATGTTTGGGTTTTTTCAAAATTATAAAGGAGTAACCGTACTGATTACAATTATAATTGTGCAAAATTACTCTGGCAGAAAAGGAATGTCCAAAGATCTCTACTACTATTATGAGGATGAAAAGTTCGCTCATTTCCCACAAATATGAATAAACACATTGCTATTATAACTTCAGTACCCTGTGGTACTGAGAACAATAACAGATCTACCTCTGTAGTGTTTGAGGCGGTGCAGAATGGGATTTTTTTCAAAATTTGATCATGACTGCAGATATTTCACCTGGTCCTGCTTAGGGTAATATTTCTCCAAGTTCTTGTACACGCAAAGGAATTGTAAAGTGGACCTGAGCAGAAAGTAATTAAATATGTCCAGTGAAGATAAATGTTCATATTACAAAAGCAGATGTATTTAGTTGTATTGATTAGTTAATAGTGAGCTGTTTGCTCATTCTCTATCAGGCATCCAGACCTTTACAAGTCTCATTCTTAAGCTAACTCTTCCTGACTATTTTACTGAAAATGCTGGCTCCTCAGATCAAAGACACCTGAGAGCTCAGTGCTGCAACTTTGAGCAAGCTTCCTTGGGGATCTACTGGCCTTGATACCCAATGCCTACTGAAGTAGTAAATAAATAATCTGTATTTAAATCCAAACCCACTAGATTCTGATGAATAATTAATTTTAGGAGTTTTAAGTATTTCATGAGACCAGTGAAAGAGACAGGGTTAACTCCTTCATGATACTTATCTCCCATATATAACACTGAGAAGACAGCAATCAAAAGAAGACATTCAGCACTAGCATTGTTGTTACATTTTGCCAAAGCAAGTGAGATTTTGTTACCCTTGTGGGATCAAACTGAAGCAAGTTTAGCATTTTTCATTTATGTCACATGCTCATTTATACACTGAGGTATAGGTGACATCACAAGCAGAGCAATATAATGCTATTTCACTTAGTCAGCTTGAAAATTTTAAATCCTGTCTTGCGATACAGAACAAAGCTAAAAGTAGTTATTTTTATCAAGTCAATTGTTATTATGGGGATGGGCCCTCCTGACAGAATTTTTGCAAGTGGATTTTAAAGCAGTAACAGACCTGATGAGCAAAACAATGAGCTACTGCCAGACATCTTTCTCTGCCACAGAAATCCCTGGGGACAAGGTTCCATCTACATGTTAGAAGTGACTGATGAACAATACCTGAATATAACAGAAATCAAACAGCCTATCATAAGTGTTCATATTTGTTTCATAAGTTATTATCATCTAAGCTAACAGAACAAAGGTATTCCTTATTTCCAGTAACTAATTGTTTACATTCATTGCACATACAGATGATCTTTTTATGAAAGTTTAACAGCTCAGGAATCCTTACCGCCTTTCTAATTCTTCTGAATTTTTCTAAGCAAAAGGAACTGGCAAGTGACATTTCCTAATGAAAATTATACCATGCTTAGCAAGCATTTGGGCAAAAATGTTTCTCTTACCTGGACTATTTGGTATATTTGAAAGGCTATAAAAACTTCACTCCGTGATTATATATTTTAATTTCATATTTTAACCATGGATTATTGCTGAAAGCAGTCATCATGTGGGACTAAGGAATAAGAAAAAAATTATATTCTTTCCTGCAGCAGTAAAATGTAGTACTGCAATGAAATACTGATTAAGGTTTGGAGGATAATGCCCCTAACTACAACAGAGAGGCTGAAAAGCAAATTTTACTGGGAGGAATTTGCACAGAGTCCCTATACAATCCTAGATAGAACTAGAGGAATATTTTTAGGAAATGTTCCTGATAATGCATACTTTTTACAGGCTTCTGCCGTAAAAAATATGTGACGTTTTTAGACTATAGAAAATGAACATTTTTCAACCAGTTTAAACATGGATTTACACTATGGAGAGGTACACAGGTACCACTGAAAGCCTTCACTACATAAGTACACTCTGGACCATTTGTGGTACTACTGATCCTCACTTTCTACATTTCATATTAAATGCAGAAGGGCAAAGTCTTACTGAAAAAAGGTGCACTTTTAACAACTACTTCCACTATTATAAAGCATTCCAGTAAGGCAGGTATGTATTCTGTCTGCATCCAAAACCCATTCTTTGTTTCAAAGCACATCTCTGATCTTTGAAAGTTCCTATGTCTTTGCACTTTTCTGTTCACAGTTTTCATCAAATCATTAGCTAAATGAACACCTTACTTAGAAACATTCCTGGTAGCCCTTTCTCAACTGTGGGAGATTACTGGAGCCGTAACTGTTCAACCACCAAAGCCAGTGTTAATACATTTTTATTTAGATGGGATACTTATACATTACTCAAATAAATTACATACCTGTACTTAAATGACAAGTTTGCTTGTTCTGTAGCAAGCTTACTTATATGGACTCAATATAACAGCATGTGGTAATTCACAGGTTCCCTCCTGCCTCATATGGTCCTACTCTTGATATACAAGGTGTTATAAACCAAACTGAGCACTGTGAAATACTGTCATTAACAACAAAGGGCTGTGTTTTGCACTTATGGAGCACACCTACAAAACTACCCACAAACTGAAAGGCAGAGCATCAGTTCTAACTGTCAACAAAGTAAACAAGTTCCTTATGCAGCAACTCCCTCGGGGGACTCTCCACTCCAATAAGTTCCAAAATGTACAAATGGATTTTGTCCCATTCAGCCTAAATTGCCCCGCACATACTGGAATACTAAGTAGTTCACTCTCTTTCTCATTACGTGCCTTGGGGAAAAGAGTGATGAATTAGTGACCTATTATCTGATTGCCCAGGATAGTCATCAGATACCTGGACCTTGACTCACAGAGCAGGATTAGTGAGAAATCAAAGTTAGAATTTGCCTTTAATATAATAGTGTACCTTTATTAATTAAAATTTAGAAAGAATTAATTTCTTAGTAAGAGTTGAATTACACAGCAAGTCAAGAAAGAAGAAAAAAAAAATTATTTAGACCTGAATATCCCAACTAGAGGATTTGTTTTTTGATTGAACATAATTCTATATGACCACCCATTACTACAAAGATGAACATCTTCCATATAATCTACAAAAGTGGTAAAGCCCTATTTATGGAGTCAACTTTTCTAGATGATAGAGTAACTGAAAAAAAAGAATGGTCATTGAAGCAGAGGACAACAATAACTTTACAGCAAAATTGCATTGCAGTTATTGAGGTGCAACTCCATCAAACCGAGGACAATTATTTCAGATTTATGGCATTCGACTAGAGCAGAGT
Organism: Corapipo altera; assembly: GCF_003945725.1. Lineage (NCBI taxonomy): Eukaryota > Metazoa > Chordata > Aves > Passeriformes > Pipridae > Corapipo > Corapipo altera. The sequence goes on from NW_020884877.1 coordinate 27,113,271, forward strand.
CTAGTTACATTTACTGTAACAGGTGACACAACAAGTGTTTGGAGGCACTGGGGCTTTGTCCATTACTAAGTTGAAAATGAAAATGTGTATCCAAAGTGTAATTTCAAATTGCATTTACCATACAGTGGCAGGTATCTGTCTTTTCCAGCAATTTAAGGCACACTTACTATCCATTTTGCTTCCAGAACAGACTGCTGGCCTCCATAGAGTTAGTTTGTCACTGGGAACAAATGCTACTCATCAATGTCAAGGCTGTATAATAAGATAAGAATGCAGAAAACTGCTGGAAATTCTTTTTCTTACCCTGGAAATAAACAGCTTCAGAATATTTATAAGTTCAGTACTTCTATTCATCAGATAGAAGTTTATTAATTTAAAAAGGCACATAAAAAAAAAAAAGAATATGGATAATGATTTAAGCCAGAAACAGAGGCCCACTCAACTTCAGGCTTTTGATTAAGGTACCCAAGTTATGGACTCCCTTCTATATATGAGATATAGAGACACAGACCTCTGAAAGAGTTTAGAAGTCCTTACTCATCCTCTGGTGACAACAACTCTGTGGGTTGTCCCATGGAAAATATACTGTTCTGAAAGTTACAAGATTCCTAAATTCACAGTGCTGATGAAGTGGTGGAATTGGCTGATTTGGGGCCACAACAACTAAGTTGTTTCTTGGTCTGGACTACTCTTTTTCATTTCTCATGTAGAAATATTGACTGCTGTTTCTTGCCTAATATGATGAATTACTGAATTGAAGGCAACAAAAGTTAACAGTTTGGGCATTTGTTTCATTCCCAAATAATTCTGAGCTAAATAAATATATAATCTTTAGCCCAAATACACACATGTAGACATTCAAAAGTGAATATGGTTATACAAGTCTCAGTTACAAAACTAGATTGAGGATTTTGCATTATGTCCTCTTGTGCAGCATTCACACAGACATAGGAACATACTACATGGTATATTCAACCTATATAAATTATAATCTTCCAAGTGAATTCTTTGGTTTTGAACACACTCTCCTCCCTTAAGTAGCAAAAATAAAAATCTGTATTTTTCAATGGTAAGATTCACAATGACAAGGTTGAAAAGGTCACAGCAGCACTCACAGTCATCTTAAAATCTGCAAACAACATGATTAAGTGGCATACATATTTAAGAGCTTGGAAGGAAGTGGAAGGCAAAAACCAGTCAGAGATTTCAAGAACTATAGAATACAAATAATTTTAAGTTAAATAAAGTCTCATTCACAATTATGTTTTCACTACAAAAAGACTTAATGAGACAGGTCAACTCAGAAAAAAACAACCTGCATAAATGGCAGGCCTTTGTCTCTCACAGCCTTAGTAATCCTGAGAAAATGTTCCTTTCCTTCAGTTAAGCAGCAAATGCAGCTTTGCAGACTCAATTTTAGAACAAAAATCCAAGTATGCAGGTGCTACAATGATTATTCCAAACAGTTTTGATATGGAAAATATGTTTTTTATACATATGCATCCTCTCCCCAGTGGTTAGTGTTACAATTCACAATAAAATTATTAGAATAACATATTTCGTGAGGGGAAAAACCCAAATCCTCATTTACAAGGAATAATACAGAGCCTTTAGAAATCAGTAATTACCATATTTTAGTTAAAAATTAGTTATGATGAGAGAACTTCACTGTTTCTTGCTAATATATGCTGAAAGATTTCTGTTCCCTTACCTTCTTCTCTTAAACAAAATTCCATTTAAAAAATGCTCTGTTTTCACAGAAGGGCAATAACGATCACTACATACAAAAGCTCTGGAATTTACCTTTTTTTGTCAGGGGTAGTATTCAGTATCAATTATTCCAATGTCAGATCACACATAACACAGTCCTAACTGCATTGAGGTTTGGGTAATTACACAGGGGGTCAATTTATTCTTACGTGAAGCTACTATTTGCTTGAGATACACAATCTTTATTTACTGTAGGATTATCTCTGTTGGTATACAAGTATATTCTTGACTAGGAGACCATATTGCAATCTATCATCAGCCCAAAGCACCCTTGGTTGGTAATGGCAAGTACAGCAACCTGAGGGGTGATATTTTGCTCTTGGTTCCTGAGAAGATAGCTGTTTTTTCCTGAAGTGCCACCTCAAACCAATGATGCACTCTGTGGCATTAGTTGGGATATTCAGGGCACTTTTAAACATGGTCAGGCCAATATTGACCTACACTTCACCTTGAGAAACTTAGGGAGAAAATAACTGGATTTCATAAACTCTGCACAGAACATTCTATAGATTTCTGGCCAGTCTCTGATTCAGTGTATTGAACAACTTAAGGCATTTGATCAGGTGTCCTTGAAAGGATAAGATTATTGACAGAAGAGCTCCAAAACAGACTGGAGAGTGTTTGTGTCAGCAGCATGGTGGGATACTTCTACTGTCTCCCGTGTTGTATTCACATACACTCAAAGAGAAGATTCATTACCAGACACAATTAAGCTACAAACTAAGCCCTTGTCATAAATATTAAGCAGCCTGCAACCCCAGAGCATGAGCAGCTTAGTAGCCTCCAAATCCAGAGTATGAAAACATGACTGTGATTACTGAATGAAATATGTTTGCTATTTACTCAATACTCAGGTGATGCCATAAGCTACATCTACGCTGATAAATGAAAGAAGGTTTCTGTCAGCAAACTTAAACCCCTGGATATCTGATCATCCATACTGCTTAATTCTTAGCTTAGTCTCTAATTCAGTTTTGACAGGCCCAGTTCTCTCTTTCCAGTATAAATCTGCTCCAAAGTGGGATGGCCTTAAACACTATGGAGATGATCAGACAATATGATAATATGAACTGAGCAATAAAATCATTGTGGCAAAGCTTTCAAAATGTCAGCTTGATTCTCAGCGACATCAAGGCTTCTACAATTACCTTGGTCTAGTAAAATCTATTATATACCTCTTACATATATTCTTCCATATAGCTCTATACCACTTTTCTTTGTCTTCCATTTTATCAAATATTTACCATCTATTATGTTTTATCTCACACCAAAGTTTTTCTCGTTTTGAATATATTTTAATATCTTGCTTAATGTACTTTAATGGCATATTATTTGTTCTTCAAAAACTTGCTTATCTATGCATATTCTGCATTGAACTAGACATGTTTCCAAATGAATGTTTTAAGTTCAAACAAAACTGAGTTAAGACATGCTACACAATATTTATGTAAAATTAAGATTGTTAATTGAAATACAATTATAATTAATTTAAAATTACTCAAGATAAAAACTAATGTACAGTAATGTAAGCAAATATGATGACAATTTAACCCTCTACTGAATACTATTTTTCAGATTTTTTTGATGGTTGACTAAATATGCCAATCAATGGACCAGATTCTGAGACCATGATCCAGGAAGCACTGGAGACTTCAAGCTTTGCCAGATGATTTCAATAACCCAGTAATCCTATTAGTAAAACCTCGGTGTGCATTTAGATTTATAAATTATCTATGGAGAGGTGAAGTAATTTTTGTAGGTACTGCCTTGGCTGACACACCACAAAGCAAATGGAATAGCAGCAGCCCAAAAGCATGTGCTGGTACAGACAAAGCTTTCTGATTAGGGAATGTTTATTTCCATTATGAGTGAGATGGGAAATTCAGTCAGTCTGAGTCTCAGATAAGATACACGCTTCTTTTGTTCAAAGCATGCTTGTGCAAAAGCATCACTGTGCCACAATAATTCAAAATCTGGACTTATTTTACATGTGACACCCACCCCGTGGCCTTCAAGTTAGAAAAAAATCACACCTCAGTCAGGTATCCTTTGCATTTTCTATTAATCAAGAACACCTTCAAGGAGGCAGGGGAGGGAGAGGGAGAACTCTAAGTATTGTGTTCTATTCTGCCTTAAGGAATAAACATTTTTAATCCTATGGGAGGATTAAAAAAAAAAAAAAGACACACCATTTCTCAGCAACTGATATGCTTTGTTTTACTGGCACACAATTCTGTCTCGAGGCATGGCAGCAAAAAGCCTAGAAAATCTGACTTAGGGCCTTGGAGCAGTCTGATCCTAAAGTGATCTGACCAAGCCAGCTGAAGATAGAGCAGCCTTGCACAGGGAATAAGTATCTCAGTTTGCAAAAGAGGACAGGATGGCCATCCAGCTGCACATCCCTGAGTCTGACTTTGTTAATACACAGAATTTAGAAAACATTTAACAGTGTGCAACAGAAAACAAGAAAATAAACAGAAAATGAGATAAAAGCCAAAGTAGATTTGCCACATAAACTTCATATCTTCTTTGAAGGATAATTGACTTGCTTGGTAAAAAAAAAATACAGTAGGTATAATCTCTCTGGATTTCAGGACAATATTTTATAAGGCACCACCTGGGAAATATTTCAAATATAAGATGTAGTAATTGATACAGAATTTATAGAAGTACACATAAAAGGACAGAAGGTTAGAGCTCTACTACCTGTGGTCCAAGCTGATCAGTAGCAAGCCAGGATTGTATCAGTAGCGTTGTTGGTATTCTAAAAACATCACTATTAAGGGTTTTTTCACTGGTTTTACTGGGACTTGTGCTGGATTTTATCAATGGTGCCATTCACTTGGATAAACATATCTAGATATTCATGGAACCCATGTAAATATAGTAATGTTATTTGAACAGGAAAAAAAAAATGAAAGAAAAAGGAACAAGTTTCAAGCCATTTTGAGGGGATTTTCTGTTGGAAGATAAAGGCTGAGTCTAAATGTAAGGATCCCCACATCCTGAGTCCTGTAAAGTCAAAATTTAAGTTACATTATTCACTCCATCACTAGTATTCCTTACTGTTCCTCAGTAGCAACTCTTAATAACTAGCAGTTATTCATGGGCCCCAGAACAAGCAGAGGACAAGCATTTGACAGAAAAGGACATACATTTCATTTTGAAATGTTGAGCAGCTTTGTGACAGGGAGGAGAACCAAAATCTCTCTGGTCCCTCCCCAACTTTTTAGACCATATCAGCCTTGAAAGTCAGTGCAGAATTTTTTGAACTCTAAAATAGAGTTACAGAAAGCAGCTAGTACAACTTTACTGCCTGAGATACTAACATTTAAAAATGTTACACTCCGAAACACCTCTAATTGGTTTGAGATAGCAGTGTTACATTTTTATGGATGGGTGCATGCCTGAAAGCAAAATTGAAACCTGAAAAATTTTATGGGCTTAATTTTTATTTTTATGGAGCTGAAGCTTATTTCAATGCTTGCATTCTCTGAGTACAGGAACCATGACTTTTGATACAAAGTGTATCACAACAGGACACAGTCTGGTGCTGCTGTAGTCATCCATAGCAGATTAGAATAGAACAGCACGCAGAACGGGAAATGACTGGCTGTAGCTTGAAAAGAACAGGTAGAAAAGACCAAAACAGTTAAGAGGTAGATGTGAAGCATTAGCAGTGACAGTCATAAGCACACGCTGTAGCAGGACAGTGAACATACAACAAGCTTCTGGGACAGAAGTAGAAGAGAGCTGAGGGGAAGACACAAATGGGAGTGGCATCTACAGAAAGGGCTGAGAAGCCTGAAAAGAGACAGCAACAGAGAAATAGAAAAAAGGTGATGTAATTTATGCAAAAAAATCTTGTAATCTAGTCAAGGTAAAGAGATTAAAGATACAGAATACCTGCAAACACAGGGAACATATACTTGGGGAAAGACTGCTATAAATATACTGATTAGTACAATGGATTGTTCAGTCTTAACACACCAAAAGGTACAATGTGCAAAAAATGAGAGACTTAGCATCAACTCTCCAACACTCACCTTACTAAAGCTTCCAGTCAAACGTAATATACAACTGTCCAGAAATCACACAGAAAAAAGGAGCTCCTTCCTCCTTCCATCACACCATACAGCCTGTACAGGAAAGAGACACAGACAAATACACATGCAAACAAGCTCTCAGGTTTTGGAGTTCTCCTCCCTAGGGCTGTTGCAGAAATTCTGGCAGCCCAAGGAGAACCAATTCCTCTTTCATTTCTGGACAAAGAATATGAATGTGATGGCAACTAACACAGCCAAACACTAGGACTGGAATTAAAAGTAATTTAAAAACTCTACATTTTGTGTTGTACAGCCATGCTGGAGAAAAGAGCACTGGTAACTAGGTATGAGCTATGAACTTGTACATGGGAGATACAAAAGTAAAGAAAAATATAGGAAATGGAAAAACATCAGTAGTATCTCGAGCAACAAAATCAAGTAATTGGTCTTTCTGATTTTTCTGTTCCATAGTTAAAATGACGCAATTAATGTGTCAAACACATTGTCAGGTATAGGTTAATATGGTGAGCAGTTGCACATCTTCACATTAAGCTCACCCACTGAATCTGGAGCTCAGAGAGCATCTGAAATGTACACAATTGATATTTGTGGACATATGAGACAGGTGAATGTTAACCATTGTTCAGTTCCTTGATTTCAGCATCTTTCCCTTCAACTCTCTTTTTTTCTGTTATTTCTCTTGGTCCAGAATTTTATGCTTCCTCCCTACTTTTACACATGCTTACAAACACATATATTTTAAGGATTCTTACATATGTACAATGCTTAGGAGAATAAGAGGACAATATTTCCTTTCATTTATATGCTAGTTTTCACTATATATAACTACTAACTTCTCTGAAGAACTTTGACAAGCATTTATCCTATAAACAAGTGTGAACAGAATTTCAGCAGGGACTTCCTAAAAACATTTTACATCAAGAAATGGACTCTAAGACTCATATGCAACACTGTGTGCATAGCTAAAATTGCTTACTACACCTTTGTTTCCTTAAATTTACCCTTGTCTACACCACCATAAGCTCAACACATCTTAACACAAGCTCAACAGAGTCTCTTACAGGATGATGTTAAAATCTCCTCCAATTCATACTACACAGGGCTGCAGGGATTGAACAGAGACATAGATTGCCTAAAGCTTCTCAGTAACTTTCCCTGAATTTAGCACTGTGATGAATAAATGCCAAATTTCCTCTTTCAGCTCAGCCAATGTATTTTTAGAAGAGCAGTCCTGATTCGTACCTTGGCAGAGCACTATTTTCAGTTCTCATTCTAAGAAGCTTCCTAAAGTCTGCTTTGCAGAAGAAAGCCCTCTGAGTACATACAGTAAAAGACAAAATGTGCTACTGACCTAAAAAGCAAGATGAGGTCAGTATTGTCATTTGGATACAATTTTAATGGGTTTACTGCTTTAGAATTTGATTTAGTTGGTACCATTGCACTACTGACACAATCCATGCCTCAGCATCCATCAAGTTGATCAAGATGATTCATTTAAACTGAGAGTTTAATGCTATTTGGTGACTATCCTTGGTGTGAAACCAAAACAGAAGAAATAACTACTTTTTATCAAATTTTATTTTGATTTCCAAGAATTTCTACATTAAAGGGTAAATATTTCAATGGATTCAGAATAGGTGGTTTAAGAAACTGAAATAAGGTCAGGTAGCAAATATGAGCTCTGTAACTAGCAAGAGTGCAAGTACATATTTGGCATTTTACAGAACCTTCTGGCTTAGTTTGATTAGTTATTAAAATTATGACTTGCCTACAGGGAGAATCACAATAATTGGTACAGGTCATAGATAATCAAAAGTGTCTACCCCAGTGGGATGAAACCTATTAAAATCAGATATTTAAATCTCTTTACACTTGCATATTCACTTCACATGCAAAATTATTTGTCCCAAATCTTAGTCTCCAAGGAAGACTGCAGATATTTTTCACTGTTCCTTATTTGGTGCTAATTAATATTTTCAAGAAGTTTGAGACAGATGAAGCTAAGTATACGTACCCCAAAGAAATTACTCTTTCTAGATGCCAGATCTTTGCTTTATATTGTTCAAAGAATCAACTTTAAAGCTTTTAATATCTAGATTTCTTCAACTAATATCTCAAAGGCTAATATCTAAAAAAGGATATTAAATACAGCCCATTATTTCTGTTGTAAAATCTGAACTTAAAATGAATGTTAATCAGATCAATTTTAATTACTGATTGTCTAGAAAATAGACTTGCTATTGAGAACTCTATTGCAGCTTTCCAAATTAACAACTGTTATGACAAAGAAATCAGATAAAATCAAGAATTATTTTGTCTAACAAAGTTTAAAAACATGAGAAAACCTGTAGACAGCACATGCAAAATAACTGGCCAATATGTATAATGTCATGAAATTTATTGAGGTAAAGTTAAAAGTAACCGTAAGCACCTGATAAAATCCTATAAAAGCCAAATGGATGTTTATAAAACTGACAGCATCTACCTGAACTTCTGCAAAGCATTTGACACCATCTTACACATCTTTATCTCTAAACTGGAGAGACATGGATTTGATGGATGTACCACTTGGTGGACAAGGAATTTGCTGGATGGCTACACACAAAGAGCTGTGTTCACTGGCTTGATGTCCTCATGGAGACGAGTGACAGGGTTCCTTGGGGTGGTTATTACAACCATCACTGTTCAGCACATTTGTTGGTGACATGGACAGTGGGATTGAGTGCACCCTCAGCAAGTCTGCTGACAGCAACCATGATTTTATGATTCTAAGGAAAAACAGCACTTAATACAAAGCTTTACAAAATTATTTATTATTTAACATAAAGGAGACCCTTAAGATATGACTTAAACACTTCCTACTCAGATCATTGAATTTGTCATGGTCTTCTTTAAAAATAAAAAGTGGAACTTGGCTTTTCACCAGACACAATTCGACAAGAGAACAGAAAGGAATTTTCAATAGTAGCTGCCTCTGGGGCATACGTGTAGCCCTTGACAGTTGGCCTAAAGATCAAGTTTAAGCTTTAAAGTTTTAGCTTTCTGGTACCGTTTTAATGACAGATAACTCTGTGCTTGCCAGTCTTGCCATTAGTAATGTCACTTCAATGAGCTGCTACAAAATCTCCTTAGAATAGTGATACAATATTTTTTGCAACTTTTTGATGATTCACAGCCATTCAGTCTCTGTGAATGCTTTGCTTTGATTCTCTTTCTTCCAAGTGTAAAAACAATTCCCCTTTCCTGTAGTCCAGGATGTTTATCCAGTAAATGAAAGTGTGTGAACGGAGAGGAGAAATGAAGGCAGAAACCATCGTTACTTGACAATCAAGTCAATAAACTAAAAGAGATGTTATTCACCTTCACAATGTCCCAGTTCATACAATACAGTTGGCACTATTATTCCTAATAGTTTCACTATTGTTCATCATTTGAAATGTATTCTGCATTTTCATATACATGAAAACACTCTGAGAAAGGTGTTAAATCTTTAAAAGATTTCACTCAGTCAAAGATGAACAGGAATTCAGTGCCTGTGCAGAAAAGGAGACTTGAGAAAACACTGACCAGCCATTACTATTGATATAATAGTATCGATATTACCACTGATATAACTATCAAGGAGGCTGGTGAAGGGACTGGAGCACAGGCCCTGCGAGGAGTGGCTGAGGGTGCAGGGATTGTTTAGACCGGAGAAGAGGAGGCTCAGGGGAGAGACCTCATCAGTCTCTACAACTACCTGAAAGGAGGTTGGAACCAGGTGGGGGTTGGTCTCTTCTCCCAGACTACCAGCAGTAGGACAAGAGAGCACTGTCTTAAGCTCTCTTAAGCACATGCCAGGGGAGTTTTAAGTTAGACATTAGAAAGAAATTTTTTACAGAGAGAGTGATCAGACATTGGAATGGGCTGCCCAGGGAGGTGGTGGAGTCACTGCCCCTGGAGGTATTTAAGAAGAGAGCGGATGTGGCACTTAGTGCTGTGGTCTAGTTGACAGGGTAGCATTGGGTCATGAGTTGGACTTGATGATCTCAAAGGTATTCTGCAACCTGGTTGATTCTGTGATTCTATCTAATACTAGTGATGTGATTTTTCTTACCAGGCTATAGTGGTATATTGTATCATTGAACATTTCTGTTCTTCCCCAAAGAAGCATCTTCCCCTTTATGCATCAATGTAGGATTTCTTATGGACTGTTCAGCAAATGGATTGATCTCAAGCATGAAAAAGCCTCCTAATCAGGTCAGGGCAGCAAAATGACCACTCCAAGGGCACTTGGCACTGGTAGAGATCATGCAGAGACTGGTTTGCCTGACTGATGCTCGACTAAATGAAGTCCTCACTACTCACCATGACACCTGTTTAAAAAATGTATTGCCATGACTATCTACATTGGTTTTTTATGGGAATTGATGCTGATGTAGGCAAGGCCTGGAGCAGCAGTGTAGGATTACTACTATGTCGCGAAAGTGTGGGTCTACACATCTATCGATCATTTGCTATTCCTCCTTTATGCCTCAAAGAGCAGAGGTAACAGACTGAACAGGGGGGACAAGACCATGCAGTCAGGCACCTCCATGGAAGGATCAGAGGTTTAAGAGCAGCAGCCTTGAGAAGTCTTGTGGAAGAAGTACATTTATTTTAAATTCTTTCTTAAGCCTCATCTCTTTTGATGCTCTCTCTTCCTGTTAGTTTAGGGGAAGGGTTTTGATTCTCCACCCATCTTTTATGTCAATTCCTACTTCAGGCTTTCAAAATATCTATTGTGGCAATATGGAAAATAACAGAAAATTGCAATATTCATTTATTGATCTCTGCTGAGAGCTTGCAAGTCTCGACACAGAGGAGCCAAACTGCTTAACTTTCAGTACTGAAGTTCACTTCAGATACACAATGCTGTGGACTGAGGAACTTTCTGAGTAAATCTTAGTGGTAAGAAACTGCGAAGTGAGATCAGAGAAGAAGAAACTGAAGCCTGTTGAAGATGTTCTTTCTACTCAGGCACACTCTTAATTTGTCTTCAGGTTTTAAGAGTATTCAAATACTTCAGTGAAAACATTTTTCCAATATCTAGTCTACTGGCTTTTAACTTAGTTGTAGAACAATTAATTAATGACTGCTGTGTTGGAAGCTTTCCACAGTGAGGCAGCATAATAATTAGTTTAGCAGAGCAATACATTTACTGCTTGGAGAACATGACCAATAATACTCCTAGCAGGACTGTCTAACGTTATCTGTCATTGCCTTGAGAAGATTATTGAGCAATGCAATGCTTAAGCAGACCCAAATCTTGTCACAATCAAAAATTAGACTAAAATTGAAAAGATTACAGGAAACCAGACTTCTGTATAATATTTGGCCATGATTTTTTCAAGTGTTCCCTAAAAGAAAATCACAGACAAGACAATATCTGACACTACTGTAAGATTCAAGTAACAATTACTTTTTTTTTTTTATTTAGGAACTAGCAACTCTTCGTTCCAAGGAATCTAACTCTCTGCTTCTACAAAAAGGCATTAAAATTTTTTTCTTACCCATTGACAGATTGATAACATTGTCATGCACTTTAACAATCTACACAGGTGAAAGATTTGCATCACCAGACATCCCCTTATAGCACTAAACTTGTCATTAGTGGAACTTGGTGGCTGCTGTCAAAAATCTGCTTCTAGTGAGCAGCCAAAACCGCTCAAACCTGAGCAGGCCATGCCACAAAATAGGTAGGAGATTCTTTCCTAAAAGCTCTGATCCTGCTTCTCACAGCAAGCTATAGTTTTATATATGGGGCATGAAAGGATTTTATTCTACTCTTTAGTGGAGTGAATCCACTTTGCCAGCTGGATCTTGTCCCTCTGTATTGTCAAGCACGGCCATCACACATCATCTGCCATTCTCCAAACTCTTACAGCTACACCTACTGTAAGGAGAAATGTTAGAAAGAAAAAAGGCTAGGGGAAAAAAATCCTTCAGTTTTGTGGTTAATAGCAAGATTGGACTTTGTATCAATATTTTCTCCTAAGTAAAAATAACCCCCCCCCAAAAAACCAAAATTATCAGTGTTATAAAGTAATTAAAAAAACTTTGCCAGTTCCCCTGATAAGTCAATAAACCCCTGACAGAGAGAAGCCCAGACATAACAGCTTCCAGTCACCAAATATATCTCCCCAAATGCCCAGTTATAAAGAGATACAATGTCGACATGGTGTCATGTCTTCACACCATGAAATTAGTAATACTTTCAGTCAATACGTTATAATCTAATGAAGAAAATATTTCAGAATTGTTTTCTTTGAAAACAACTGAAACACTAATATTTCAAAACTGACTTGGTAGGAATGATGGAATTAGCTGTCAGAGGAATGCCTTATTGTGAAGGAAAGCCTACAGTCAAAAGGAATAAATTCAGTGTAATGAGTACTGCAGAACTCCCATGGATTTTCATTACCTGCATAAAGAAAAAAAGGATTGTGCAAGTGAAATAAAACCAACTAATGCAATGAAAGGGAAATGTTAAGTAAGAGCACAGAAAAGAACATTAAACACGAATGATCCTTATGAAGCAACTAGTCACAAAATCCCAAGAGTTTTCGATTTAGACATTGTGCAAGACATGTTCTCACAATGTGACCACTCTAATATTGTATTCTTATACATTACTTAAATTCAGCATCACTGAAATGAAAAAAAAAAAAAGAAGAAAAAAACAACCTACTAAAAAAAAGTTATATTTCAAGAAGAGAAAGTGCATGACAGTGGCAAAACTCACCAAGAAATTACGAATAACCAAAAGACTGTTGTGAACTGAAACCCAACAGAGAGAGTAAACAAACTACTTTAACAGCTGTGACTTTAAAAACCTCTTTCCTACTTCATTTATCCCCCCAAAAGCTGAACGGGATAAACAACAGAGATGTCAGGGAACAGCAGGAGTAAAAGACATTTCAAAGCATGGAGGTCACTTTCACAGCTTTGTAGAGGAACCTGTGCTATTTGAGAGACATGTAAGTGCTTTGGAAAGAACATGAATAGGGAGGTGATAATATCTGATGATGATACAAAATTATTCAGAGTAATAAAACCTAAAATAGACTACAAGAAATTGCAAGAGGATTTCATAATATGGAGAAACTGGGTGATAAAATACCAAATGAAATTTAATGTTGACAAATACAAAACACTGTAAATGGAGAAAAAAAGTAACCCTACTACACCCACACAGTGTTCAGCTCCTACTACTTAAGAAGAGTATCTCATGGATCGTTTCCTGAAACATCAGCACATTATTTAAAAGGCAGTAAAGTGACAATAAGAATGCCAGGAATTCTTAGTAAAAGAATAAAGAAAAGAACAAAAAATAGTATCATTATTCCACTACATAAATTCATGTTGTTCCTGCATCCTTAACAGCACATATAGTTCTGATTGTTCCATCTCAGGAACAACAAATAAAAGGATCAGAGATATACAAAGACTTCAATACGAGGACAGTTTAAATCAAGTCAGTTTAAATCCTCAGCTGAGGAAAAATGCCAAGTGCAAAAGGGCAAAATAGGAAATGATTAGTCACTACTTCTCTTTAAACATGAAGTAATGGAGTGGACATCAAATGAATTTTTCAGGCAGCAGGTTTAGAACAAAAGGAAAATCTTTTATACACACATGTAAATAAATTATTGGATTGATTGCCTCAGCCAACAATGAAGATGGATTTAAAAACTGATTACACAAATTTAAAGGTGATTAACATAATAGCCTTAGTGCAACTTCCTCCAATTTAGGAAGCCTCTGCTCTGCAGCCTGCCAAAAGGTGAGTGATATTTTGTGTTCTGGCTACTATTTTCCCTGAAAGCCTTATCTAACCTTTGAACTTGCCACAATACAGTTTCAAGTATGGTCTCTCAGTAGTGGAATCAGCACAACTGCAAGAACAACTAGCTTCAATGTTGGGATGAAATATCAGTGCAAAGGTCTCAGCCCACCAGTTGAAAGATCTGCAATAGTTGTGTGAGCCTTTTTCATGGACCTAAACCAACCCAAGTGCAGCCTACCTCCAAAAGCGAAGGTCCCACCCTTGTCTCCATGTCCTACCCTAGGAATAATAAGTTGTTCAGTTTCCAAGGATCCATATCCCTGGTTTAGATTGCTATGAATGTACAGGATCAAGCACAGGCAGGTTTGACCCCCTTGTGTGGCAGCTTGAACAAATTCCTCTGCAGGTGACTCTGCACTGGACTAGTGCATAAAGTTTACCAAAACATTCCCTCAAGTATCTGTACTCCTGCTCAGTAATGCCAAGATGGTTTTTTTAGAGACTGTTATTTGATATTGTTAGTTTTTTAATCTGTGGATAAGTTTGTCTTTAAAAATACAAGGTTGATTGTAGCCTTAAGGATAAATATAATATTCTTAGAATAATGAACAATTATTGACATACTTTCTCCATTTAGTCACAACACTTGGAACATCTTTATTTCAGTATTTTCTCTTCCATAAGTGCAATGGCCCCCGCATAGCCTCAGTTATTCATTAGCTACACGTTATTTGTTACCGTTCAACATTTATTGTTGAATTATATTTCACTAATAAGACATAATTCCACTTCCTCTGAAATTTGCTTCCTTTAATTTCATAAAAAGAATTTTTTTTCTCCTTTGGGGCATTTCAAAGCATTTAAACTGTAATTAGTCTCCAAAATAAATTTTAGGAATCAGACACATACTGAAGGAAACTGAAGGTACTTTACAATGCAACAATCACATCTAGAAACTCTGCACACAAAAGAAGCACTGCCCTTTTCATTATTTTATGGAACGAGTTTAAGTACGTATTTCTGAGTCACAGACATGCTCAGTAAAATTAAATGACTGTATATAAAGCAGTATAGTTTTCTGCTTAGGAAATGGCGATTACTATTTTATGTAGTGCCTGCTAAAAGCTGCTATTCTGAGTAAGACTGATGTTTTAACCTTTCAAGAGACATAAATGATAAATTTTGGTCATGGACAAAAGCAGACATTTGTTCTAGAAAGTTTTTCCAAATCTTAGTATTATTATGTTATAGATAAATATATATGGCAGTTTTCAATTTTTTAAATAAAATATAATAAATTCTATTAGAATACCAGATAGTCAATAAAACAGTTATAATAAATTAGAATACTGTTACCTGCTTTGGCAAATTTACAAAACAGCTCACTTTAATTTCTAGGGATTTCTCCTCAGTATTCTTGTTTTGCAATTCAGCAAGCACTACCGCCATCTCTTGATGTTCAGTTGTATATAACAAAATACGTTTATACATCCTGTAGAAGTGTTAAAGCTCTCTAGAACATAATGTTCAGTGACTCAGTCATTTACTGTTATCTTTTCAACATCTGCTTTTCTAGTATGTTGACTCAGTCTAAACAAACTTTTAAAATATATTGTCTACCTTCAACATAGCTATTTATGAAGAAATTATGCTTTTAACAAACTAAATAACAAAAAACATCAATCACAAAATATTTGTAAATTAGTGGCAAAATGAAGTGCATTTAGAAACAAGATGTATCAGGATCTACAAGCTGGACAAGTGCAACAGATTTTACTCAATATCTCCAGTCTTATTTTTTGGCACAAATCCATATTTTTCTTCTTTACTGCTGGCTGATATCCATGTTGAGGTTTTTCTATTAGCACAGCCTATTTCCCCAGCATTTCAGAGGGCTGGATTCAATTTCCTTTCCGGGAATTTGAGCAGAAAAAGGGATTGGTTCTGTGTTCTTCTTAAATTTTGAAGCTAGTTTCAGCTAGCTGTTTCATCACTACCTTTTTTTTTTTTCCTCTTTTATTTGAATTTCACCACTGCACTTTTCTTGTTCTCCTCCATGATTACATTGTTTCATTTCCTCCCATAGAAGAGCAAAATTGCCCTACACACACATGTACTTCACTGAAATGGCTCATTTAGGCAAGAAGTAAACAGTTTGCTTCATTAAATCCATTGGGTCTTTTTCTTTGACGAAATGAGAAACAGGTCAAATTTCAAATTCAATAATACTAAACCTGATTTGATGTTAATCCTTTTAGAACAACAAATTATAAAAACAAACAAATAAAAAAATCAAACCTTTCTAAATTATAACTTCGTAGTTCATACCCTGTCTTTCATTCTCTGTAAGAAATGCTGTAGTGTTATTTATGCCAGAGTGAATTAAATTATTTACTATTGTTCACAAGGGTACTTCTCTTTCCAGCCACTGGGTTTATTTTTGTTGTAAATTAGTCAACCAATAATGTCTCATAATTGCAAATGGGGTCTTACCCTCCCTGTTACAAACTACAACAGGCATCATCTTTCTAAAGAAGGATAAAAGACATACAGCACTGCATGTTTTTTAGCTACCAAGCCTCTAGATGATTCCCAAAGGCTTAGATATTTGGTGGATAGTAGAACTGTTGTAACATCAAATTCACAACTTTAAAATTGAGTTAAACTTTTACCAATAAATTTTATTTATCTTTGGAGATGTTACTATCATCAGAAATAAAGGATTAGCGATAATGACAGTCTTATTCATCTTTTGGTGATATATCCCCTTAACAGTTTTACTCTCTCTTTAAATGACATTTACATGACAGGAATTGAATTAAATTTTGGTGTTTGACAAGCAAGCATGAAGGCATTGAGATGATACATAACAAGTTCTTAGCTCAGTATTGGGGGTTTTTTTGCACATGTGATTTGGACTGATTACCACACATTCACCAGGAGACTGACCATGCCCATATCTGACTTCTGCAGGGCACACTGGCCAAATGTGTACCACACATTGTAAACTAAAGCTGGACAAAACATACATGTGTTTGGCCTTTTCAGAAACAAAGAACCAAACACTGAAATTAATCTAATCACACTGATCTCATTGTGATTTTGTCCAGTGTTTTAAAACCCACACTGCTAATTTCTTAATAAACTTCAAGACCACATCAATCCTTCCTTACTCCTCACTGTAACCAGACATGATGACTACAACTTATTTTCTAGACAATATCTGTAAGTAGTCTCCAAATGACTGAATACATTTCCCTTACTCTTCTGCACAGTGTGATCCTGCTGTATTAAGCCTCAAAACCCACAAATATTGACAATCCTGCCTGGAGTGAGGGGGAAATTGCTCTTCCAGTCCTTTAGCCAAATTAATTTACCAACATTAAGGCACACCTCAGCCAGTAGGGCATTTTTCCCCTCCTTTGACAAAACCACAATGTCAAACTAACAGACAGAAAAAAAAACCAATCCAGTAATTTATTTTTTTTTAACTTATGAATCTTACATGTTATCTTCATCTATCTGAGAA
This sequence comes from Corapipo altera, assembly GCF_003945725.1. Lineage (NCBI taxonomy): Eukaryota > Metazoa > Chordata > Aves > Passeriformes > Pipridae > Corapipo > Corapipo altera. Next base: position 27,130,444 of record NW_020884877.1, read on the forward strand.
TCTCTGAACCCTGACACGTAGTCTGACAATTACTCCATCCATTTTAAAAAGATACTACCTCATAGTTTAGTTTAATTTGCTTGTGTTTTTTTTGGGGGGGGGATAAAGTAAATTTTTGGGGTGCTTGAGGGGGGCTGGTTTGGTGGGTTTTGTTTTGGTTTTAATTTTTTTAAGCTTGCCAAGTCATGCTGGGCAGATTCATAGCTGCAAACCAACAGTGCCATCCACTGTCTCTCAGAATAATATTGCTCAATAGATTTTTCCTACTTTAAATAAGTGGGAAAATAAGATACTCTATTTTGGAGTCTCAGTGCTTGCAAACAAAGGGTACCTGGGAGATCCAAGGGCTTGACGCTTCTAAAGAGAAAAAAAGCCAAATTATAATTGTAGAGATTTGCATAGAAGATGATAAAAAACCCCGACCAAGTTCTACAGAAAACACAAGCAATTCAGAATTTTCTCCTGTGACCATAGTATTTTATTTAAATATACTGAATATGGTTGATTTTTAAGAGAGCTGTAGGCTATTTCACATCTGAACCACAAATGGGGCAATTCTGTCATTGCACTGAACTGTTGTCAGCATCATCAGTTCTGGAACTGATGTTTCCTTCAGAGCAGTGAAGCTGGAAAAAGCTGGTCTGGTTTTCAGTCATTTCTCCAACTATCTAAGTGGAGCTCTGTTGCTGAATACACAGGTCTTGTACTAGTAGCTTTACTGATCAAAGAGGGAGGCAGCAACTTAGGAGAGACAGCAGTAATTAGCCATTAGAATAATGGACTCATAACGCAGGAGGAAAGGAACAAATAGGTCAATAAGAGACAGGAAGCAACCAGATGTAGCACTTTTGGGACCATCAAATTTTCAATTTGTTTGAGGGATTCTAGAAAATGTATCATTTTAGGTAGGTTTAAGGAGATAAGGATGTATGGAACTGTGACTAAGTGTCCTTCCCCAAAATAAATTCAGTTGTTATATGAATTGTGATCACACACAAGCTGTGATTGGAAGCTTAGCAACTAAAGCAATGGGGTCTATGCACTGCAGACCAAAACATACCAGCATATACAATCTGGCTGTAAACTAAAAGACTAGACTAAAATACACACAGAGAATAAACACCACTTTATTATTACTTTTTCTAGAAGTAATATCTTTAGTGAATATTGAAATAAATATGTTATATAAAACTAGAAATTCTGGTCCGTTAAGCACTAACTCATGTAAAAATTTAAGTTCATGCATGCTGTGTAGGCCTCACAACACATAGAAATTGAATTATTTTTTAAGGACAAAGATGATGTTATCTAGAAAATTTGAGGTTTATTCTCTAAAACAAAGCATCTATTTCTGACAACACTACTTGGATTATGACTGTACAAGTTCCCCCTTGAAGCTGAAGTAAATCATGCAAGATTTTCTGATGATGAATGGAAATATTTCTATGGAAGGCACAAGGTTTACTTCTTACATACCAAACTATCAAGACTTAACCTTTCATAGTTCATGCAGCTATAAATTAATTTTCACTTAAGCAAAATAAAATTTTCCATACCTCTGTTGCACTACCAAAGTAGCAAGCTATCTGGAATTGTTTGACCATCTATAGTTTCTAATATTTATGCCTTTTTCATTGAACTGTAAGTCTAATTACTAAATTACCACGTTTATATTTAGCAACCATTTAAATAAATTTAACACCTTCTAGTATAGATGTAAACTAATATGTTCTCAAAGAATACTAAATATCACATTTCAAAACAAACACACCTTATTGTTAAACAGAATAGACAATATGCGGATCTTTGAGATGCATTTTATAATTACAGTAGCAGCCAAATAACCTGTGGTATAGCTGGATATTCTTTTGTTGAAAACAACATTGTTGTAAATTGGGAAGAACAATTTGTCATGCTTTTCTTTGGCCAGAGATCAGTCCAGGTTTTCAAAACTGATTTTACAGACTGAAACACAAACTCTATTCCTCTCCTTAACAAAAATAAGTTATCTGATGTGGTTTACATGATAAATTAGGTTAAAAAATGAACACGCAGTTTTTAGCACCATAAACAAATTTAAGTTCCACAATCTTTACTTGGGAGATAAAAAAAGTCTCCACTTAAAAAAAATTCAAATACAGTTTCTCCATATTATATGCTCCAGCTGCAGGAAGAGTTTTTCATTTTTTCAAGAGCTTTGCATTTGGATCAGCATACACAAGGTTTTTCCAACTATGGTAAAAAAAAACCCATACAACATTACTTACATACTTTTAGGAGCGACAAAGACAACAACACCTACAACACCTGTAAGGGAGCTACATAGTTAAGTTGACTGAAAACAGCAGAGCCTCACCAAGGCTTCTTGTGAGGACAACCAAAGGAAAGAAACAACTTCAACTAAGGGCCCTGAGGAATTTCATACTCCATACCCTCTCTTCTGGATATCCAAGTAAGACAAGTCCATTTCAGGAGTTCCTCCTAAATGGTCCAAAAAGCACACACAGACACAATCAAGTTTTCAAGGTCAATTGTGTAGGTAAAAACAGGTAATGTCATGAAATCTGTGCTATTGCAAAGTCATACTCGATGCAGCACAAAGTTCCTAAAAGCTGTGAATACACCCTCCACCTCTATCTACAATGCAAACTAGTAGTAAATGTTAAATAGTATTAACAAAGCAGCACCACAGACATTGCATTTTAGACAATAAACAATGAATGTCACAATTCAGCTTCAGTAAAAATACCAGGTTTACAAAGCTTGCATGTAAGTTTGTGCTAGCATGTAACTTCTCAAATGCATTCCAGTGAGGTCAAAAACTGTGTGTCGAAAGTTGCCACATTAATGTCTGTTATACTTTTCATGGGCATTCATAATAAGCAGGCTTTTTGTGTAACACTCAAAATATTTTCTTGTGATATATCTGTATCAACACCAGATGATAATAAAACCAGTCTTGGACAGAACACTTGATTTTTTTATTTTTTTTTAAGGAAGGTTCCAATTCCCTGGTGCAATTATGGAACTTGAAATGTAGTTCTCTTTAGAACTGCAAAGGAATTAGACCACAGAAACCCTGTTAAGGGTAAAGCATGATAAAAAGAAACAGCTTCAAAGACCTCTTTTATATTGCTGTTGCCTCATGTCATGTTATATCCTAAGCCTGAGTTGTGTTAATGTCTGTGAAAGGACAATGAGAAAAATCAGAAAGGAAAGAAATATGTGTAGCTTAGCATTTCAAATAGTCACAGAAAAACATTCACTGCTGTCCTATTGCAATTTAACATTCTACACTGGGATGTGCTTCTGAAATGCAATAGTGACTTGATAGGATGTTGACAGAATCATCAGTAATTCTCATTTCACTGAACACTGTAAGGAGATGGGGAGAACCTGTTCTTCAGCCTGAAGTTGCACTGTGTGATGGAAATTTTCCTTTAAATTACTGTGGTGAAAACTCTATCCTATTTTCAACATTTCACATTAGCAAAAACACTAAGCCTAGAACAAATATTGAAAAGTCACAGGGGAAAAAAAACCACAATTCAACTCTACACGACTATAGAAAAACAATCTGTAGAGATCTGCTTCTGTATAAAAGCAGTGCACAGCACCATCAGAGAGACACGTACAAAGATATCTCTGTCACATCTGTCCTGGTCAACTCTAAGAATGTCTCTAATTAAATTTAAATGATTAAATGAAATATAAGGGGAACATTTTAGTCTGAGCTGAAAAAATTACTACCAAAATTCATTGAAATTTATGATTACCTCAGATTAACCATTCAACAAAGCCTATTTTCCTTTTAGTCATTATATATGTGCTGTTAGATATATTACATTTTATATCTATTACATTATATATATAAAATTGATTAGCTCTGTGAAACGAATGTCACTTTGTATGTTTTCAGTGTGTGATTCGGACATAAAAGTTTGAACCCAGCAGGACAGAACAGGGAAACAAGACCTCAAATTTGAAATGCCTTTTGGGGCAAAATCTTAGGGGTATTTTTCTGACTGATTAGATTGTTTTAGGATTGCTGCTCTGGTTCTCAGAAGGAAGGTCTTACTACAGCAGTTTCAGTGCAAGGTCTAAAGGGCAAACACCCATGAAGTTGGAGCAGAGTCCACAGTAACACTGTGTTCTGCCCTCTCATTGCACCCAGCTGCCAGGCACAGGGTGAGTGTGAAATTCTTACTGTCTGCCTTTCAGGAGCATAAGGAAGCACCACAATATCCCACAAGCCAAGACACAACTCAAAAACTGATCACTGATCTCACTTTCATTGGCAATTCCTATATTTTCTAAACACAGCCCAATACAGAGCAAACAGACTGAGAAATAAAATACTATCTTATTCCTCTCTGTTTTTGATCTCCATTAGCCCCCAGTTACCCACCAGAATGAGGATGACTGAGTCACAGAAGTCACACATTTGAAGGTTTTATTATCCTGGAACACATCTGCTTCATGCAAGGATTTGCAAGTAAAAAATTGTCTTTAAAGTCCTGCTGTCTGCACTATAAGATAGAGCAGCTTAAGATTGGATTAGTAAATACATCTTTGCTGACTATTTCCAGCTTAGGGAATGAAGGATGTCCCTAGGTAGCTGCATTTGTTTTTAGCCATCCTAAACTGATCCTAAACATGCACAATTAATATCAGCCTTGTTCTGTCCTTCTATATCAAGTTTATTACTCTCTGAATCCGCAAAATAGAAGGTAAACATCAAGGACATCCTGATTCCACTTAATCGGTATATCTTTAAAAACTAACTTTTAATGTTTTTAAAAAAGAAAGCATAATGGACCTGGAGACAAGTAGTTTGTCTACATCACCTCAAAACTGAACTTTGTCTCCATGACTATTCTTCAGTCATGGAGATACCACTGATACCTTTCAAATTTACCTTTGAGAAATGCTTTAAGACTTCAGTCTAGTCTGACAATTTTTATCCATACTATAAATGCAAATGTAAGTAGATCTTTAGTAAACAATTAATCTCAAAATTCCATGCTTTTAAATGAAGTATTCAGTAAAATTTGTTTCTGAGACTCTCCTATAACATCTGATCCTTTTGGGTAGATCATCTCCAATTTTAATTGTTGTTTTCGAGAACGGGTCTTGAAAAAACAAAGGACGTATATAGGCATTTATTCTCTGAACATAACTGAGTCATTTCAAAAAAGTATGTACAATAACTGTCTGATTTTAAGCTCAATAAATGCATTCCATGAAGTCAGGAAAAATAATAAGCAGAATATGACAAAAGTCTATGTCAAACACTAATAATGGAATGAATCTTTCCTCTGCAACCCATCACAGTTGCAGAGGAAAAATCCTAGAAAAGGTTGGATATATCCAGTTGGGACCTCAGTACTGGAGCTGAAGTAAGGTAGGAAGTGGAATACCCAAAAGCACAGGATGAGTCCCCAGTGCAGCTTGAAGGAGTTCAGCTGAACACCATGATAGGATCCATTATTCCCTTTCAAAGAAGCATTCTTTCCACAGTCAAACTGTTCAAAGGAATTAACATATTTTGAGGAGTACGGTTTGAAAGTGGACATGTTATGGCCAGCACCCCAACTGCTCCAACTTTCAGGTGTGTCCCTCTCCCAATACTAGAATTACAGACAGCCACAGACCCAGACAATTTTGCCATACTTTAGACAAAAACATTGCCAACTCTCTTATGCATCTGTAGGGCTTGCACAATGAAGGTGATCTGATTAGACTTCTACAGCCCTGCAGTCTTCTAGTTTTGAGTTTCTGTAAACCCTGTAGAACTACTGTGACCATCCCTCCATAGGCATACATTTCTTGAAAACATCTCCCTGCTAATACTACAGTGCAAAGAAAATCACAAATTGCAAGGTTTTATATTTCTGTTCAAGATTAAAATTAAAAAAAGGAGCAATTACCTCAATGACAACCCCACCGTTTCCTTGTGATCATCAGCTACGGCAAACACAAGAGGAACACAAAGTTCTTTTTGCTCTCAGTTTCCCTCAGAACTTCTCATCTCACCTGAAAGAACTGTTGCCAAGATGAAAGACTGGACTGACTTCGTTAGAGTCTCAGAAAACCATAATTGTGGTTTCAGGTGAACACGTTAACTCTGCTTCAGTTCAGAGCCAGCCAGGTCAGACAGAATCATGAATAACAAATAAAAGGAAAAAAAAAGGAAAAATACTCCTGTATGAGTATTATTTGACATGCCAGAAGTTAGAATTTCAATTACATTTCTCATATGAGAAATTGTAACAAAATATTAGTTCAGACAATCAAAATCAAAGTCAATGTTCAGCTTTAGAGGCATTAACAACATTACAGTCTGTTGATGCAATTTAAAGTTGTCTGTGCAGCTACTAGCACATTGTATTCTATTATTCTTTGGAACTTTTATCCCATTTTTTCAGCCAATCTTTGCTTTTGCATAATAAAACCTACTATTATTATATCCCTGCTTACCTAGAGGAAGCCATAAGAAGTTAAACAAATATAAATAAAAAAATGAAAGAAAAAAAAAAACACAAGAGAAATCATTTAACTTCCTGAATCTCAGTTTTCATGAGAACATTTTAAAGAATGGAGGCTCACAAACCAACAGCTCTAATGACTAAGACACACTGCCTGCAACTCTATGCTAGAAATTTGCAGCTGATATAGAGTAATATGGGAATGTTACCAGAATAAAATTTATATGTTTATTTGTGTATAACACCCTCTTATTTCACTTTTATACACCAGCATATAAGAATATACATCTATCTACCCACTGGACAATGGAATTCCTTCCCCTATTGTTGACAGAGGAAGCGCTGGACTGTTCTCTCTGGTGCCTCTCTGCAGATATGCTCCACAAAACTAAAAAATACACATGGCAATTGGAATACCTAAAAACGGACCATATATCCACGAGCACCCTGACAAAGATATTAACTGCTATGCAGACTAGGTAATGAAAAGTAGATTAGGGGTAAGTTAAGATCAACTTCTCTTTATTTTTGTTTAGAATACTCTTAATTGAGTCTGACTTGTTATTCTCAGTAACCTTCTAAACACCCTCCATCTTTCTGCACATTTCACAGAATCTTACTCAGCAACCTGTTGAAACCACAGCATCTGAAAAGAGTTTTCATCTCAACAGTAGTCCTGTTACCCAGTAACACTATATTACTAGTTACATCTTCAACTGGTTTAAGTATTCTGATTTTTCTGGATTTAACTGGAGCAACAATCACCATTCTTGACTGCAGAATCTTGACTCCTGCTGAGTCTGATCTACAATATGGAGCTGATGTATTCTATACTTCAAATTAATTTTAAAAAAATTCTGATCTTCAAGAGATTCACATTTGCAGAAGGCCAGTAAATGACTCATATCACATACAAGTTACCTGTTACAGAAATTCACATTTCAGAAATGCAGGAACATTATAGCTAGAGATAAATGTATCAATCACTGTTACATACAACATACTCACAAGCCCTTAAATAGTTACAGTAGTTTAAATAGGAACTATAACATTTCAGGGCTATTTTATTTTTATTTACTAACATTTTAATTACAACCTCTATAAAATATTACACTGCAAATAGTAGAAACCTTCCCAATCTTTTCTCTGTAGAAATTCAGCTTCTAAACTCAGTTTATTGGGAAGGCAGAAAGCATAGGTACCAAAGAGTTAATCACCGTCCAGCAGTTGCTAGGTAACCTGCTCTGCCATTCCTGCATCCCTGTCCCAGGGTGTTCAACGAAGTCTACCAAAAATCACTATTTCTTCATCTTAAATTTCTTACTTGAGCACACGTCCCTCTCTTCTCTTTTCTAACCATCCCCCCAGCATCCAGAACTGAAGATGGACAAGTATCATCCTGGAGTAAAACAGACCTAATCTTCTTGGTTTAGTCTTTGTTAAAGCCCTGCTGGTTCTCTCCTTTCCTTGTACCTGGAGCTCCAGCGGCAACAGTGGTGAGAGCTCCTGGGAGCAGGAGCTGGCTCCAAAATGCGCAACATAAAACAACATCTGACTGAACCTCTGTTCCCCTTCTGCTCTGCATTGAGCCTTAATTCCCACCTATTGTTCTCAATATGCTTATAACCTAGGGAAAACCATATTTCAGTCACAAACTTCTAAATTTATTGGGGTTTTTGTGAAATTCCAATTCAAGAATTCTCGTGGGGGTTTTGTGTTAAATTTTTTTTTAAAGAAAAATCTCCAGTGTTATCAAAGACCAGAATGAACTCAAAGTACAGAAAGCCAATATCATTTAAAAAAAAAAAAAAAAAGCAAAATGGGGGTATTAAATAGGTATTCCTGAATTCCACTATGGAGAAAAGTAAACAACCTGCCACTCATTTTTGTCAGTAGGTGAATTTTCCACACCAAAGTCAGATGTTCTATTTCCCAGCTCCTCCTCTGTTAGAGTGACTTTCAGCTCTAACAAAAGGTATTCAAAAGACAAGACCCATGATTCTACAGAGGGTGAGTTATCCCATGGCAGATGAAATTTCACTACTGTTATTTTCATCAGCTCCAAGTTAACATATTTTAAAACACTCAAATTCCAAAATAAAAGTTTTGAATCTTTCCTGAATTAGAATTACAGGTGCTGCAGAGACAGACAATTGTGCACAGGGCAAATCCAGTCTCCCTCCGCAAGCATGTCATTAGCATGGACATAAGAAGGCATTTTCTGTTCGCTGGACACAAAATTACCACAGCATACAAAGCTAAATCCATTGAATTATTTCAGTTCTATAATGAACACTGTTCGAACTCAGTGAGGTACAAATATGCCTTCGTTAGTCAACAGCTCTACAGAAAAGCCAGCAGTAAGTAGTAGTAAGGGCATATCACTGTGGACATCCCATTAACTTCTAACAGATTCAGCTCTGCTTTGGTTTGCTTTTTAACTTGTGGAAGAAATAGAAGGATTAGATAAAGGCTGGCCATGGAAGTTACCGCTAAAACATTTTAATTTTGAACTAGTTTATTTAGTTCTTTATTACTAGATGTTCCAAATATTTTTGCTTAAATGAAACACTGACAATTTAATTAGAAGTCGTGAAAAAATGACCAATCATTGAAAAACAGTAAGTTGTTCAAATAGATGATACTATAACTGAGGGAAAGCCAAAGAAAAAGTAAACCAGAATAAAAAATAATAAAAGTAATCATAGAGTCTGATAAAGAAACAAACACCTCCATCTTTCATGACTTCCCACTTTTTTAACAAGTCTGGGCTTTTCTGCTTTAAGCCCTTTACTGTTAGCAGATGCTGACTGAAGGGGATAGTTCCCTACAGTCTAATTAAACCATTTTTTTATTCCCACTCTGAAGACATAAAAGCTTGAGAAACAAAACGATTACTGACGGGTACAGAAGTTTAATCAATACATCCCAATTCATTCATCGTGTTGTTTTATAATCCAAATGCAATACTCATTACATATTACAGAGAAAATAAAACAGCCAGTATGTTACTGTCAGTCTACAAGAACAACACCACTAATTACTGCTGCTCTCATCTGAGAAAAGGCTTCGTATTTGGATTTGTTTTTTTCGGTGCTCATGTGTGCAAAATATTCCATACAAGTACAAAATAAAGGCTTCTCCACTAAAGAATGTCTTAATAATACCTTTTGATTTACTCAGAACTCCTAAAAAAACTAAATTTGAAAATTAGGCTTTATGCAACCCATAGGATTTTTTTGTTATTGTGAGGGTTTTTTTCTTCTGTGTATGAAGTGGACAGACACCTGGATCTGTGGACTGCTGAGGGCAGCAAAATGAGCCAGAGAACTGGGCTGAAGGTGCTACTCCTTCCCAGGGGAATGGGGTGCCATGGAGGACCTCTGTGTATATCTTGTAGTATGTGGTATAAGAGCTGAATAAGTCTGAATTTCCAGTTCTCTCCATCTCCTCCCTACTACCATTTTCTTCCTCTTCTTGTAGCAGCCAAGCTCTCACCTCTCCACCCCAGAACACAACCTCCTGCATCTCCAGCACACTTGAGCAGCTGAGAGGATGTCCTAGATAAGTTCACACCTTACACTGTGGAAAACAGGGTATATAAACTTTTATTAAGTTTCATTTCCTTCAACACAATGAGATCTAACTACCTTAAAGGCAGTTGATCCTAAATTCTACATGATAACAGATGAGTTACATGTAGGGGCACAGATACTACCTCAGGGAATGTCATGTTAAATTTGAGAGGATTACAGAGTTCCATAAGATTCTCAGAGGGAGAGTAAAAAAATAAAATATAGCAATTGGAGTGAACCTGCCATGCTATTGCTCACACCCCTTCACAGTGATGGCTGGCTCAGCTCCAAGAAGGAAATACTCTCTTCTGAGGGCACATAATCAGGACTGTCCATACATCAATAAAAACATGGTCTGCTTTTGGAGGCAGGGAAGATGATGGTGCACTTGCTAGATTAGCTCAGGGTTTCAGGGGTAGCACCAGCTTGTAACTCTTCACAACCCTTACAAGGCACCAAATGTGTGGATGTCAGTAACTTTGTTCTCCTGCACCTCCTCAAGGATCAGCTAGGGCTCAAAGTCAGTCCTGGTCATTCCCAAGAAGAAGGAGTATCTCCTGGGGTTTTCTGTTTGTTCATTTTGTGGGTTTGGTGAGGTTCTTTTCAAGCATGGTCCTGTTCTTAACCAAGGAGACCTGTCTGCTGCGCACAGGGTGCTGCTGGTGGGAGAAAGGGAACAGGTACCTTGCCTGCCCAAACTGGCCCTGGCTTACAGTAAAGGTAGGGCATGTGGGCTAGAAAGACTGAGAAAGCAAGGACCCTAATTAACATTAGGTCCCAAATAGTAGGTTTTATAAATTACTCCAAGACAAAAGCAAAACCTGTAATATGTACAGGGAAAGTATCATTTTTAATCTCATGCTCTTCAATTATTTCAGGAACAGGACTCATTCTGACCCTCAAAGCAGAAATGCTGATACTTGTCCTAATGCCAAAACATAAATGCACATGAAAAATAACTATGTGCAAGTTTGAAATGACAGACCCACAAAGAGTTTTGAGTAATAAAGTGATCATTATTTTATCTGTAATTTTTTTTGAGATCCATGCTGTATTGTTTCAGGCACTGTAAAAGGAGATAATTATAGTCATCAGCCTAAAATGTTTGCAACCCAGGGAATCAAACAGGAAGATGGATAGCAAGACATAGCATACCATTAGAGTATTTTAGCCATTATTTTTTCCCCTGTAAGTATTATATTAGAACTAAACATCCTTGTCAGGTTGGAAATCTCTTTTCAATGAATTCTGCAGAAATAAAAATTGACAAATGCACATCTTGTTAACACTAAGACTATTATAATTATTTTCCCAAAAGGGAAAAAAAGATCATGTTTAGTTTAGTATTTAGTGATAGCTGCATGAATTTGAAAAATGTCTATATGTATACCTGTGCACATGTATATATTATACATGTATATATATAGTTTTTAAGTCCCAGTAGTTATTTGCCAGACTCATCATTATTACTTACTTAGTTTCTTACAGATGTCAAATTCAAAAGTCACTTTCTTCTAGGTAAGATAGACTAGTTAAATAATCTCTCTCCAAGTTTGAAGTGCAATATTGACTATAATGTCCCCTTCACTTTTAAATTCCATATCTATTCAGAAGTTGCAATGAATAACAGCAAAATGCTTCAGCAATCAATTTAAGAGGCAGATTAGCTAATCAAATTCTGCCAGTCATGTTTCTATGGGTGATAATTTATTCTGGTAGTAGCTTTCAAAAACAGGTACTGCTTCTCAGAACATGCTGATCATTTATTTCCCTTTGAAAAATTCCTAATCTGAAGGAACTGAAAGAACCTCAGCTTAGAGTTTCAGAATCTGATGCATTTCTGTTTTAAAAATACAGGACACAGGTAGTAAATTGAGGCTTTAGGGTTGTTTGAAGTTTTAGAAAATATTTTCCTCATAGGCAATCCTTATTATCAGCTTTCAGTGTACACAAAATTTCTGTGCTAAAGATACAGAGTTTTAAAAGATATCGAAAATGGAAAACACAGCCAGATCTTTATGTTTATGTTGGTGAAGAAAAATATGAGTATGATAAGCCAGCAAACCATGTACAAGAGAAAAACCACCACAGACACCATTCTGAAGGACAAGGTAGCAAAAGAGGCATTAGATGTTGTGGAAAGTAAGTGGGCATTTAAATCACATACACATCAAGAATCAGTTGTACAAGAGAATAAAAATGAGAACTGGAGAGTTGCAAGGTCAGCTGATAGCCTGCAGTACGTTAATTACTCAATGCAACTTTTTGGCTCTATGTGCATTTCCATGCATTTCCAGTTCCATGCAGCCAGATTCCAAAGCGCTCCATGGAACATGAGATGTTGCTACAGATGCTAATCAAGTTTCAGAAATCCTGGAATCCACATGGAAATAGATTTAGGTTATTTCCATCATTTCACAAGGCATCAGTTGATAAGGCAATAACTACTGCTTTTATAGCAGATTTCTGATTACCAACTGGGATGTGTTTAATTCCTTTAATTAATCTATCTACAAGGAGTAGGTATATGTCTGTACTCTAAGACTGCACCATTTAAATCAGTAAGACTACTCAGATAATATTACACACACCCTCAATGGCTTCTCTGGATCAGGACATACTGCAGGAAATAAGTATTAATTGATTGCCACATATATCAGCTAAGAGTTGGTCAGAAACAAGAATTCTACTTCACACAAAAAACATTGGGCTTTTGACATGAATTCTTTCTGAATTAGGAAATGAGAAATAGTTTTAGCATAATTCTGGAGTAAAAAAAAAAAAAGGGAAATTAAAGACTGACTAGAGGAAGTACCCTACAAAAGTAGGGTACCCTACAAAGGTAGCAAACTCCTAGCTCAACTACATTTATGCAGAAAGTCAGTCCCTGGTCTGCTGAGAATGAAGACTTGAACCCTGATCTCCATTGTAACACAGATCTCTTTAATTAAGTTATCTATTTATCATGGACCTTTCTTGGTTTTAAATTTCACTAGGAGGAAAAAAGGATTGCAATTGACATTTCTAAAATATCTTCGGGATTTTTAAAAAAGCCATTCTTTTGCTGACCAGCTGCAATCAGTTGGTACTTTGTTCCTTCATGTAACTGCTATGCAGGTAGTAAGTCCTTATATAGATGGAGGTTTAAATCCAGGTTGTCAAAATTCCTGACATATGCCTCTGTAAATCAGCCTTTAGCAAATTCTTGGTATTTAAAACAGATTTTGGTTTTATGTAGCATGGTTTCTGCATCTTTCTGTTGTCTCTAACTCTAGAATATTGCTACCATTACCACCTTGAGAAAAAGGAGATTATTTAAATTCAAGTGATGCCTGCTGCTGTCTTTCTGAGACATACGTAGACATTATCCAGGACTCCATAGAAATCTAAGCAGTTCCTAAATGCATGGTATTAGCCAATGCAGTTCATTAAAACAACCTAGAAGCTTTTCAACTCTGCACTTATTGAATTCTGAATACAAACATTCCTCAAGAGTTAGGGTGTTTGGAGAGGAAAGCAGAACATGCAAATGCCAGGTGGTGTCAGAGCACATCTGGTGAAGGAGCATCCAAAATTATGATACTCCTTGATCAGTGGCATCTTTCTTCAAACTCTCCATGAAACTTGAGTTAAAATGAAGCTTCAAGTACACAATACTGCAAGGCTGAAGGTTATTTGGACCCTTGTAGATTTTCCCCACTGAAAAAAAAAAACCAAACCAAACTAAAAAAAAAAAACAGTAGAACATTCGGTATGTGACATCAAGATGAATTATGGAAAAGGGAGTCTGTCTGTTTGGGCTATTTCTACCTTCCCAGTTTCAAAATACTTCCTGGAGTGGAGCTTCAAGGACAGCTATTCATCACTGGCAGGCAGCATGGCTCTTTCACAAAGAATATTTACAGCTGCAGTAACCCATAGACTGCATTAAGAAACTCTAATCTAGTAATGATTAACTCCCTTTTTCCTCATGATCTCCATGGCCAGGTGCCACCTGGGCACCTATTTTGATCACTGTTTTGTTTCTGTCTGCAAAAGCCCCTGCATCGCTTGTGTTTCAGTACTCAACCCTATTTGGCACAGCAGAGCACAAGGTCACTACTAACTTAACTACAAATTTTGACTTTTTCCATAGAGTTGTTCTAATGCCAGTCACAAACAGGCTCTTTAATTGAGGCATGACAACCTGCATTGTTGAAGTTCAGAATGTTTTGTGCAGTAGTATTTCTTTTCAAAATCTACTTTGAGAAACATCTTTGCCTTTACTCAATTTTTGCTATAGGTTCCTTTTCACTTAGTTTCTTAAAATTATCTACTAGAGTGGGTTTTAACATAAACTACCTCTGAATGCATATAAATTTACTAAAAATAATCCCCTTCACATAACTCAACTAGGAATTTTTTTTTTTTCTGAGAAATGCCAAAGCACATCTGAAAAAACAGTATTTTTCTTTCCAAAAACTCTGCTCAAAATGCCTATTTTATTCTTAACAATGATGGAACCATCTTCCTCAAAAATGCACAGCATTTGTTTGTGTATTTATTATCTTCAGTCTTGTCTCTTATCATCTCAGCTACAGCATTTACTTAATACCCATTGAGTTCTCTTTGGAGAATAATAGTACACAAACTACTATTTACTAAGCAAGAATATTCCATAAGGTGCTTAGCAACTGCCTTGTTCATTGCCTTCACTATCAGTGGAAACAACATTTTGTTGTTTATTGTTAACATAAATGTACAGAATGGCCAGGTCTTCCTCTTTGTCAGCAACCTATATCAACAATCTGTGTTAGCAAATTATTGTTACAAAAAGAAGGAAAAACTGAAGAAATCATTTAAGACAAGAGCACAGTAATATCCTGCAATGAATTATCTTCAATTAAAATTATCAGTTTATGCAAGATGAACTGTGTAACCACGTTGTTGCCAAGGATGGCCTGTTGTCCCAAACAAGAAACCTGCAGGGCTGCCAATGGAAATTCTGATGAGCCAGTGATGGAGCGTAAGGGAAAGTTTCTAACATAATTTCTTCAAAGGAAAGTTTAAGTTCCTGAGGACTTCTAAATTAGGTGAGGAATGCCCATCAGTCCAGATCTGCCTGGGATCACCTGCAGGGATCATCATTTTAAGTGATTATTCAGGGTTCCCAACCCCCTGAAGGAGCTATAACCTGCAGGACATGGTGGGAGAAGCATTGAGTCAATGTTCTCTTCTTGCAGCTCGCTCTCATAGAGATTAGTGGATTCACCATAATTGAACAATATGGATCACACTTAGACAAAGGAAAGACAGAATTATCCTGAAAGGATGAACTAATTATAATTATTTGCCCTAGATTTAATCCACTTGTGATCTCTTTAAACGTATTGGAAGGAACTTCTCAAGGAAGAGAAATCTTAACACAAAACAAAAAAAAGATGATATGAAAACCATGAGATATCCAGAAGAAGTGCTGTATACATAAAATCAGAACTTGGCATTTAAAATTGATTTTTTTTTTATAATTATGAAATAAAAAGCTCTCTAATATGAATGTCATTCATGTTATTGATAAGTAAGGACAATTTTACACTTTTAAGAGTATAAACACACTCAGAAAATCACTTTTATAAGCAGAGCTAGGAACTTTTTTGCTGCCTTGATAAAACCTAAATTAAATTATTCAAGTATATCAGGTGCATTATGTATAACATTGTCACTGAAGTTTGCTAGTGATAGTTCACCACATCTTTTACACACCTGCATTAGCAGAAACTGCTCATTTCACATTTTAAGTCATGGTTGTATAAGTCTGATTTTTACATAAAGAAGTATTTTCAAAATACAAAGCTTAATTTTACTTAACATTCATATGATAGTTTGATGGACTGTGAATTTGACAAGTCAAATGCCAATCCATTTCTTTTATAATCAAGTCCATGTTTTAAAAATGTTCAGTGTCCTGACCTTGCAGTCCTCACATGTAGCAACTTGCTGACAAAAAAAAACAAACAAAAAAAACAACAAACAAACAAAAAACAAATTTAAAAAAAAAAACACAAAACCAAAAAAAAACCCACAAAAACCCACAAAAACCCCAAACCAAACCAAAAAATGAAACAACGTAAAAAAAAACAAACAAAAAACAAACAAAAAAGCCACAAAAAAAACCAAAAAACCCCAAAAAACCACAAAAACACAAAGAAAACCAAACAAAAACAAACAAATAAAAAAACAAAACCCAAACCAAACAAAAAACAAAACCACAAAACGAAACAGAAACAAAAACAAAAAAAACAAAACCAAACAAACCCAAACAAAAACACAAAAACAAAACAAAAACAAAAGAAACCCCCAAAAAAGAGAAAAACAAACCAAAAACAAAACAAAAGAAAAACAAAAACAAAAAACAAAACCCACAAAAACCCAAACAAAAACCAAAACCCACAAAACCAGAAACAAAACAAACAAAATCAAAACAAAAACAAAAACAAAACCAAACAAACACGAAACCCAAAACACCAAAAATACCAACCAAACGAAACCAAAGAAAAACAAAAAAGAACAAAAACAAACACAAAAACAAACAAAACAAAAACAAAAACCCCAAAGAAACAAAACCAAACAACAAACAAAACCAAAACAAAGACAAAACAAACAAAAAAAACCCCCACAAAAACAAACAAAAACAAAAGACAAACAAAACAAAAACAAAAGACAAACAAAACAAAAACAAATCAAAAACAAAACAAAAACAAATCAAAAACAAAACAAAAACAAAACAAACAAAACAAACAACAACAAAAACAACAAACAACAACAAAAACAACAAACAA
>NW_020884877.1:27147334-27336307 GCF_003945725.1 Corapipo altera
CACAAAAACAACACAAAAACAACACAAAAACAACACAAAAACAAAACCACTAAAATCAAAACAAAAACAAAACCACTAAAATCAAAACAAAAATAAAAACAAAAGAAAACCAAAACAAAATAAAAACAAAAAACACACAAAAACAAACAAAAGAAACAAAGAAAAACAAATAAAACAAAAACCCCAAACTAACAACAAACAAAACCAAAACAAAGACAAAAAAAAAATCCCACAAAAACAAAACCATATTTCTTGCTTCTGTGGGGACAGTGGGAAACAGATATTTCGAAACAGAAAATGTAGGATATCAATATGATTTTGTATTTCTCAGACAGATTATTCTTTAAAAATAATTAAAATTAATACTATTTTATTTCTTTTTACCTCCCTTAGAACAAAACTGATAACCAAATATGCTTATTAAGTTAAACTACATATAATACCTGATTCTGGATAGTGTGATTAACTTCAACATTCTGAATGCAAAGTTTTGGTGGATGTGGGTATTTGTTGAGGACTGGACAGACTGTTGCTTGTCAAAATAAGGTTGTTGTTGAGGTTTTTTTACATTTTTCTCATTAAATTATTCTGAAGACAAGTAAATGAAGTTCAAGTAATTTGATTGCCATTCTAATCAAAGCACAGACAGCTTATGAGAATGTTAATTAGAGCCAACTATAGCATAACTGACCTGTCGTGAAATGACTTAAAACACAGTCATTCTTATTTCTTTTGTGCTTGTCTCATGTTCATGGTTGTGGCTCCTTCACTAAGTCAGAGCCAAATAAAGACTAAGAGAGAAACTAATTCTTTCCACTCAATTACTATACAAACACCCTCTCAAATACATAACTCCCCTTCTTTCCAAACTTGATCATCCCATTCCTAGAGGATATCCATGCAGAGATTAAAAGCTAGCATGGAAAAAACCAAAAAGTTCTCCATCTCCTATTCAGAAACCAGGAAAAGGGGGTTTATATCACAAAAGGGAACGATGGTAAAAGAGAAGTCAGAAACCATAGCTCCATTCCTGGAGAGCATGATTGATGCCATTTTATCAGGAAGGAGTCTAGTTTGAGATCTGAGGAAGCACCATGCTGGTAAGTGGGAACAATTGAGTGATGTGTCAAAACTGAAGACTAAAACACTCCTGGCTACAGACCCCATGGTTGGATCAAGGAAGCATAAGTTCCAGATTTGGAGCAGTGAACTATTCTTCATGTTCCCTTCCTAAAGTTACTGACAATTCTTGTTACACAGTTTTACAGCATTCCTAAGGACTCATGCAACAGAACTAAACAGATAAATAAAACCAGAAAACATTAGCTTTTGTTAGGCCTGACTTCTGCTTTATCACATTTGTAAGTTTCGAGGAGTATATGTATTATGCAGACTTCTGTACTGGTTGCTCAAGAGCCAACTTTTTCAGGGTTATAGGTTGATTTTTGAGGAGTGACCCCAAAATACCAAGAATTCTAGGGAACAGAAATTTTACCTCACTGGATGTTGTTACTAAGACACTATGTCTATTCACTGTGTCTTATACAGTATCAAAACAGTGTGTGAAGTACACCTTCTAAATGTAATTTCAGGCTCCTTATCAGATGCCTTTGTTCTGCAGATACTGTTATCTTTTCAGTCTACTGATAATTGTTGTTGACTTGAATAGACAGCATCGCTTCCAATCAATTCTAGTTCTAACATGTTCTGATTTGAAAAAAAGAAATTGAAAGAACCTTTCCAACAGAAGGAAAAATGTATTTATTCAGCTTTAGGTTGAGAAGAAATTGCTTAAATAGAAGATTACATGTTCTAGAAATGCTCTATTTCATAGGGAGATAAATTAATAAATAGAATAGATATACAGAACAGAAAGTCTTATCACAGTCTTAAAAGGCAATACAAAGGTACTTGGAGTTCAAAGAAAAAGAAAGCAGACCTATGAGGTAGGTAGTAAACCTGACTCCCTTCTAGGTAAAAACATACTCCTGTAGTTCTCCTGTTGCTCTTTATCTGCTTTGAGGGATTTGCATAAAAATTTCATGTATGCAACATACAAATACTGTGCTGCCAGGGGTCGGTGATACTAATTCCAGTCACAGAAAGTGAACCACAAAACTACACTGATAGACACTGCAGCCAGTGAATAAGGGTTTGATTTGATTGTTGCTAAAAATCAATGCAATCCCAACGCATTTCATGGTCTTAACTGATGTCTGAAGTTCCAGATGGCAAGAATTAATAACTACAATGATAATTATATCATCTTCAGTGATACCAAAGCAGGATTTTGCTAGATTAGGTGGGACTTAAACTCAGTGCCTAAGGAGTACTTGAGACCTCAGATAAATGTTATACTGCCCTTAAAAAAAGTTTAACCCAGTGGTTTCAGTGTTGCAATTATCTATACTGCAAGATTAACTCTGATTTTGGAATGCTCACACACTGCATTAACACCTCTGCAACAGAAAGCATCCTTAAAAATGGGTAAAATAGAATTCTAAATGAATTGCACATTAAACGTTTTGTGTTTTGCTTTATCACTCCCATAAGTCAGGGGATGAGTCAAATGTTTTAGAAATGGTTCACTCACAGCAGTAAGAAAAGCCTTTTTCTGGTTTTGCTTCAATTACTCATCCCAGTAACTTAAGACAACACATGAAGAGACAACAGAAGTCAGAGCCACAAGTCTTTGTGCCTATTGCACTGAAAAATATGCAAAATTTCTACCCAAACATGCCATTTATGAAAAGAACTTGGCCAGTATAGGGTCTCATTTTTTGATCTCAATAAATTGTTGATATACATTCAGTTGGTTTTCTGCCAATATCTTAATAAAGTTCCACTGTACTGCCATTTAGCAAGTTCTCTCTGTCTTCCATTTGTGCGTTTAACTCCACCTTTCCAGATACAAAATACAATTTTGTTTACTTTGGTCCTCATCATTCTGATTTTAGACCATGTCACTGTTTCATGAAGGTTATTTCACATTCTCTCTGATTTTTCAGGAGATTCTTCCAAAATAAGCTAGTTCAGTTCCAGTAGTACCTCCAAATTTACCAAGCATATTGTCTATTCCACCAGCTAATTTTTTATTAATACACTGAATAGGGCTGGAGCATGAAAGCCAGAGATGTTACATCATCAATTTTAGATGCTTAAAAATAATCTAGAAATACCTAAAAAATTTAGTGAAAAATGCAAATTTTGAACTAAATAGCATATGTGTCCAAGACCAAAAAAAAGTTGATCAGGTTTATAGGCAAGTACATTTTCTGACTATATCCTCACTGTTTAATAATACCTGTTCATTTTTAACAATGCATTGATGGAAATCAAGAAGCAGATCTCAGTCAGATTCTTCCTCTCAGAGCAGAGCTCCAGCATCTTCACAGTGGATCCCCAAGAGATTCAGTGCAGCAGAACAGCACAGAATTCCCTGCCAGGAGGCACAAAAATACCTGCACTGTGCTGTATTAGCAGCATGTTTACCTGAGGCACCTCGCTAATTTGTACCCTCCCCAGGCAGTTGTCAGGTAATATAATTTTACATTTTGTAAACTAATTCAGAGACTCAACACAAAAATGCTGCATTAGGGAACAGAACACATATTGTAACACTCTCAGCCAGCACTTGGATTGACAGAAAAATGCCCTTATCACCTTCTTTAGAGTAGAACTTCCCTGAAAATTATATTCTGCTGTGAATTTTCCTTGCAGTTCCTTTCCTAAAAGAGACCACTTAAAGGTGGAACATGTAACTACAGAAGGAATAGACAACTATTCCAGCCAAACAAAATTCACACCAACAGAAAAGCACTAGCAAATTATTTTGCAGACTGACTCATCTGCAGGGACGGGCTAGAATTCTAAGAGGAAGTCTCTCCAACCCTACTCATCTTTATTGTCCAATTCAGGTTGTTCGTTGTATGCTGCTGGCTACCCAAGTTTAACAATATTCTTTGCATTGACAGAATTATGTCTTGTTCTCTGCAGAATCAGATATAATGAAGTTGCTCATTAAAAATAATGAGCTGCTTTAGTAATGAGCTCTGATCTACAGCTTCAGTCTGTGGAATATCTTATTTCCAATTGAAACATAATTAGATTCAATTGAGATCTCCAAGTTGGGATATTAAAGGTAACTGCAAAAATCACACTTAATTATGAAAACTGAATACACTGAGAATTTCAAAGACTCCCAACTAATACCTATAGTGCTGAAATATTGGTAAATATTAATTAAAAGAAATTAATAATGCCAAAATTATTGAGTGATCGTCCTTATTTGGTTTTAGAACTAGTGTTAGAGAACATTTACACCCGATTGCCTGAGGACAATTGTTTGCATGTTCAAAGTTAATGGCTTGAAATTCAGCTGTGTTAATGGCTTGAAATTCAGCTGTTCCACTGACACCAGTAGAAATTCAGGAAGCCTGATACATGGCAAAATCCAGGCCATTAATTTATGCACAGAGCTAAAAATTTCTCTTAGCACCAAGTGCTTAAAATTACAAATATTCTAGCCACAGGATGAAAGCAAATATCCAGACATAGGTATTAATACAAGGAGGCAATATCACAGTGATGTAAACCAGCATCTTTGCATGAGGTCAACATGTAGCACAGCCAGCAAATAACAGTAATGCCTATCTGATAGGTTAAGATGTTGCTTATCACCGCCAGCATTGGGGAGCCAAAAGGAATTTTCTGAGTGACAACAAGATCTAAGAGAATCAAGCTCTTAAAAGAAACAACCCAGCCTGTCAAGTTACAGCTCCTACTGACTTCCAAACACATCTCCACTGACATTCCCTCTGCCAGGACCTCTTACACTAAGTCTCTTCTTTCCCTTTAGTTGCTGCTATATTCACGCAAGCACACCCACCAATGCTGCAAAGAGTTTGAAGTTATCAGGGCTGCACGTGGCCTTAAAATGGTCTGTGAACCCAACTGTAAATATTTGTTTAAGACACAAGATAATCAATTAGCACTCCCAGAGACAGAAGCCTATCAAATAAAAACCTGCTCTCAATAGATTATCTCTAAAATCCAAGCATTTCTGCTGGGATCACCAAAGCTGCAAATTAGTGCCAAGCTTATTGGTAGATTTTCTATGAAGACTTTGGAAGAAATAGATGCTCAAAGCTCAAGAGTGCTGGGAATACATGGAGTTAGGATAAGATCAGGAGAAGGCAATGCAGCTGGTGTTACACCATGTTGAACACAGCACACTGGACGTCAGAAGGTGCTAATGGCAAAAGAACCTTTTAGCATCTTCAGAAGAACCCAAACTTCAGCTGTTTGTTATAGAAATCCAGCCTACAATGCCCATCTGAACGGTGGGACCCTTCAAGTCTCCCACTACATGCACTGAGCAGATTCAGACTCCCAGGGTGGGGAAAAAGGCCACAAGGTGGCCATGACATGTCACTTGTATAATCCTTGACATAAGCAAGGTAGAAAGTAGAAATAGGTTCAATCAGTGTTCTGCAGCCTCCTGATTTTAAGATAATACTGTCCAACTGCACAAAACAATGTGATGCAGCACTAAGTAGTTTTACAAGGGTCATTCCTCAGAGCTGAATAAGGAAGAAATCTTCTAATGTGGGCCAATAACATAATCTTCCTAAATATCCATATGAGAAACTGAGAAAATGATCTGTCCTCAAGTATATTGGTCATTCTTATACCCCACAGTAGTTGAGGGTTATTGCAGTGTCTGTGTAATCCAGCTATGTCTATTCAGAAAAAAATAATAGAAAGGCAGGAAAGCTGGAATAGCTCCTTAAGACTATTTGAAAAATTTATTCCCTTTTTCCCTGGTTTGCAAATTCTCTTGTAAATATTTTAAGCTTTTTAAGGTAAGCAACACATACATAGTTTGATACAGTGGGCAAAGATGTAACCACCCCTACATATTTTGGCACATTTTCAAAAGGTGGTTTTAGTTTTTATGTGGTGGACTTTAATTATGACCTACAAAATGTACAGTAATAGAAAATGCAATTTTATCTCTTCTTAATCTTCATTTTTGAACCTTCTGGTTTTTAATCATTTGCTTCATTGACCACTTACTTGGTTAATTTCACTGAATTATTATACTGAGCCACAGAATATCGTGCTTAGAAAGCTACCTTATTATACAACTTTAATAACTTTAAAATACACCTTTTTTTAGCCAGAAAGCCTTATAAAAGTGTTCTACAACATTTACCATGGATTGGGTGGCAGACCTTGCTTTTTGTAGTAATCGAAATTTTATTTTTTTTTAATAAAAATCAGTGTGTATTGTTACCATCACATACATATTTATTACAACATAGAATGAAAAAAAGGCTCAGAGTTTTGGATACACAGAATCAACACTTTTAAATGTGCTCCAAGATTTTCATGTTTTCATGTCTCCATTTTTATGTCAGGCTGTGCCTAGTTTGGTTAACACTCTGAGTATATCAAATTATATACACACTCATCCAACTCCCAGGAAGGGTGGTTGCACAGAGTTTCCAAGATGCCCACTGGCACCAGAGGGACAGGATGTCAACAGTCAGCTCAGGTCCTTGAGTAGCACTGCACTCAAGGGGAGAGAGGTAAAGTAGAAGAGCAGTTCGAAGCAAAGACAGACTCCTTGAGAAAAACAGTTATTCAAGTTACCCATAAACATGGCAATAAAGAAAGAAATTTTGTGCAGCTGTAAGGAAATTCAAGATCTGAAAAGAAAAAAGATCAAGTGAAAGACCTCGGAAGAAGATAAAGATTGACAGTGTGTTAGGAAGGGAAAGACAATTCTGTCTTCCCTTACAAGAAAGTAAACAGAGCTTCAGGGTACAGAAGCAAACAAGTGTTTTATGTTATAGGTGGTAGGGGAAAATTGGGATCTGAAGGGAAAAGAAAACAAGGGGAAAACCACCATAAGATAAAAGTATCTCAAAGAACCATGGAGCAACTTCCACGCGGTTTGCAACTGCAGAGCACAAGAGAAGAACAAGAGTCTGTCAAGAAAAGCATATGGGAGAAAATAAAACATCACTTAAAGAATGTGTAAACTTTTTTTCCCATTCCCACCCTCACAATACCGACATTTGGCAAAAGAACAGAAGTTAAAAAGGATTTCAGTCAGTATGTTTGCTTTGAGTAGACAGTGTGAAAGTGTGATCATCAACTCAAGACAGTTACATTTGTAGTTAAGTGGAGATACAAACTTGCACACACACCCTCTTTCCTGCTCTCACAAATCCCCTCCGGGGCTTCAAGTAGCTTTTGTTTCTGTTGCAATAACCCTCAACTACTGCACCAGCAGGGAAATGACAACCTGCCAAGAAACAAACCAAGACCATCCTCATAGCTTCATTCCTCCCTCTCAGTAATTTGTTTGCCACCTATAAATAGTTGAATTCTCATGAGGGTTAAATACCCCTTCACGAGTGGCCTGGAGCAACTTGCTGACCTCCAAATTCACCATAAATTGAGTTTGACTAATCCATCAATTCATCAACTGCAATTCATGTGTTATCCATTGAGGTTTTACAGCGTTCAGAATTTTTTATACAGCCATAAGGTTTTGCTGTTACAAGTATGTGAAACTAATGATAACTGAACACAGAGACTCCAGAATAACTGCAGCTTGAAATGCCTGTGTGTATATCACATTTTAAAGTTTGTCATAATATACACCACCTAGTATCTGGCTGTAATGAGTAGTTATTAAGGAAAATTGCACCAGATGAGATTGCAAGTCACAGTTACAGTTCACATTAAAATTAAACATTCCAAAACTATTGTCAAATAGTACATAACATATTTCTCAGAAAAATACAGTTAAAGAGGACTGATTTGCTCTCAGTTTCATATTTAGCATTTCCTAGTCCAGAGAAAAGTGATTGTTTTATTTTAATGCTGCTTTTTCTTTTGGCAGGCAAACTCCCCAGGCATTAGAAAACAAAGTACTAAAACTTTAGGTCATCTTCAAACAGAAAACAATAAAGATAGAATTTAAAAATATAATAATAGAGTAAGGCAAAGTAGGACAACTTAGTACAACTGGGCAGCTCAATGCAGCACTGTGTTTTTCTCAGTTCAGGACCTGCAGGCTGTGTAACTGGGTTTTCTCAGTATTTTGCTTAAGGTAATTATCCCACCTCCCAAAAGGATTTAGCAGCTTAGTCACAGCTTCAATCTGACTGATTTCAGCTCCAAAGTTGGGTTGTTAACTCAGAAATCTATGCATGGCACTCCACAGCATAGCATGGTTTTGAAAAGCAGCAGCACTAGGCTGTTTCTGATTCCAGCATCTTCAGTGAGAGCAGGCTTAAGCCAATGCACCCAGTGCCATGCTCTGACTCCAGAACTTGAGGTCATAGCCATGTTTCAGTTGAGAACCACCCAACACAAGGATTTCATGGCAATCAGACTTGTTTCCAGCCAGATTAAAACACAGATTTTGCTTTCATCAATTATATATCACAACTACAGATTTAAATGCAATTTCTCTTTAAAAAGTCTAAAAATCTCATTAGAGACCTGACAAAAGTAACACTAAATCACCATCTTTCCAGTAACCAGAAAACTATTGGTATTGATACATCCTTCAAAACTGTAGCTTTCGCACAGATCTGAGGTTAAATATTGAGGAGGTTAAGTGTCTCCTTTTCTGTGAAAGCCCAGCAAATCTCAGCATTCACATGGAGCTAATCAACTAAATTATTAAATCAATGTCAGAAGGGTCAAACAGGATTAGCACTGAAGCAAATTCTGATTTGTCTGTGTCTGTTCTATTCAGATTCTTTTATGGTATACCTTTATAAAAAGCACTCACTAGCAGGAGGATCATCTGGGCCATCCAGAGTTTGAGCTATTGGTGACAAAATAGGTTTTAGAAAGGTGCCACTAGCACAAAAGCACAGGAGATAAGAGGTCTCAAAAACTTGAAGGTTCAAATACATGTCAGAACTCCTGACATGAGATACAGCCACCTTCTGAAACTGGAGCATTAATGGATTTGTCAGAAGGTACAGAACTGAGAGGGAAAATATTTGGATCTTTTGGGTGGATTGGCAATTCACACACTTCTAAAACACCCCACTCATTTGTGTGCAACTTATTTTGTTAAAATGCTCAGACCTGTGCAAACCATTATATAACTTTATGCTGTTGATCAAATATTGTGAAATATAAAAGCATTTTCAGCAGGATCGCATTCCTGACAGCAATATTCCATATTCTTCTCAGCATCTTCTCACTAAATACAGTTGGGGCAGATTTGCACTGAACGGCAGAGACAGAATTTGGAAAGCCAAAGGATACATCATAGTATCCTATAGTAGTAAAATTCAGTGTCTCCTAGCTCAGTGTAGTATGCTGAGATCACATTCTAACCCATAGTCATTCCCATAACAATATAGCAATGTTCACAGTTCAGTATCTGCAAATACTTAAAAAAGATAGAGGTCACTTAGTCTAACCCTTGCTGTCATACCTGTGTGATTTCTCACACTCCATAATGGCAGACTTTACAGCCTTCCCACAGAACTTATTCATGCTTCACTATGCTTATTGTTAATGGAAAGGTTTTCAGAGCACCAAATCCAAGTCTTCTACACTTAAATTTAATCCCTTTACCCTCTATCTCACTTGCATGTCTGGAGATGCGTCTTGCTTCACTTCCCCCACCAACACCCTATAAGCTACAGTTCTTTCGTGGTTTCCAACACTTCTATCTATTGACCTCACCCAAATTCTCTGTTCCCCTGTATCTTTCAGGGAATGTGATGCTCAGAACTGAATGCAGCCTCTTATCACTGTGGAATATAGCAAGAATCCTTCATGCATCTCATCCAGTACATGCCAACTTAGATATTACATTATGCCACACCCACAAGGACTTAGGCAGTAAATGATTTACATGTCTATCCTCCAAAACAGAGGCTCAAATCTATCCTCATTCAATAATGACAGCAAAGTGATATCAGCTACAGATATTACAACTTGTTGCACTAGTTCATGCAGGTTCATATTAAAAATGTTTACCCTATAATCTTATCAATTTGCATCTACTGTTATGTTCAAGACTAGTAATTGTCAATCCACACTATAAAAAAAGATTCAGGGTTTAAAGAGCAGCATCTAGATTTGTTAATCTAGCAAAGCATTAAAAAAAAAATAATTTCAAGGGAGCCACTCATATTCTTAAAGGTAAGCACATGTATAAAGAATTTTTTGGGATGATAACAGAAAGCACCAAGAGGAAAGGTTATTTCTATACTTGCTGATGTCTGTCTGTGCCTCAGTCAAGAGACTCAGGAGCAATACCAGCCAAGCCACCACCAGGGACAGACATCACAAACATGGTGTGCCCATTTAACAACATTGCCAACTATGCTGCAGTAATTTGTCAAGTTACTCAAGTTATTATAAGAGATTAATTTATTACCTGTCCAATTTTACCAAAATAATGCAATTCTTCATATACGTAGCACCATGTCTAACCATGCATCAAAATCAATAATTCCATTAATAAAATTAGACCTAATTTTCAGTCACGTAGCATTTTTAGCACATCTGTTTTGGTCATCTATTTTATGTGGACAAGAAAAACAGAAGTACTCTATTATTTTTTTTCTCTGATTAAATTAGCATATCATGAACATAACTAATATATCAATTTGGCAACACCATTCAAAGCATTTAAAACCAATAAAAATCAAACTCTGCATATTCTTTTTGTGCGTACATATTAAGGGAGAACTTCACAACAGAGTCTATCCAGTATAATCCTGCCAGTGTATTCCTACTATTTATGAAAAAGGTGGGGCTGTAACAAACCAAAAGATATTTTGCACAAAGGTACAAGGATCAAGAATAACTCAAGCTCAACTACAACTTCTTCAGTCTAACATGCGCTCTGTTCATACTGGACCCACCTGTTGCCTGTCCTGCTGCTTCCTCGTCCTATAGGCATGAGGCCACAGGCTTCCCACAGTCAGATAATTTTGTAATCCATTTAAACCTGATTTCCTATTTAAGTAATAATGGGAAGATGATAAAAATTTTACTTGGTGTCAAATTTAAAATATATTTCTGAAAGCTTAATTTTTCATTATTATATTTCCTTTTTTTTAATTCACTTCATGCTTTTTTCCTAATTGAGCAAATTCAATTAGATTCTGATCACTGGCAGTTTATTCAGCCTTTTCTCTGCTGAATTAAAGAACACATTCCTTTGAGATACTGGTATAAAAGTAGACCTATATTTCAACAGCTCTTCTTTCTAGTCAGAGCATTAAGTTAAATAACACCAGGACAAAATGCTTACCATGTGTAAATAAATCCATAAGACCATCCAGTTGGCACTGAGGGGCAACACTGAAGCCAAAAGATGTCTGTAGTCACTCGCAGCACAAAACCATATGACACAGACACAGTTATGCAGCAAACACTAGAAAGATTTCTTCTGGGGGAAAGTATAACCCACCTGTAAGCTGGAGCTACAGCTGCTTCCATGACTAACTGGGACAGGTAGCACATTGGGAATGGGGAAGGACAGACATGATCCATTTCAACCAGCACAAGGAAGCAAGACAGCACCACCTCCATTAGCTCAGGTGCCCACCTGGGAACCAGATGATGCAGAGCATCACCAAGTTATTTCCTGGCAGCACCACGGGGAAAAGGCTGGTGCTGAAGGGCATTTTTGCTGATGGCCTTTTACCACTAAGGGACCACAAGGCTCAGACTTCTCCTACCTGTCACAAGGCTCACCTCTAAAGCAACTGAACCAGGAAGCAAATTGCTTGTGATTTTTTTCCCCACAGTGAGCAGTGCACTTCCAGAGAACAATTCAGCCATGGATCTCTGGTTATCAAACACACAGGAAAGCTGAACATCCCAGGCAGCCTGGACAGCTTCTTGAATTTTGAGGAAATGAATCCATGCTCTGCTGTTCACATGGATATGGACTAGTCAAATGCAAGGGCTTTGAGAGATTTTAGTCACTGTTTTTCAAGGATCCTATTTTCTTCCCAGTCTTGAACTACACCCACAATCTTTAACTTTCCTTCAGATTCTTTCTGATCTGTGACACCTTGGTCAGCTCATGAATGCTTGAAGTATTTTACCTATATTCTGTCTACACAAAAAAATCTCTATCTCTTCCAAAGCTTCAACAATTTGGTTGAGCCCTGCTCTTCCCAGATTAACAAGTGCTGGTACTTGCAAGTGTTGATGCACAACAGCTTCTAGGTCTAAAAATAAATTTTTTAAAAGCGCACTCTAACCAGGGATCTCCCAAACAATTTTTCATTTCAAGACATTAGCAGAACACCCTTTACATCTTAAATCATATTTGGCTAGACCTGCACTCAGATCTTGGCTGCTATCACAGAAATTAGGGGATTGGGCTGAGAACTTGAGAGTATGCTGATGCCCGAGGCAAGTTTCTGCCTCACACAGCCCCACTCCATTCTAAAGCATGAGAAAACCCATGTGCTGCCTCTGTACCCATGTTTCCATCCACTGTCATTCAAGAAAGGAACTTTCTTGCTGTGATCTTAGTTTTTAAGCCTATTTATCAAGGCTGTAATGCTTGTTATTAGTTCTTAGCAATGAAATAACTTTTCATCCAAAAATTAAATCTAACAAAAATAAATAAGCAAAAAATATTTCTTGTGTGACCTGTTGGCAAGAAAAATGAATCTCAACCAATCTGTCTCTTTTCTTGCCACTAAAATAAGAAGTAATAAAGTGATATTCTGCGCACACCTCCAAGGTTTCAAATTGACTATCTCACAGGAGAAACAGCAAAAGATAATGTATTTTTTAGAGTTGTGATGAATTATACATTTGCAAAGGATAAATTTTACTAGCCTGACAAAGCCAGAAACATCTTCTGAGTAATCATTTATTATATTAACTACTTATTTATTAGCTGTTTATATACAGACAGACAATTCATTCTGAGAGTTCTCATATAACACTTTCATTCATACTGCACCTTTTTTCAGCTGACTGGTTGTAAAAAATTGCCAAAAAATAATAACGTTATCCACAGATTCTTGCTGATAATGCTAACCAGAGCTAACATCTGCAACTCTGATCTTCTGACAGGAAATTAGTATATTACTCTGGTAATTTATGTCATGACCTTATTTGGTAGGTTTTCAACACCTTTGCTTACATTACAGCGAAAATACAGGTTCAGGTATTGTTGTAATCTGAAGAGAAATAACGAAATAAGTAAAAAATTTGCCAACATTAGAAACAGTAGTGTTGTTATTTAGAAATCAGTAAGTTAATAAAAAACTACTTTTATATATTTTTATTTTAATGAGTCATGGCTGTGTAAAGTGAATTCTAAAGAAATCAAACCAAAAATGCAGACCTGACTTATTCAAGCAACCTTACTGTTTCATGCAAATTGTGTGATTAAGAAAAACCCATTAAGAAAACCACACCTGAGAAGAATTATGAGAAAACTCTATTGAGGACAACTGAAGAAAAGCACTAGGGGGCCACATCTGAAAAGCATTATCAGGAGGTTTCTTAATTAATAAAAGAAAAAAATACAGGAGTCTCCTAATGAAAGACAAATCAGCCATTGTACACAGTATAACCCTCTTAAAGCTGCCCGTAACAACTTAAACAGAGATGTCTTTAGGCTGTCAGCAAACACACCCAACCAACCAACATACAAAAAAAAGCCACCCGCAGACACACACAAATAACCCAACCAAATACTAGTTTCATGATGACCAGTGCTTGAGAATAAGAAATGGAGACCTGATCACTGGTATCATCTTGTGATGTTAAATATTTCAGCATTACCATGTCAAGTAAAACATAACAACAATGCCTGTTTATGCTCCACTATTCCACCCTTATCACCAGGTGGTAATTCAGATACGAGAATATTTGTGTAGGGAAGAGTGGGCATAAGGGAAAAGTAGGGCAATAAATATGGCCTTTGAAACACTCATTCCACTAACACATAAGACTTCCAGTGAAGAAAAAGACCTTTTAAACTAAGGTTTACTGAGATCCTGTGAATATTATGAATGTGTAGAGCACTTTCCTGAAGTGAAGGGATAATTCTCATTTACAAGAATTTCTGTACAAACTCCACAAGTGCTTGATTGACTATAAATATTTCAAAATTCTGCCTAGCTCCTAATATGACTAGAATTTAAGGATGCAATCAACAAAGTCCCATGACAATAAAGGACAAGAAGTATAACAGCCTTAAGTTTAAGCACATATTAGTCTAATGAACACTGCTTACAGCACTCACAGTAGAGGTGTTCCAAGACAGCATATTAAATCTAAATCTTTAAGGGCTCTAAGTTTTCACTTCACTGTTCATACAGAAGAGTCACATCTGTGGTGTTGTAGAATAGAAAGAGATAAGACAGAATCTGACTTCAGTGTCACTCAGGGTAGAGGACTGAATCCAGATCAGACAAGTATTTTAACCTTCAGACCATACTAGATTTCCTCTCTAGTATGGTTACTAAAAGTGACTGAAAAGAAACTTCCTCTCTGCTGACTGAATGAATTCTGAGTGTGCAACATCTTTTTTGAGCAGCATCCTTGTTGTGCTTGCTGTTATAAAATCCTGTAGCCCAAGTGACACATACTTTCAGGTCTCAGCAAGTAAGAGGGTTTTTTGTTAAACCCATCCTACCACTTCAAAGACCCTTCTCATGATTCACTCACTAGGGTGACATGAAATATTGAAGATGTGGATTCTTAAAAGTTATCCAGTATTTTATTTCTAGTTTATGTGCTGAATAAGGAGCAGTAAATATTTAAGATGAAGTGCATAGATTTAACTAGGAAAGTCCTATAAATGTCAACAAGAAAAAAAAAAATCACTGCATAAGCATCTAAAAATACTTCCCAGAGAATGAGAGACTAGACTGAAATACCAGTCTCATACTGGTAGCCATGGCTAAATGAGTGCATAAGCAAGTTCAACCATCATGTTTTGCTATACTTTCTTCCCAGAGTCAACCTCTTTGTAAAACTGCAACCTGGAATCCCCCTCCAAATGCCAGTGCTCAGTCTCTTCTCATCCACCTGACTAATACACACCTCCCAAACAGCCATAGCACACAAACAAGAATGGAAATAAAGCTTGAGAAGGAAAAAGATATCCACTATTTACCCAGAGACCCTGCTAAGTGATTTCAAAATACAGAAGAGGCAAATGGTATTTTTCCCCAAGAGTTCAAGTTCTGTGCGAAGCAAAGAGTGACTGGACAAGACAGTGGTGCAGAGTGAGGAACTGGATCTGCAACCAGTCAGAAATGTCACTGTGACAGTCACAGATGAAGAGTATTGATTAAAAATACATTACTCTCACATATTAAACAGAAAATGCAAAAATTATGAAATTCAGAAAAAAAGAAGAGTGGGCATATATACTAAACTCTTCTTGAAAACATATCATACAAGCAGTCATGCATTCACAGACAGAGTGCACTACAGACAGCTACCTTAATCTTCTGTTGTAATTTGTTAAACTGTGTTTGTTACCAGCACTTGAAATAACTTAGAAATAACTTCTAAATAACTTAATATTATCTTGAAAAAGAAGTGCAGAGTAGATTCCATTTCAATATTTTATTATAAACTTATCTTATTTTGTATTCTCATTGAAGGAAAGATTAGGTCTATTTTTCTCTAAATTATGTTTTAGAAAATAAAGTATTGCTCAGAAAAAGAGAGGCTTTGATCTTACCTCAAATTTAGCCAAGACTGTCTTTCATTATTCAGTTCTTACAATGTAAAAGTACAGAATCATATGAACTCATAAAAATGGATTAGAAAGGGGTGAGAACACTATCTTACAGGTCTTTTATTTCCCCTTACTGTTGCCAACATGCATTCACACACAAGCAAATTACCTTTTTCTCCTAAACCCATGTGTATTCCACATATCTGTGTAAAACAATAAAACAATTTGCTGAGACCGTATCAGAAATCAGACTCTTCAGCTATATATTTTAGCATAAACAATTAAAAATTTGTTTTTTGACATATTCTCTGCTTTTACAACACTATTTGAACTTTTTAGATGAGAAGGTTAATGCTCAGAGCACGTACAATTAAATTAAATCAATTGATTGAATCTTTCCTCTTCCCTTGGAAAAATGAGCCAATAATCTTCCAATAGAACATGAAGTAATGTGTGTGTTGCTGTTAGTTAAGCTGTCCTTGGTACCTGGGAGAATGTATTTCTACAACAGCAACCAAAAGCGCTGCCCCAGAAGAGGAACTGGTAGGGCTAAGCAATAAGGAAAGGTGCACTGAGAGGGACATGCTGTGTTCAACAGGTTTCATTTTACCCATCAGGTACATACTCATCACTGCTCAAGGATTGCTGCCCACCTTGACCCTGGACTACAGGCCACCTCCTCCTAGCCCCCTACAATTTTCCTTGCCTGAGGAAAAATTGTTGTCATGCTGAAGTTGGGAAAGCTATAAGATACAATAAATTTGTTTCAATAATACATAAAAACCTGCATCAGCTGAGCTACTCAGCCACAGGCTGGAATGGAGCCCAATAGTCCACTTTTACCTGCACTCCCTCCATTTCACATTATTGACAGACTGGTCAGCAGCACAGCACGGCCGCTATGCAAGTTTTCCAACAGCTCCATCTGTATGGGCAATGGAGCTACACCTACTCTGAAAATGTAATACCTGGATTCAAATAAAATGTGATACTTCATCTTTTGTCCTCTCAAAGCACCTTCCCCAAATGTCTCCCAAGATGAGAAAATTGTAAGGTTTGAGAATGACTATTTCACCTCTTTTTCAACTTCTCCGTCAAATTGCTCACCTGAGCTCCCTCAAATAAGCTCACATCACTGCTCCAAAAAAGCACAAGTTTTTCTTTTCAGCTGGGAAATACAACAATACAAACTGCCATTTCCCACATTTTTACTTATGCCTTTTGCATCCCCTTAACTTCATTTTTTTCAGCTGGAGTATCAGTTATTAGCTTAAAATAATGAGCTGATAATGAATTTCAAAAAATGTGCAACCAGACCCACTGCACTGCACTCTAAACTCCTATTCCTCCTCAAATCAAATCCTGCAGACTGACCTTAATGTTCAAGTATCTCCATGTGTCTAATTACAAAATTTCTGACAGAAAAGCAGATGTGTTATATTTCCGTTTTCTCGCTTCTAAATAGCTTTCAAGTGTTTGGGCCGCACACTGGTGTTGAATTTGAATGTGTTAAATTAAGCCAGGCATCAGGAAAGATCAATAACCTTAATTCATTAAAGTTCTCAGCCTAGATGCATAAAACATTGGGAGAAAAAAAACCAAACACACACCAAAAATACAGTAGGTCTGGGTATAAGGCACAGAAAATGCAGATCTTGCATAAAAACATCTTCTCAACTCAAGCAGGTGAGTGGCCTGAGAACCAAGTTGCCAAGTGGCCTGCAACACCAAGTTGCACTTTCATCCCCTTTTCTCCTACTCCAGCACAGTACTTTCCCATCAGCTCAGGTCCCATATGCCCCACCATTCCTTCTCCTATCTTATATCACACATCTCAACTTCCCTGCCCAAGGCAGTCATACCTCAGACAGAGCACATAAGTATCAAGATCTGAGCACGGTAAATCAGCTTTCCCAGCCAAAGCTCCCAATAAAGTACTGAGTGCAAGAGGACAGGGAAGACAACTGGAGGGCACAGTGTTCCTGAATGAAGGATGCAGGAACACAGCATGCAGTGGGTTACCATTTCACAGATACTGGTTCAAATGAAAATGTAAAATAAGGATCCTCTGGGAAATAAACCTTTAAATGTAATGTAAGCTGAGGAAATAAAAATTCAGGTCACAAAATCAGTAGTCATTTGTGAGGGCTTTGCTTTTACACATTCTAGTTCTGTTTCATATCCTAGTTATCATTAAAATATTCAGGTGAACTCCAGTAGAGGAATAATGATTGGTACTCCTATATGTATAGCTAGATATCTACCTTTTAAGTATTCTACTCAACATGTTTAAGGGATCCACTCAAATTAGATTTGTATGAGATTTACTTGAATGAGGCTCTTGGTCCTTTAATCTCATCATAATAAATGACAGCTTTCAAGAGGTTTGAAATCCATGGTAATACTGACAATACATCAAGTTCCCAGGGGCTGAGGAGGCCAAAATATATGCTTTTAATTTACTCTGAAATGTATTGTTTTCTAGAATTTCTTTGAGCAACTTCTGCCTCAGAAATCAACATCTTTCCATCTGCTTGCTTGTTTTAGAGAATAACTATTAACTTGGGCCAGCTTGTTACTATTGAAGTGTATGCAGAATTAAGATCCTGTTTCTCCTGTCTCCTGGAGTTGCATAGGCTGTTTGTACACCCTAGTGGGGGAAGGAGGCAGAGAACTCCTCCATAGAATCCCTGCAGAACCAGCAGATCTGCCATTAATAAACAGGGTATTACGAGTAAGATGCAAATCAGAGAATTATGTAAAATAACCATTGAGGCACACCTGTGATATCAGACCTTTAATATCCAAACTGTGAACTGATTTATGTGGAATGAGGCTCCAAGTATGTGAGAAAGCAGCATTGAAGTCTGTGAAGACAGTGACGTTAATCTACATTTGAAAACACACATAACTGTCATCCTTTAGTTCCCCCTTTCTTACAGCTCCCACAAAGACCTCAGAAAACATGCTCCTGCAGCAAGCATGATCCTTCTGATCATATCACTAGTATAGCCATTTCTTTCTTCATCATTGCAGTTTGTTGCTTCAATTCCTCAGAATCCACAAACTTGAAAATAACATACACTTACATGAGCAAAATAATCTATCAGTATGTTCCCTGACAACAGAAGCCCTACATAATTGAATTCCTGTAAAAATATAAATTAATACTAATGGAAACTTCAGACAACTAGTCATTCAACTCAGTTTTCATTCAAACTGAAGTTTCAGCGCATTTGTCATTCATCACTTCATCTGTAGTACTATATCTCTACTACAGATATTACAATTGATCATTCTTTACTTTTTTCCTGTAATAGAAATAAATTTTAGTTTACTGAAACAACACACTCTAAGAGAAGAACTCCTTTTTCTGTGTGGAGTTTCCTGTTCCATCTATTCTTAAAATAAATGTATAGGAGCAGCTTGAAAATCAGGCCTAAATTCTACATGGGGACATGGTACCTGTGATGTCCATCAGTTAGTTTGTCCTTATCCCAGTATGTTTTGAACCTATGTGAGTCTCAACCAAATCTGGTAACAAATTTCTCATCTTTCATAGGAAGGATCAGTGGAGATGCTACTGCTGAAAATCTGCATCTTAGCATCTCTCTTTACTATTGATGAGGAAATCAACACACAAACTCATCCTCAGGCTGTAAGAGAGAACAGGCCCCTTTGGTGTCACTGCTAATGGAAATACTTGCTCAGTCATCTCTTAGCCCAAATCTGGAGACTGCTAGACAAAAATGATTAAAAATAGTTATCTTCCTCATGGGTTTTTCCTGACCATCTATTGCTGTAACTAATCTGTTGCCGAGGAACTGTAAGCTCTTCCAGGGTACAAATCACTAGCTGCTTGCAGTTGGATATTTTTAAAGTACAAAAGTTTACTTCCAAGTCCTTAATGAAGATTTGCTAAGTGGCAGGAGAGCTCTTAATCCAGCCAGTTCCATTCCACCTAATCATAGAAGCAACTCGACTGTGACTGCTCTGTCTTCTTCCTTCACATGCATGAAACTTTCACAGAAGTCAAGAGCATTTCTGAGCAAAGATTTGTTGATGTTTCTAAATATTAGACACCAAAAAAAATTTTAAAAATAACTATCACGTCTTATAGACATTTCACCACTCATCTCTCTCTGCATATGTACATTCCACAGATGGAGTGGTCCTTGAAGAAAGGAGAATACTATCAAGGCTAGATGATTTTGTAGGAGGGTTTTTTTTATATCCCAGCCTTAAAAGAATGAAATGAAAAACTGAAAAGAAATATTCCCTTCCCCCATGACATCCCTCTTATAAGGCTAAGAAAAGTTGAAAATAAAGAAACGGAGTTTGTTCTTCTGGATTTGCTCTAAATATGCCTTAAAAGAACAAGAAGAAAAATTATAAGGACAAAAACTATTACTTTTTAAGCTGCAATTAAACCTAGAGGTAGTTTAAAATTAAGATCTGTGTGCAAATTACTAGATAATGCCAAAACACTGACAGCCCGTTCCCATTCGCCATACTCAATTGGTGGAGCTCCAACACAGCACTTATCTCAACCCTCACAAATCAATACATTAATGCATTTTCCCAATTTCTTTATATTACAGAACACTGGCATGTGTTAAATCACAAGAGTTTGTACCAAAGTGTTTCTTTTCAAATCCTGAGTATTTTTTGTCTGTCTTTTGTTTTAACACCAGAGGTGAATAGCAACTCTTGTGATTCCCGTCACAATTCTGCAGCTAAGAACTTTTCCCTAAACATTGTAAAAGCCACACTGCTTATAATTCTAACAGGATTTATAACAAGAAGTGAAGTAAACACTGGTAAAGCTGTTACCTGATCTGCCAGTTCTCCTTTTAATGCAATATAGTAACCAATTGACATCACAACGTAAGTCTTTTTAGAAACAAACTGAAAATTAGAAATATGGCACTTCAATACTTAACTCATAACTGTTTCTAAATTAATCTAAGACAAAATGTTAATTTTATTCTTCCTGTTACAAAAAACCACTTTAGAAAAAAAATTACAAATCCATGCTTTATACCTATATCCCTAGAGAATACATTGGAGATAGGTCTATTACTGCCAGGAATGCAGCAACTAAATCAAAGTTCAACACACTATCACCTCCAATTTCCCATAGGCTTTTTCTTTTTAACCTAAGCCCTCTCTGCCCTTTCTTTCAACCTCTGCTTGTTCTTCATGTTTGCTGTACATTAAACAATTCCCACTCCCAGTGGCCTCCATCCACAAATCCCTCAGACAGAAGGTAGGATATTTAGTCACTTAGTCAGGTATTTTTGAGCCTCAGGAGTACATATGCTGTTTTGTGTGCCACTCCACTGTGGTGGTGATGCCCTTAGCAGCACCAAGATTTACAAACTTAGGGAAGAGAACACTAATTTCAGCTCTTTGTGTCCTTTTAAAAACAATTTCTGCTTTAACATCTTAACTCAGTGTTAAAAATTCATTTGCATATTTAAAGCTGATGCAACTCATGTTCTTCTGAAAAAGGCTAGTTTGCAGCACATGTGAAGGTGAGACGGGGGATTGTTTGCAGTAGCACAGTCCTGACTAGATATAGGCTGGAGATCACCTAAACTCAAAGTGTCAGCTGGAGTCTCCCCAGTTCTTGCCTGTGTCTATGTTTGCTCTGACAGTGGATCTCAGTGCCCTGAAACCCAAGTACCACCTTCCTTCTTACCCTCCCCTGTCAGACCCCTGCTCATCCTCAACTAAAAAGAGTTTGTAAACAATTGAAAATCTTTTCATTAATGGATCTTTCAGGCAACAGTTTATTGCAAAAAAAAAAAAAAAAAAAAAAAAGTGCTACCATACACTCTTATTTGTCAGGATTGCTCTGAAAACCTGAAATGAGAGCTGCCATCAAGGGAGACACAGCTGCAATACCTGGGCAGTGACACCTTTGTCAGTTGAAAAAAATAAAATATTGTAATGACAGCACAAATAAAAGCAGAATAATAATTACATGAAGACTTTTCTTAAAGTAAAAGAAATCGTCACATATTTAAATATATTTGATCATTTATTCAAGACAAATTTTGAGTCTATAAGCAAGAGAGCAACATGGTGAATTTCCCTTTACTTCAAAAGAACCCTGAAATATCAACATTTGAAGATGTTCTTTTTTCATACTTAATGAACAACTATACACTTAGAGTCTAAAATGGCTTATTTCACGCCAAGCAAGCATCTTAGAAGGAAAAAAGCAGTCTTCAAAGTACACTGTGAATGAACTTCCATTTCACCAACTACTTACAGCTACAAGAATAAAAGATCTCTAACTCTCAATCCACTTCAATTTATTTTGCTGTAAATCCTCAAAAACATAGAAGATATGAGCATCTCGGTATTGTAGTTGCACATAACACAAAAAGCAGTTTTCCAAATGCATTGTTTTACATGACTTCCTGCCAGTAACACTGAGAGCAACAAAAGATACGTAGCTCCTTTTTGCCTCTTAGTTGAAGAAATGCAACAAGAAGTACTCTAAAAATCTCCCACCTGAGGTCATCCTTCCAGGTTTGGATACAGGAAGCAAAACTTTTAGCAATCCTCTAGAAAGCTATTATTCTTTGAAAGAGGAAAAAGGTGTGCAAAAAGAACAACTACATACATAATATAGATATACTCTTACTATGATTTTTTTTTAAAATATATATATATATATGTATATATCTGTTGCTCTATTATCCAGGCTGTTTCTGCAGCTTTGCCTCAGGTGACAGCAGAGCCAGAGCCTTCCTGCAGATCCAGTAGGACTTTATCATCCTCAATCAACCCTGAAATACAGGTTAGGATTGCCAGGAAACAGTGTGAAAGGTCACAGATTTACATCACATCAGATGGCTCTGAATATTGTAGATTGAGCCAAAAATCTGCAAACTTAGTTATTTACCTGAAGAAAGGTGCCTTTTCTTCAAGCATTTTTTAATTGGCCATTTACAGTCAATACATTTATGCACAGTTTAGTTCCTGTTCACGGTTGTCACAGGCAGTTAATAATAAAAATTATTGGTGCTCTGGCATTCTAGAATAAGTGCAATCGGTCACAAACACGCTTGAGTGAAAAAAAAATAAACTCCTGGAATTTCAAGTCCAGAGGATTCTGCTTTAGGTACTGTTTTCGCTCTCTTAGATCAGGGAAGTATTGGACACTATCACATGGGTTGGATGCTTCTGCTTAGAAATTGAGGCTGTGAGCCCTCCAAGTTCAGAGCTGCACTGCCTTTAAGTGAAAAAATTGTTAAATTGCGGCAATTTGAAGCCAAAAAAATGACACTGATTTCAAGTAACATTTGAGCACGTTCTCTGCCTTGAGTCAAAGTGTTCTACTTATATTCAAATAAGCTCTCTCCAACTGAACGATGCACAAGTTCAAGTGACTTACTGACCTGGAGCTTAAACAGTCACAAAGCTTGGAATAGCATGTCCTTAGGAATTTCTGCATTCAAATCAGGGGAAGCTTTACATCTTCACAGGACAC
Organism: Corapipo altera; assembly: GCF_003945725.1. Lineage (NCBI taxonomy): Eukaryota > Metazoa > Chordata > Aves > Passeriformes > Pipridae > Corapipo > Corapipo altera. Next base: position 27,170,575 of record NW_020884877.1, read on the forward strand.
CTACTGACTTCTAAACACTACTACACCGAAAGCCTACAATAACCTTCTTAGCAGAGCACTGTGCTACTTCAAATTTGCTAAGATACAGAGTAGAGGAGAAATTCATATGAATTTTGTGCTCTCCTGTACGCTTCATACCATTCTTTTGCAGGTTGTGTTTCATTTTGGAGGATCATTCCCTATAGCTTTGGCAACTTCCCTATATTTCCCTATTCTAGAGTAAAAAAACCCTCTTATATAACCTAAAAACAACCAAATATCACTGTAGTTGCACGGGTGTTTAATTTACAAACATTTAAAAGGCAGACTTTAAGTGTTCTGATGGGTTTTCTCAGTCATTTCAATGTTAATTTTACTACTTCATTCAAAATACTAGTTCTCCAGACTGTACAATTACTTTTTTGGTACTGGATCTTCTCATTCCTTTTTATTCCTCCATGTGCAGGTGTAATTTCTGAGCAGCTTATGGAAGGTTGGTGGTTGTGGGTTTTTTTAGAGCACAATCACTAATTATTCATAATTTTAAGTAACCTCAGGAAAACTGGACCAGTTTTTCAAAGGCAAGTTTACAGCTCCTGGAACAGGACCATTTGTACCTTTCTCTTGACAAAAATGTTGCTCACAACAGGCACTGGATTGGATCTGGTACAGCTCAGCCTGTTGTGACAACTCCTATGCAAAACATTCTCAAAAAAAACATATTTCATTGTCAGATATGTTACACTGCAGAGTCTTGAGAAGTCACATTATGACCCCAACCATAATGATTTACTGATATTATTAGAAAGGTTCTTGTTTTACCTCAGACTTTTGTGTCAGTAACACCAACTCAAGTTGATTCAGCCACAGTGGGAATATTTTGAACCTGAACACCATGCACCATCAGAAATTAATTTTGTTTGGCCAAGTAGGATCTGTTCTAGTCTGGTAAACAGTAATGTAATTGCAGCCAAAGTTTACTTTTCATTTGGGAAGAACTATGCAGTCACGGAAATACTCAATACAATCTATAATTAGGTGATGTTGTGTAAGTTAAGTATTGGAATAATTTAGTGAAGCCTACAGTTTTTATTTGAGTCTTATGTTTACTTATTACATTGCTTAATTAGCCATGAAGTATCAAGTCTAATATTGACTCATAGTTTTCTACCCCCTAACAATTCTTCGTAGCGAAAAAAATACTTACCAATGCATTTCCATTGAGTAATAAAAAAGTCACAATACTTTAACTGTAATTCATCTGTCCAGTATTAATAAGACTACCACTGGAACACTGTTTTCTAGAAGAGTCATCCTATCTTTTAATAAGAGTTTCAAACAACTCTATTCTTGTAAATATTTATATATCTTAAGTGAAATAGAATTTTTTCCAGTACAATGGATTTGATTACCTGATAAAGATGCAGCAAATACCTAAATCATTCACTTAGTAACTCAGTAAGAACCAAACATTCCAAATAGGCAACGAATCAAAGTCATTATTAAGTCAAGACAGTTTGTCCTATTATTGAGATACACACATGTACGACATTTAAATGCATTATATTCATAGTAACTGATTTCAAACACCTTTTAAGTATGTTTTACTGTATTTGTATATAATAGAATGTGCATACCATCATTGAATAGAATACAGAAAAATATATGAAAGCCAAAATAATTTGTGTAGAGGGTCATGAGATTGAATTCAGATCCAGTCTGCTGAAAAAGAATTTCCATTTGAATCTAAACACCAATTCACAATGCATAAACTATGGCTATTTATTACGGTACTGCATCATTTGTCACTTTTATAGAATTCACCGCATTTTCCAGGCTATAAAATGCCTTAAAATTATGCAGCAACAATGTATGTTATCATTATTTTTCTTTGCCAGTGTTTGGATTATATTCAGCAGCACAAAATAGGGCTGATTTATAAACTGAATAAATAACAGCATCCTTCACCAGTGTGTGTCTATGAAAGCTTCATTTACTTCCTGATTCTAAATGATATATACATGACAAATATTTGATCAAATTAGATTTCAGAACATCTCATTGCACTGGACTGATGGAAGTAACTGCAGAGGCTGCTGAAAGAGCATAACTTTCCAGCAAACATTTCAACAGAAGTGCACTGCTGCCAGAAACTGGCAACCAAATCTCAGTTACGAACAGATTCTCATTCAGAAAATTAAAAATAGCCACCACTGAAAATCTATAAGAGGATCTGATACTGGTATATAGATAATAGGAATTATAATAAATGAATTCCTAAAGAAAACTACCCTTTAGTAGTAAATTTACAGTTCGGTCACTCTATGTATAGACTGGATATTCCCTTTCTTTCAAAGCTACTTTGATGATTCAGTAATGTCAAACTTGTCAGACACTTCTCATTTTGTAGTTATCCCAGGCCACTTTTGTGGGAAAAATCCTTTGAGTTATGATAAGGATGAAACCAATGAGGTTCTAGACAAATGTGAAAAGTTTATCAAAAAAAGTACATTATCTAAGAAGTTCAACAGAAACTTGTAGGCCTGACAAATCCCCACAGATGATTACAACCCCACAGAAAAGGTTTTGCAATCTATTTAATAGCACATTTTCTCCCCAGAGAAGTCATAACAAAGATACAAATATCCAGCACACATTCACTGCCCTTACTGCCAGCCAATACTATTCGATTTGGGGTGATCTTTTTTGGTGAAAATACAGCAAGTTACTCCTACAAACTCCACACCTCTGTGCCTAGGAAGCCTGGGATACATCCAAAAGTGACAGTTGGACCAGTGCAACCATTATACTCTTTTCCTTGAAAACAAACTGTTTCTCTTGCTTTTATTTGAAATAGCACATTGCACACCAAGAAAGTAAAGAATCGGCAAAAAAATACATAAAGCTCATAAAGGAACCATTCTGGCAAAAAAATTAATTTGATTGTCTTCACACGATACCAAGGATAATTACTAATCTACCCTACATATTTACAGAATTAAGAAAGGAAGAAGAAAGTTGCCCCACACAGAAGGTGCTGGGCCCTAATAATGTACACCCAAGAGCACTGGATGCCTTCTGAGCAAGGGAAGATTGGCCCTGGATTCTCTGGAGAATCATGCACTGGAGACTTCCCAGCATGATTTTCTTAGAATAAAAATGTTTAGACAGGCTCAGAAAGGCACACCAGAGGAAACATATGTTGTTCTTGGCTGTAATGGCTGCTCTGGTAATTAACTTTCACAAGGACTAAACGGGTATCATTAAATATTACATGCATCTTCAAACAGTTGCTTCTAAATATATTTTTGTACATCAAGGTAAAGAGGAATTAAAATTAATTGCAACACTTAAAAGCTTTTTACTCCAATTTGCTACTTGTTCACCATTTCCATTTATAGGACCATGCCCTTGTTTTGCCTTCTGCTTCTCTGTTGATGTGAACTTTTTCACAGATTATTAGGATGGATGAAAGAGATCTCCAGAGAGCCACCTGCATCTTCCTGACAGTGCCATAGGGCAGGTGACAGAAAGGTATTAAGAGACTAAGAGAATAAGGGAGGGGGGGGGAGAATAGAGCATAGAAAGATGAAATGAGGAAATACAGACAAGAAGTGGAAGAAAAGAAGGGGTACAGTTTGGGAATTTCCATGGCAAAGATTTCTAAAGTAGCAAAAACAGCAACTGTGCTAACATCTCTCCTGAAAGAATCACACAAGGCCATACCAACATTAAATCATAAGGTCAAAATCAGGGAACAACATCTTCAGGTTTGGAATGCTCTACATGAATCAGCTTCACAATGTACTACAGCTATTTTGGTATTTAATAACCTCAACTAAGTTTGCTCGACATCTCATTTTGAAATCAAGAAAAAATGCCAGGATATGTTTCTTCTTTGTAAGTATTTTTCACAGCAATAAATTTCAATCATTCTCCACAAATTCTGCTCTGTTCCCAGGAAGACTACAAGATCCCACAGCCTAAAGATAACACGCAAATATTTGCCATCAGGAATGTTATTTTATGACTCCAGTTGCCAGAAATCTCATTTTCCTCTACTGCCTCTCCTTATGAACACAGTTGGCTGATAACACCAAGAGATTTTAGCTACAGTCAAAGCTGTAACTTCTATACATAATACTTCTCCTGGAAGTCATTAGTGACAACTACAAGAAGGACACAAGTGAGTGACTTTGGAGGTGAAAAAACCAAAACAGCACATACTGTAGGGAAGAGGTAACCCCCCATTCCATCTAAGACAGGCAAAGTATCTGAAAGGTTGGTCAAAAAAGGTCATTCTATAAATGGGCTGCACAGTCATTCAAACCTCTGAGGAATTTTAGCAGCAGATAACATAATTCAAGTGAAGACAAGACAACAAAGGATGTGATGACAAGATGTGATGGAAAGTATGTATGAGGACAGCTGATTGAGAGTTGGTAAGATATAATTGTCAGTAGCAGAAAGTGTTTAGTGAGAAAAGACCTTAAAGAAGTAAAAAGGCTTTGCAAAACAGAAGAGAAACTTGGTTTTTTGGTAGTCCTCATTTGCATATACCTTATGCAGTCTGACCTTAGAAACATGGCCTATTTTGGAAAAGGATGAATAAAAATTGTGGAGTGATTTAGGGTTGTAAATGCAACAGTTACTTGAAACAACCTGGAGACCTCCAGAAAAGTAAGTTTTAGCGACTGGGAGTGGAATGACAGTTTTATATTCAGCAAAGAAGAACAAATGGAAAAAAAGAAATTTCAGCCATTTAATATACCTCTGTTACAAAAATGAAATTCTAAATTTGAAGCACTTTCCAAAGCAGGTTCTTGGTACATATTTTTTCACATTTGCTTTGAGCCTTCCAGCCATTGCCCAGCACAACTTTTTCATTCTACAGTTGAATGTGAACCTCATATCTTCATGACCCTCAAATTATTCATCTACAAAAGAATTAAAGGGCTTCCATACACAGGAGGAAATGCTTCCATTACCTGGATATTACAGTAGAATGTTGTTGATGGTAAATGCTAAACAACAGCTGCTATAATCAACTCTTTCTACTTACTTTAGAAAGGCTCTAGGCAAATCAGAAGACACTAATCAGACTTCATTCTAAGAGGAGGTAGAAGTAGAAAGGCTGCACGCATGGCAGTAATCTTTCCTGGACTCTATTGTACATAGAGATTCTTTGATGGCACAAAAGACCCTACAGAAAGATGTACTGCGTTTTGGTACCTTGTACAGTGTTGTGTGAACATGACATGGGAACATTGCTGTGAATTGTGCTCAGAGTTTCCTCCTGTAAAATATGAAAATCATGTGCACATTAAACCCCTTCTGTTCCAGCCTTTCTTATATCTGCCTTAGTATCTAGAAGTCTCCATGAACTTCCAGGAGGATATTTGAAATGGTTCAAAAGGCTTAACGTACATTCAATGGAAAGCGATGGACTCCACCAACACTTCAAAGCAGGAGCCTCATTTCATCCCTAGAAACTGCCTTTTTGATGACCACGTCTTACCTCCTGAGGGCAGTAACCATGTCCTACACCATGAGGCTCACCAGGTCCACAGGAAGGCCAGTGGCACAAGCCTTTTACCACAGAAAAGCACTCTGCCACCACTGCTGCTAAGAGACACCTCTCCCCACACCCTCTTCCATCCCAGCAGAAAACTGGGATTTTTTGGCAGTTGAGTCTTCTACCAAACTATACCCTGGTCTTACTGGACAGCCACATGGACCTTCTCTCCTCTGGGAGGGGAATGGGATTGCTCTGGGCTATGTCACACTAAAGTGTCTGCATAACTGCAACTAAATATTTCTGAGATCTTCTTTCAGCATCATAGGCACAGATTTCCAGCAACATCCAGAATCAAGACATATATTATGTCACACACATATGCCATGTTTTATAGTAAAAGCAGGCTTACATTCTAAAAAAATGTTTATACTGACAAAAATATCATTAAAAGTGAAAGCCACATGCAAAACAGAAAAGATGCTGATTTTATTTATTAAAAGTGGTGCTGATTTCTGTCAGAGCTGAGAAAAATCTGACTTTTGCGCAGCTAAATGTACTTTCTATAATCTATTAATCACTGGCATTACAGTCATTTGCCTTCCAGCAGACAGGAATTGCATCATGCTGCCACTGGGAGGCACAGTCAGATTTTACAGTTTGCATTTTCTTCACTTCTTTATTTCAGAATAGCCTGTCTGAAAAATCTAACTAAAAGATATATTCAGCTTTGTTCCAGCAGGAAACATGAAAAAGTTAATCAGTTATTAAAAAAAAAATAAAATCCTAAATTCTATCCACATAAAAAAAGCAATCCACTACCCAAGTAGATTTTAACTATTTCAACTTAAAGTGTGAATTCAGTTCAACATGAATTCAGCCACCCAGAAAATTCTTTTTAAGACAGATTTCTTTTTGTTATGTCCTCTAGGTGGCTAAAATCAAATACAGCGTTAACTACTTCCAGTAGTGTAGGAAGAAATTTTTATAGTAAAAAATACAATTATGTTCTATTACTTTGAGGGTGGAAGATAAATGATTGTTTCATTAAAAGAAAGTGCAGGTTTTTAATTGCAATTTTAATGCTGTAGGCTATAAATATGTCTGAATTAAATGACAGAAGTGCTGTTTGCTGCTACAAATTATTTTGACTTCAATTACGTTTAAACCATTTAGAAAACAAGTTATTACTTGATAAAGTGACTCCGTGCTTCTTTCAAAAAGTTGCAGTTCCTTTAATTTAGTTTTCAATGTGAGTCTCTTCCACAGTGGGACAAAGAGGAGGAAAAAGATTTTAAAATATCTGAGTATGAGAGAATAAAAAAAACCAGAACATTCCCCGAAATCTCTCACACTGAGAACTTTACAAAAGGAAGCTATGATATTAAACATATGGAAGTAAATTTTAATTGCATTATCGTTGTGGTAGATCAGAAAGCCAGCCCCAGCCACATCCACTTGTGTGTGCAGAGGCCATAGCTGCAGTGAAGGGGACAGGTGTAGCTTCAGCTTCCAAGCCACCAGATGCTGGAGTTCAGCCTAAAGTAGAATTGCTACTAAGCGATGCTGATCTAACACCTGTAACTGTTTTTCAGCCCCTTAACCACCAGACGGTGAGGCCCTTACAACTGAACACATCTGATACTTGATCCAGCTGATAGTACTGAAGAAAACCAATCCAGCAGGTTTTTTTGAGGGTAATTTGGAGAGAGTAAATGCCAGTGCAATTCTCTGATCCTGTCCCTTTTCTGCCCAGAGCCCTCAGCCCAGGCCCAGACACTTCAGCCTCATTTCAGGAAATCCCTGCCGTGGCCAGAAGTCAGGCTGATCTTCACCAGGTGCTTTCCACTTGCTCTGAGGGCACACATGGGGGTGGAGATATTAAGGCTCAAGAGTGATTTTAGTCTAAAACAGAGGCCATGCACTATGGAGATGACAGCAGGGGGCCAGTGCCAGACACAGATTTGTTCAGCCATGGGGTTTTGGAATTGAGTACAAATATGGGGTGAGCTGGTCCAGTGGGATCCGACATCTACCTCTAAAATGCAAGTACAGGCCCCAGGACAGATGTGCCCAGGGTCTGGGTCTGTTTCTTGATCTGTTCTGCCTTGAGGCAGGAGGAGGATATCTGAAGTGTGCATGGAGCAGCTGCTGGAGTACACAAGTTCACAGGGAACACTGCCAGGACCCTCACGCAGCCTTCAGATAATGTTACACCTGTGGCTTTCTGGGGCTTTCAGAAACCTTGCAATAAAGATGCAATAATGCAGCATCCCAGACTCAAGAGATTTAATTCAGGAGTGTAAAATGCAGCTGTTATGTTTTATCACTTCATCAAACACCATTATGATTTAAATAACAGAAATATGAAACATAGCTTTCATCCAAAAGCCTAAGTGTTGGTACAAAATCTCCTTCCTAACTGAAACAGTACACTCTGCATTAAGCCATAACAGCTTCAAAAAATGCTTTGATAAATGCCATTAAGGAAATAGCTGATTTAGGAGAGAGATAATCTAAACATGATTCAAACTAAGTGTGGTACTGTTGCTGAATTCCTAAGAAACTTGATAGCTAAAGTATCATGTTTAAAATATTTCACAATAAAGTATTACAAATTATCCTTTAAGGAGAATAACCAATTGATATAAAACAGACTAGCTGAAGAAAAAATGTTCATGTAATAGGTTATCTGTTGGGGGTCTCCTTGCGTAGTAGAGAGTAAGTCATCAAGACTTTTGTTTTCAAAAATTTATCTAACTAAATATGAAGGGAGGAGACAGGTTGGCAGCCATCCACATTTTTCAACAACATCCAGATGAGTTAAGTACTTAACTTCCATCACAGGGAGCAGGAGTTAGATGTCTAATGTATTTGGATGCCTTCAAATATCACATTAGACACCTAAATGTGTAAAGTACCTAAATACCTTTCAGTTTATGGCCTTCAGTTTTCAAGTGCCTTAGTCCTGTACTTCTCAAATGAGATTAACTACATTTGCCCAATTCATAGGGGAATTGCAAAAAGTAATAAAGACTGTGAGGTGTTTGGATGCTGAAGTAATGGTATATAAATACCATGGAGGAAGGATAGACTGAAGGCAGAAAGGCAGCTGGATGTCAGGGTGCTATCAATAATATAACACAACACCATGATTGTGCAAGTACCAGCAAGAGAGAAAGAAGAGTCCAGAATATAAGTAGAGAATTATTTAGCAACTTATTTAAAACATAAGGCTGTCTATTTATTTATGTGAATTCAGCAAGTGAAAAGTCCACGCTGGAAATGTAGGATATTGTACCACTTATCCCTTTTCATGAAAACAAAGAAAATACAGGTTCTTCAGTACCCTTCACACTGTGACTAATCTATTGGCAATACCTCCTCACACTTACAGATTCAAGCTTTTTGTCTTTTGCTTTAACATCTCTCTAATTCTTTTCTAATCTAATAACAAGCTCTCCATCCTACTAACAGTAATGAGTGTTAAGGCCACCCTCAACCTTCCTCTCAGAGCACCAGAAAGGCAACAAACAAAACTGTAACAGAAACTTAAATCTGAATATCAAGAGAATCATCCTGACTAAAGATGAAGTTTCATCCCAAAGAAAGCAGATACAGCTTCAAGGACATTTTCACCCAGGTGTTAAATATAGGTCAGTTACTGGTATCTTGTGAAAAAAAAAAATCTACTAAGAGAAGAAAACAAAATCACAGCCCTTGATAAGCTAAGTCTAGAATTAATGGGGGGATAATGAGGAAACTGGTAATAAACATATAATAGCAACTTTCCTTTCCAGTCAGGAGAAGGACCAGAGTTAAGAGGCCTTTTCAGTTTCTAGATTCTGTAATTGTCATGGCAAATATGCCTAAAGCTTTAGCTTCTCATAGTTAATCAAAGTATCTGAGAGATCAAACTAACTTATACACTTAATTGTCCAGTACTGTTTTAAGTATAAAATCAATCCAATCAGTAATTCACCAAAAAAAAAAAAAATCAATTCTGCATACTCCAGAGAAAGCAGATATCCATTATGCAATAATTGTTACACAGCTGCTATAGACCTACAATAAAGAAAAATGACCTTGAAAGCCATCAGACACACTTCTACGCTTAAAGGACACGTGTTGCACAGTACTGAATTAAGTCTTCTCTTGGTAAGCTTTGAGTTTTTTTAAGTGGAAATTCCACAAAGGCTATAATACAGCTTTAGGGTGCTCCCTAACTAGTGCTTATCACAGTGAGCATCATTAGCCACCTCTGATGACCCCAGAGCTGTCCAGCAAAATACAACCTGCTTGCTATAGCTCAGGTGAACCAATAGTATGCTGAAACCCAAACCCAGAGCCATCAAGTATGTTAAAAACCCAAAGAGACTTTCCACACCATGCCCAGGATCACACTGGTAAGCAAACTTACCAAAAAAACAGTTTAACACTGAAGCATGAATATGAACCTGCTATGGAGATTACTTCTGAATCTACCTACCCTTTCCTTCATTGCTCTCCCATTTCTCTTTCCATCTGCTCAGTTGTTTCACACATGGCCATGCCTGCAGCAGTCAAAACACTGCAAGAAGATAAAACACTCACAGGGGACCCGTCAGAAGAAAATTTTTCCTTTCTCCACTGCCAATGATGCCAAGATTTGAAAGATAAATCAGTGCTTTATTACCCATCTACCATGGCTAAGTAGTCATGTGAATCCTGGACTGCTGAGGGAGACACACTCAAGAATGAACAAAAGCTCCCACATATTTTAGATACTCTTCCTCCCTGAATCTATTTTGGTACAAATTACTGTATTTATGTGTTCATTGACTTCCTTTCAGCAAATAGTGAGGACAGTGCTTTCACTTTAGTCCCTCTTGCCAGCCAGAACATCTCAGATAGAGCAGGATAGTTAAAGGTCACTGTTGGTGAGGAATTGCACCCATGCCATATTTTTATATTTGAGTAATTTCAAAATTTCCACTGGATATTTGAAGTTAATACAGTAACAACCATATGTGTTTTAAAGACCTTGATACAAACTTAAGAAAGCTGGCTATTTCTCCTGAAGAAAATTCTTCAGTGTGATAAATCAACATGGGGATGATTTGGCAAAATATATAACATTTTTCCCCCGTGGTGTTTACTCTTTACTAGCTTGAACTTATTTTCTTCCCATTTGGTTTCTTTCAGTCTTCTGCTTTCTTCCAGAAATAGATGAACATTTGTGTTCATCCTTCTCTCTGCTCCTGCCAGCAGCTCTATATCAAAGGCAGGAAAGCACATCATAAATAAATGCTATTATTAGTAGAACAGTGCAAAAAACAGTGTTTCAGTTCAATGACCAACAGAGATGAATTAATTTTAGGTCATCCCAAACTGAACAAAGCCTCCCAGGCCAGCAGGTTTATTCCTCTAGAGCTTCTTGGTTTTGCATTTTCAGCAAATTCTCTAAGCACACTCCTAATATTTATGTCAAGGCCATTAATGAATATGTTAAACCAGTCTGAAGCACTCCAATTTTTTTTCCTGACCCATTTATTATAGAATAGAATGCTTCAGGTTGGAAGGGACCTTAAAGTTCATCTTGTTCCAATCACCTTGCCATGAGCATGGACAGCTTGCCCTAGACCAGGTTGCTCAAAGTCCCATCCAACCTGGTCTTTAACACTTCCAGGGATGAGGCATCCACAGTTTCTCTGGGCAACCTGTACCAGTGCCTCTCTACCCTCACAGTAGGGAATTTCTTCCTTGTACTCAATTTAAATCTATTCTCTCTCAGTTTAAAACCATAACCCCTCATCCTGTCCTGACAAAAAGTCTATGTTACCAGCTGGACTGGCCTGACAGACCAGCCCATCTGGCAGCCAGAAGAGCACTACTCAGGGGCAAGGGAGAGGCTTCTAAATATGTCATATCAATAACACTACACACATCACTGCTACGTGAGTTACACACCTATTTTGTTAGCTTTTCCACATTTTGTTGACTTTTCCCCATTCGGTGGCATCAGGGCAGTGGATCAGCTGTCTCTGACAGTCTGTGGACCCATCCAGCCATTTCCTGCCCCAAATCCAAAGGAAGGACAGTGTTTCCTGAGTCTCTCCTCTTGTGGTCTGCCTAACACAGTATAAGCCACAGACCTCAGCACCAAGGATTTCCCAAATTCCTGACAGTTGTCCCATTTTCCCTGGTGTGGTGGAGGTGGGGGGTCTATGGGGCCCCTAAGGAGAGGCTGGTTCTGCAGCAGCCCCATCAAGGGCATGGTTGAGTCCCCTCGGTGGCACCTCAGGGAAAAGCGGTTTGAGAAAGGGAAAAACACTGCCCAGCAGTCAGGGGAAAGTGTGAAAAAGAGCCCTGCAGCGCCCAGGCCAGGCACTAGGGTGGTATTTCCCTGCAGCCCATGGAGGGACCAAGGAGGAGCCAGAAAATGTGTCCTGAAGCACTGGGACTATGGAGAGCACATGTTGGTGAGTGAAACCACACATCCACAGGCTAAACCAGCTCTTCAGTGCTGCCCTGGTATTTGTGCACATGAAGTGTTTGAGGACGAGAGCATTTAAGTGCAGCCAAAAGCCTTCCTCGAGCACTTACCAGAACCCTCTGATCTCGATGGAGGAAAAAAATATATTCAGCTAATATGTAAATGCACTGCTGATCAAGATGAAGTATGTCAATGCTGAATTTTCTTTACTTGCTTCTTCTCTCTTTCTTTCCCCTCCCTAACTCACAGATAAATATGAGGAGGTAGGTTCCTTGCTTCACTCATCCCATCAGGTTCACGTTCTTACATAGAGACATAACAGCTCATGAATCAGGCAAGACACAAAACTAATAGTAGTCATAAGAAAAACTATTAAAAACTCATGTATTAACTCTTTTGTAATCACAAAACCTGTTTCATAAGCTTAAAAGATAACAACTGCAAGAATAAAAAGGCTTGGCTGTACCTACTGTACACTAAAAGCCTGGATCCCAGGCTTTGAAGTATAGCAAAATCAGCTCCCAGTTGACACCTAGCATTCCTACTACTAACCTCCAGGAGAAGGATCTTTCCCTTTGTGTTAATAAATTTCATTTCATTTCTATTACTATAATCAAGGTCATACAATGCTTCCCGTAGGTCATCTCCAGCCTTGTTGACAAACCCTCTTAGCTCTGCATCTTCTGCAGATCATTTAAGCATGCTCATATCTGTGCCAAGGTCATTAATAAAAGCATTAGGGTATGATTGATCCCAGAACCAATCTATGAGAAGCTCCATCAAAAAACTGACATTTACCAGTTGCTGTGGCCCCATAACGAGCTGCCTTCCCTCCATCACAAGTTAATGGTTCCTGAGGTCTCCCACACTGCACCAGTATTTGAGTTTTTCAGCCACATTAGTTTCTTAGCTCACTGATTTAGGTTTTTCAGCTGCATTGTTTTCCAATGGCTTCTTAGCTCATTGATATGGTTTACTATGCACCTGTAAGGTTAGCAGTGCTGGTACATTATTATTTAGACTCTGACTTTGGTTAGGTCTTCCAGCAACTGTGAACTAAGTCCATATAAGAATTAAACTTATTTTCCATTAACAAATCAAAACAAAAAGTGTTTTTCTCTGACAATTCTGAATTCTAGTCTTTTAACTTTCCTAATTTTTAGTAAACCACTCCTCCAACTTTTCTCTGGCATTTGTTAGATTCAACTTAAAGCAGGGAATATTTCAGGAATTTAAAAAAAATATTCAGCCATTTTTTACATACTTTCAGTAATCTTATTCTTCACAATCAACTTAATTCTGAGTAAGATAAACACACATATGGTATACCAACGTAGAACTTCCTACAAAACTCCATCAAAATATTTGCAGACGGCAACTATTACTACAGTGCTACAGGGAAGGTTTGTCCTTTCTTAGCTCTTAGCAAGGACTACTCATAAAAACCTCTGAGTTTTGGCTGCAAACATAAAGAGCAGAGGGTAAATTTACTGATATCTGGATTTATCTGGGTTTGCAGACAGTCAGGTGTGAAGCTTTACCAGGAGCCAAAACAGCAAATGCTTGTGTCTGTTGAAGTGGTCTGTCCTTCCTTAAATTATTGTATAGTTTAAAGTAAAACTAACATTATACTATAGGTTACAGCATAGAAATTCTTGAGAAAGACTACTGAAATGGAAGCTTTCATCTTTAAAACCAAAGCAAAAGTTAAAGTTTTCAGTAAATATAACGTTCAATTCTTTTATCTTTTTTTATGACCCACAACCAAAACAGACATCTTATCTCTTCAGCAGCTAGATAATCTTACTTGTTTTTATGAGTTTTTTTTTTCTCAATTGAAAGCATCAAGTTTATAGCTGCCCTTACTATCTTCCTTGTCATAGACCTCTATAAGATACCACTAATAACTGGATTTTCCTCATTGCATCTTAAATATATCAATATTACTAACAGAAGTTTGGCTTAGCTACCAGAAACTATATCCCTTTATCACAGCATTTTTAAACAACACTCAGCCTCCATAAGCTGTATTCACAGAATTCTAACTACATACAAGCTAAAAAATATTTGCCCAGTCACATTTAAATTGGTTACTTTTATCCCTTTTCTAGTGTGGTATCAAAGGACAAGGAATACCACCCAAACAATCCCTCAATATCATTATTACTATCTCTTTCCTGCCTGCTCTACACTACAATAGCTCTTATCTCAAACATGTCCACACTAAAAAATTTCTTCCAAGCAGACAGAGAAGAAATCTTACAAGAAACACTGGACTGCCCAGGCTGCATTTTGTACACTATTTTACTTGCACACAAATGAAAAATAAACATAGAATAACTTCAGGAAAGCAGAGCCTGCAAGTGAGGAAAATCTGAATCTGGTCCGACATGCAGTGCTATGAATCAAGTACTTTCACTAGCACCAGTTAAGATAAAGCAGGAAGCACAATAATTTGAAAACCAAATTGGAACATTTGTACTTTTGTTCTGTACCTTAGAAGATCACGAGTGTGCACTCACAAGCAGGTGAAACCCAGGCAGAAGCAGGTATCAAAATATTTCCAAGGAAGTTTCTGGTTCAGAAATGGTGATGATAGAATCCAGGATTTTTGGCACCAGACTGTCTCCTTACTATTATTACCAGCTAAATAGCTTCAAGCAGTAGAGACCATATTAGCACATCCACCTGCCAGGAGAAAGGCTGGTAAAACGCAGAATCCCCTCAGAAGAAGGTTATATACATGGCTTGCAAGGTGATTCTCATTAGCAAATTAAACTGATAACGTGGAACAAGGCAGGGAGCAATTTTCTGATGGGCACTCCCTGATTAGTTACAGAAGGATATACTGACTACTTAAGACAGCTCCAACACCTGAGTACTGAAAATCATATGCAGTCAGAAGTTAACTATTATTTTTATTGATATACAAACGGGGTGAAAGATAAACATTTGTTGTCATGGGGGAAGTACACAGGTATTCTCTGAGAATCAAGCATACTTTAAATCACTTCCTAGCCTATGATTTGATGAATTAATTTTTCAAAACATAGTCCAGTCTCCTAAAACTTAAGTCACATTTTTTATTTCCAACAATCATGGACCAAAGGATTAACTAAAGACTTAACAATGAGACAATTCTTATAGCCATAATACTGAATTTTCAACAACGGGTGTTACCATGTATGATTTTGAACTATAATTTGTAGCCATCAGATTGTTTTTAGCTGCTTAAATCAAAGCCTGTGCTCTGCAATAAAAATTAACCCGAATACAGTGACCAAATTTAGCATGTCTGATTTGGTAATTTTAGGCTAATTGTTTTGACCTTCATCTGTCATATTTATTCACAGTATAGCATAAAAGAGCAAAGTTATTTCTTCACCTTTTAGAACATTCTATCACAAGTTAACCAGGGTATCCCTCTAGGGAGAAATCCACCAGGCATAAATTACTTAGGAGCTTGAGGAGTAATTAATGGAAAATAAATCATAGAAGGGTTTGGGTTGGAAGAGACTTTAAAGATCATCTCATTTCAACCCCCCTGCCATGGGCAGAGACACCTGTTGCTCCAAGCCCTGTCCAACCTGGCCTCAAGAACTTTCAGGAGGCATCCACAGCTTCTCTCGGCAACCTGTTCCAGTGCCTCACCACCCTCACAGGGAAGAATTTCTAAACCCACCCTCAGTCTGAAGCCATTCCCCCTTGTCTTATTGCTCCATGCCCCTGTAAAAAGTCCCTCTCCAGATTTAAATTACAAAATTTAAAAAAAAAAATCAATTTATATTTACATTAAGTCTTTCAATAAAATTCCAGAACTACTATTTGTTAAGAAAATACTGCATGAAGGTACAAGCTACAGTGTGGTATAACACATTAAAACACATTAAAACAATTTTAGCAGCTTTAAATCTGTTTGCACAACTTCCTTAATTTTGGCAACAGAAAAACCCCACATTTTCATTGGAAGAAGTTACTCCCTTTTTTCCCTAATCTACATGAAAGCAAATAGCAAACCTATTCCCTTTTTGCCACAATCACCAGATGACTAAATTGCCCTTACAAACTTATTCTAAAAAAATAAAATAGTTATTCTTTCCCCCTTGAACTGCTTCTTTGATGTGTTCAAAGGTGGGTGAGCAGGTGGTAAGACTCCTTTTGTTTGCCAGGAGATTGAACTACAGACACATATATAAAACAGCAAGCGTTATCCTGCATGGGAAGAAAGAAATGCTTCAGCTAACAGAGCAAAACCTTATCTTTCCAAGTGCTGTTTGCTAAAGTAACACATGTAAGTCACCTCACAGAATCAAGAGCCACACCCAAACACATGAAAATAATTGGGCAGCAAAAGCAAAGGTGCACAGCTGCCATTAAAGATTCACGGACTTTCACACAAGGGCCACAATTGCCTGCAGAGAAGCCCACTTAGGCAATCTCTGGCCTGCTGAGACTCAAGCAGAGCCTGTTGCTCTTCTCAAAAAATAGCAAGCATATTAATTTCATTGCTGGTGCCTCCCCTGAAGCTGTTGGCCAGAGTGGAGCTGCCTTCCTTTCTGTAGAAAATGTTGGAATTTCTAATGAAAAATAAATTCCAATATTATTTCTGTTAATTTTTTTTCCAAATATTAATACAGAGTTAATACAAGGCAAGGAGAACAGGAGCCATGCAGTCTGAAATCTAAAGGTATTTCTCCAGGAAACATTTACCTGGTTGGATGTGCTGCCCGAGGACCAGGTAGCCTGTCAGGAGACTTGAGAGTCAGAATCCCCCCTGGCATTTATCTGGGAGTGAAGTACACTTTCCTGAAAGTTCCTGGGTATCTGTACCATTCATGGGATTTTCAGAAGTTTTTTGAGCATGGTTGTACTGTTGGATATGAGGGAACGGAGGCCCAGTCTCAGGCTTTCCTCCATGCAGCACAATCAAAAACATTCTTCTGGACTAAGTGTTGTTTAATGATGAGTGAGCTCAGTCCTCAGAGATTTTTCTCTCTCTGGGAGCATTTTCTGTCCATTGGATTTAAACATGCTGACCGAATGTCCACCTCCCAGGCTATAATTTTCAGGAAATCCATAAAAAAACCCATAGATTTTCCACATTTAAAACTGGTGAATGTCATAGATGGAATTCAAGGCAAAACATGACATTCATTTTCATCTGGTTAAATTAGGGAAGTCTTCACTGAGTTCAGGGGCCCCAATTTACACCAAGAGTACATGTTGTACTTTAGCATTTTTAGTAATTACTCAAGCTTTTTTCCTACTGCTTGCTGAATGTTATTCTTCTTTCAGGAGAAGTTAAAATTTAATCACCCACAGGCAAGGAATACAATAATGATACACAAAAACCTTTATGATTTTTGATACTAATCCAGGTATGACTAAATGTGATGTAAAAAAAAAAAAGTGCAATCAATGAATAATCCCAAAACATCAGAAGGTTTTGTTTATCTAGTTTTTAATTATGAAGTTCCATGGGAACAGGAAAGAACAACAGTTGTTCATTAACTTGTTAGACACATGCACAATTGTTGTGCTACTTACCATAATTTTTAAATACTAATCCATATTGAAAATTTTTGCATGCAGTTTAATGCTAGATTTTGTAAACATGATGTGTGATATATCCAGAAAACAAAGTTCTAGCTAGATCAAATTGCATTTTATTTTACTTTGTCACCTTCTTGTATAGCTTTCCGTTCAAATGAAAATCTGTTCACCTAAAAGAGGAGAGAGTTTTCTCCACAATTTATCTTTTATAGTGTGTAAACCACCCTGCACACAACAATTTCATGCGCTTCTTTTCAGAAAGGAAATACAAATTCTTTCCAGTAAAGTGGAATAAATATCACAAGTTTGTCTTCTGGATATTTCCAATAAAGAAGAGAAAAGCTCATTTAACCTATGAGCAGAGGTTATTGGAGAACCCGGGGAAAAGAAATCCTTGCAAGGTCATCTCTAAAACATCACAGTGCACTGTTGACTCGGTGATCTTAAGAGATTTTCATAGAGTTCTTTGGTGGGAGGGGAGTTGCTTTCTTTAACTCAACAACATTTCTAGGAAGTCCATGTTCTGTTCTTGTTTTGTGGTGAGGATTTATGTTTCTGCACGCTGTAAGTTAACAAACTCAAGTGCTTTCAGATATTGTCTAAGTACTGAATCACTCTCATTTTAAGAGATCTGGGAGAGTTAAAAGAGGCCATTCTTTTTTTCTAATCCTCAACGAGGGTGCAAAATCTTTGAAATACAGAAAAAACCCCAAACCAACACCCAACACCTTGCAAAATAACTGTTTCTTTTCAATATTTTGTAAATGTTTTATTTGACTTTATTTTTAGAAATACATTAATCCCCGAATTGAACTATGAGAGGATATTAATTGTGGATTTTTCACAAAATTATTTAAATAAAATATTCCCACAATTTTGAAATTTTTTCCTCATATCTCATGAGGAAGGCAACACACTGAAAAGAAACCCTTCGCATTTTGACAAATCAGTATTTTCCAATGATGGGGTCTCATTATAAATGCTTTATCCAATCTTCAACATCACCAAATGCCATAGATTTTAGTGGGACATTCTGTTAAAAGCAAATCAAAATACGTTATCAGCTTTCAGTTATGTTCCAGCAATGGATTTTCCATCACCATCCAAAATTCTCCAAGTTTTACAGTATTCTGTCCTGTGACCTTGACCATATCACCTGACATAAAACCATGTTCTGACAGAAAAGGTAGAACAGCCACGGACTCCTCTGAACACCAGACAGATGTGGGTGTAACCAGCAGACTCAGTTGTGCCTTCAGATCTCCAGTGGAGATTATAAAAAAACAGATCCATGTGCTTCCTTTCCCATAAAACAAACAAGATATTCACCTCAAAATGATGTTATAGCTCAAAGCAGATGAATTCGTACTTTGGCATCCTTGGAAGCCCACATCCTTGGTGGGATTTTAAAAAAGCACAGCAGTACTTTAAATGATTTTCAATAGTGTATAAACCTCATCTATGATTTTTGAAGCTCCAGATAAATAATTGTTTTGACAGCACTCTCTTCACATTATGAAAAAGCCATTAAAAAAAACCAAACCACACAACCTTAGGGTTAATGCATCATTGGAAACTAGAATTGTTGAATTCCACACTTGTTATCAATAAACATTTTCACCCGACTGCCCCAGAATTTCATTCTCTTCATTTCCCTTTTATTTAAAATGACAGACAGAAGGACTCTAAAAATACTCTTTTTATTATTTTAAGGAAGAAAATAAATATTGGTACAAAGCAGACGAAAAGAAACGAAGAAGCCATGAGGACAGCTCGGTGACAGAGACCTGAGCACACCCTCCCATGTTGGTAGCACCAAAGCAAGGGAGGGGACTCTGTACTACCAATAAATGTTGCCACAAATCATGACCAACAACACAACAAACAGCAAGAACGACCCTTCGGGATTGTCTTTGGCACTGTGATTCATTACCTTTCAAGCCTCATTACCAGATCCAGTGCGAACATTGCATGGCACCAGCAGACACCTAGGGGGAAGTAAAACTGCAGGGGTTTTCACATTTTTCAGAGAATTGTTTTAAGTTACTCAGAAAGGAGGCTGAAAACATCACGAGGGAATGAGGGGCTGCCTCTGCTATGACCCTGTTAGGTAGTGAGATAACTCGTGCTTTTCAGGGTCTGTGATGCTGCCTGTCCTGTCTCTCTTGGAAGAAACTGGGAGAGGATCCATACACTTTCCCATCCATTTGGGACACAGATACTGGCTGTCCCTTATCTTGTCCAAGCAGAAAGAAAGTTCCCCATGTGGATCAAAGCTGGGCAGTGTCATGTGGTGATCACTAAGTCCTGGAGATTTAAAAGCAAAACTGTTTGCAAAATTGAAATAAATGTCTCAGTTCTATCACAGTGTCTAGAGAACTAGAGACACACAGTGCTGGTCCATTTAAGTGATAGTTATCTGCACTTCCACTCTCCAAAGCCTCTCCCAGGTAGTGTATCTTTCATCTCCTCCAGTTTCTGAGATTACTCTGTGCTGACAGGAGTGTTTTGGAGTGATCTTAAAGTGCTTTTAAAGGGTAACGTGGAAATAAATAATTCAAATTTTTCTTGAGTGTTTCTTTAGTGTCACAGCGTACATATAGAGAGTGTTTTTATGGAGTGCTCACCTGTACAATGGATTGTGCTCTCTGCTAAGTGTTTTGCCCAAATGACTTTTGAATGCTGTTCTAACACAAAGATTATAGGCTTTTATATCCCTACTGTCATCACACCCCTGCTGAGCAAGAGATCTATATTCCAAGTGTGAGACACGATTACTGGCAGGATTTTTAGCAAAACCACACATGCTTTATCATTTGGCATGCAATATTGTATGAGTTTTTAATAAACTCTGCCTAACACAGCAATAGTATGCACATGGGAATAAAAAAATTTGGAGAATTTTTGAAGCCATCAGGCAAGATTTAATTATAGCAAAACAGAGGGTAACATAACAAACATTAAGGACCTGAAATAACAGCTGCAAGCAAATCCCATAGCACAGACAAGTAATACCAAAGTATGTTAAATTAATCATATCTGCTGAAAATTATTTATAAAAGAATTATATATGATATTATATTAAGTGACTATGGTACTTTCTGATTATCCTTCCTGCTGACACATGATCCACATCAAAAGAAATATACATTTTCTCATGAAAATGCTAGATGTTCTGCTGCCAAGTTTTCCTTTAAAATACTCATTTTTTAACACTTGCACGTACACTCAGGATCATGTGGTAAAAGAAAACTCCAGTTCGCACATTCTGTGATGTTTTTCTGACATTTTCTGTAAAAAATAGTTGTGTCTAAAGATTTCAGTAGCTACTGATATGGTTTATAATCCCTTAAAGTTTCACAGGATAGCAGTCCTAAAAAGAAGTGTTTTGAACCTCTCTTTCTTTCTCCATTTTTCTTTACAGCACAGCCTAGGAATCCAGCCCTTAGGAGAGAAGTCTGGCTGGTGGCATCAAATTTAAAGCTTTCACAGTGTATTATTGTATTTTGGAGGGCACAGACTACTGTACAACTGAGATAAAATTAAACATCTTGGTCCAGGGATGCTAAATGACATACAGTACAGATACTATTTTTATTTCTTGGTTAACAGCCTGCTCTGGTGCTCCTGGTACTCTGGTACACCTTTGCCTGTGTTTCTCACCACACACATTCACTCCTAACCAACACAATAGGATTTTCAAAGCCTGATATCAACAGGAGATGGGACTGGAGGAACCTCCAAGCATCAGATTTCTGGCACTATCTAAGGAAAAAACAGAATAATGTGAATATTTGGTTTTGAAAAGGTGAAGACAGATAAAACAATGCAGATGGTAGAAAATTCAAGTTGGGTAGTTTTACTCATCCCTTCTCAGAATATAAAAATAGTTGCCACAGACCAGAGGGGCAGCAAATCAGCCTCCCAACATCAATAGTACTGATTTATCCCAGCAAGGAATGGAAAAGGCCTTGTAACACAGGGAGACTGGCCAACCTGCTGGGGAAACCCGAAATCTTTCCTCAAAAGGTTTCAGCTGATCTGAGCTGACCATACTGACGTTTTCCTTCCCTTGTGAGCAGCAGTTGTTTATAATCTGCGCCTTCTCTTTTTCAGTGCAGAGCTGCTCTTGTCAGTCCAAGACATTCTCCTATTCAGCCTCCCTAAATTTCACTGATAGATGTAGCAAGTGTAACCCAGTGATAAGATTAGTGGTTAGAGACTATTAAACATTTCCTGAAAACAGTCTTTTACTGAGCTAATGAACTTTCAGTTCCACCTGGGTTTATAATTTACCTATTCAAAAATCCTATTTGACTATATGTTAGAGAGTAGAGATTTACGTTTCCTTTTCCAGCACATTCTGGCATAATATCAGAGCAAAGTAACAGATTAAAAATAGAAAACCAAATTGTACTGTATTGTTCCTCCATTGCAAGATGAAAACAATGAAAATGTTGATTTCTGCAGAAAAACTCCTTATTTATTTGCTGATGATAAGGTAACTTGCACTTTTTGCTTTCACCAGAAGCAGCTGAAAACAGGAGCTAACTTATAGGCAGGAATGATTTATAATGCATTGTAGTTTGAGACTGTCAGCTGACTCTTGTTGAAATACCTTATCTACACCTGAGGTTTTGCACCTCTTTTCCCGCTTCATCTCCCCTCAAAAGGCTCACAGACCACATTTTTCATGCTTTCCTTTTTCTGCTGCTGACAGGAACAAAAAAATGCAGTGCCAGGCAGTTTTCTTAGGTTCTAGCTCCAGAAAATGTTGTGCTAATTCTTATACGGCACTGACTTATAAATAAAAATCTTATATATTAAAAATCCTAGTTAGTTAGTTATCATGTATCATGTGGTACACAATTATTAACGTATGTGTCTGTATTACTTGTCTTTGGACTTCAACCTTAGCCCCTCTGGGAGCCAAAGAATTACATTACGCAGAACGTAAGAAAAAGGCTAAACTGGGACAAACTCAGAGTCCAAAGAGACAGACCAAAGAGACAGTCTGAGGAGCAACATGCAGGGAATGGTCCTCAGGCCTCTGAGTGGCACTCGAATGCTTCTTTCTACAAGCTCAAAAGGGATAAAAAAAGTTCCAGGAAAACCCTTTTTCCCAATTTACTGCATCAGCTAGCTGAATTTAGTCTCTCACTCCAAGCATAATTTTGATTTCTCACTCTTCTCAAGTACCTGTGGAAGCCCAGATTTCCCTCTTGAGGCAAGACCCTCAAAGGAAAGCACTGGAAATACCATTAGGAATTTGTACATCCATTTGTTGACATTTTTCAGCGAGCCCATCTATCACTGTTTCTCCATTTTCCCTGGCAAGTGCAATAGGGATGCAGACTAAATGTACTTCTGATCACAGCCAAATAAAGAATATGTGGGTACATTTAATTATGTTGTTCTAAACTTACTTTTATGCTATGAAATGTTCTTTGCATTTCAAAGCAAAGCATTCATATTTTAAGTAAAATTAAGTACATGCTTCCAAGCGTTTCACCAAGGGCATTTCTTTAAGCCATTTACAGGCAGTTGCAGCTTTGACTCCAGATAAACACTTTTTTTTCTTCCTCGAAATGCTTAACCAAGAGGATGAGTTACACTAGTCACTTAACTCAGTGATGTTCTTTATCTGGCTCCTACTTTTGTGTTAGATCAATACAGAAACCCACAAGACAAAAGAAAGATAATCAGATTGTTGTTTTGCATTAGTTGGCCTACATGATAATGCCATTCAACTGCATTTAGGAAAATCTTTTTTGCTGATATGCATTATGTCTTTGCACATAAATTTGTACTGTCTCCCTCACCAGACAGCTTCCTATAAACATCTACAGAGCTATATTTGAAGGACACATTGTTTTTTAAAACTTTGCCCTCTAGTAACACCTGCTTGACAATATTTAAGTTACTTTTATAGTTTAATGATGTTTGTTTTCTTGCAAACACCTCCCTCTGTATACACAGGACACACCTGGAGTAAACCTGGTGCTTAAACATCTGCCTGTAGGGTTATTTTAAACACTTCAGGGTTTCACAGCTGCCCTGCAGCTGATGTGCCAAAAGGACATAGGTCTCCTATAGGCATCACATCATGTGTGCCTGCCAAAGGGATATTTCAGACACCCAAGGCTATGAATGACACTGAATATCAGTGTGTCAGCAGCTCAATCCTACCCCTCAGGTCTTTGATGGCAGGTTCTTGAGGAGCTGGGATCATCTCTTTTCTCATGTGCAGTGGCAGTTACTGTAAAATCTCTATCTAGTACCAATATTGTGTACAGATGTTTCTACAATAAGGCTCACTAACCTATTTAGGTTAGTGAGTCCTATTTAAATTTACAGCTGTCAATATCATGGTGTTATATTACATATGTATTTAAATATAATAAATATCAGTACCACTTAAACCCTCTGAGTCAAGAGACAGACTCAGGGGAAGCTTTCGACTGCAAGAGACAGAGAAGGAAGAATAGTAGTGTATGTAGCTCAGCAGTATTTTTGGCTTCACCTTCGATCCATTTACAATCTTCATAAATCATTTTCTTCTCCATATGTATATTTTCTTTGCTGTTTAGTGTGTAGATACTGTCTATTTTGGAGGGCCCTCATGGAAAAAAGCACTTACTGGTCTGGGCTAAAAAAATAACAGTAACCTGAAAAATTAATATCCTGAGCTTTCCCTTCTGACATGAAATAATGAATATGAGGGAATACCTCCAAATCCTCAAATTTTCATGTGGTTTACCAGAAAACCATAAACTGTCTTTGTCAAAACCGGTCCCAAATTCACTGACAGTTGGCAACTTCTAGAAAGTTCAGTGAACTAAATTTCAGGCTCTGTTATGAAACCTTGTTTTTAAAAAAGCCCAAACGAGAATCCACAGAGCCTTAAATTCATTTTGTATCAGATTGAATTAAAGCATCTCAGTAATTAAAGACATGAAAGTTGTAATCACTAATGACAGGCATCCACAGAGCAGCATGGGGGTGGCACTGATACCAGCTACCTCTCTTCTCTGCGAGCAGATCAGCCTGGGACAAAAACATGCAGTTTGGTGACCTGGATGCTAATTCCACCACAAATTCCTCATGCAAAGCTAATGCATTATTTGCATATATCCAAACACTGGTGGGATTTGTGTGCCTGCCGTTTCTGTCTGCCTCTGGCTCAGCCTGTCTGTGCTACTCATGCATAAGCAGATATTCCAGAGCACAGTTTTGCAGTAACTGTTGAGGGTGTAAACACAGGCATCTTTCTAATTAATAGCTTATTAAAGATGATGTATAAGTCATTCTTAATCATCTTAAGGAATGCGCCTTCAGTTTTACTTACCTGGACAAGTAGTCATTCAGGACACAGGACTGCCCCAAAACATGACCCCTACAGCCATGACTGTGTTAGCTGCTTCTACACAAATTCTGTTGCTGTGAAAATTTTTGCTATTTCTGAAATATTTTGGATTGTTTCAACTATTTGCATTTCACTGCACTGATGCAGTACTTGGCAGCAGAGGGGGTTCTACACGGATTTTCTTATCACTGAAGAGCAAATTCCAGATCGGTACACGGGTGCTCTTTTTTTTAATTTTTAAACTTTATTAAACTCTCAATTAACTAATTAATTTACTTCACACCAACAATTGGAGCAAGGCCCTTTAATTGCCAACAAGCAGAGGTGACATCTGGTTGCACAGGGCTGCAGCATGATGTGATGTGATGGATTGGCTGAAGCTGATACAGCTGGAGCTGGAGCAACTGCTCCTGACACAAACCTACTTGGGCCAACCTGAGTAACCACCTGAAGGGAAAACATTAGACCAGATTCATCCAATCCTGATGTAATTCCTCATTGAAAGCCAGTAATTATGTCATTTTTTGAAGGAGAAGTCTAAGTGTTTCTAGATTTTTAAGTCTCCCATTTCTGATAAAAAACTAACTAAATATATCTTCAGGGTTGCCATGGGACTGATTCTAAAGAAAACATGATTTTCATCTCCAAGAAAAACCCTCAGAGAGGATTCCATAAAGTAACTGTACTTATGAAGACTGTAAGGCAGTAACAAGAGTTTTAGAAGTCAGATTCTGACAGTCTCAGAAAGAGGAAGGAAAATGTCATTCTATTAACACTTTGTAAAGCACTACAATTTTTATCATATTTTGAATTTGTTTTGAATCTTTAGTGTCAAAATTAGCTGTTTCACACAGTGCACATCAGGTCTTTTATCACCATTTACAGAGAAATAAACTTTATTAAGATTGACTTTTCTTTAGAATGTACTTGGCATTTTCCAATATCCACAGGGATTCTTGCCTGCAACCTTTCTGCTCCTCTTTTGGAAAAGCCTGTAAATCTTCTGCTGCAATTCACCTGTAAATCACCTGTTTAATCTTACAAACTGTAACAAATTAGGGGGATGGAAAGAGAAGGAATATTTGTTTGTTTACTCTTGAAATGTCTCAGCATCCCCCATTGCTTTAAGTTGTGAGGGCAGGCTGCTAAGTCTGACCTACAGAAACAGCTTTGATATTTCTTACAGAACAAAAAGTTTAATTTTGCCAGCATTTTATTCTCCAAGCCTTCAAAAATGTAAAGTTTACAGACTTCTCATATCCTGAAGTCTTATTAGAATAGATTAGACTCTATTCTGAAAATAAACTGGTTTTCTCCCATATGATTTTCTCTTTACACCTCTGTTTACATCATATTTTATCCTTCTTCCAAGTCAAGAGATAAGTATAAGTTTTTAGAGTCATATTATTCTGAAATTTAGCAGCAACAAGCACATGTGGGATCACTAATGAAGTAAATGTTCGTCAGTGTTACCTGAGCTTGTATCTCCTTAAAGATTAGGAGAAAATATCAAACCTTTCAGCTGAATCATATAGAGTGTTTTAGAGTCAAGACAAATTCTGTTGCATTTAATTTCTATATATAAGACTGTATATTAACAACAAATTCTTTGCCAAATTACTCTTCATTTGTTGGTTTGGTTTTGTGATTTCTTCCACAAATTGGTTAAATTATTCTTAAATGAAACCTGGAACTATTCTGAAATAGTCTTCACTTGGTCACCAAAATCAGCTGTTACTGATCATGAACTTTACTCCACAATCTGAATCTTTGTCTCACCATTAGCACAGGAAATTTTACCTCAGTTCAAAAAAAAAAGCTTGCAGAATATTCCAGGATATGGTTGTGCAATGCATGAGTACTTCTTCTTAGTTTACATTTCTATTTTAGAGAAAAATCATAAAACTCGCAGTTCTAAATATCAGATTAATTGCAAAATATACAAATGCTCTAAAATTATTTTTCCTTGAAATCTATTAAAACCTCCCCCCCCATTAAATATCTTTCAATCTAGACAAGTTGAGAAATACTGCTTATTCTTTGGACCTTCAGGGTCCTTCAGATGATCCAAACCATTGTTTTTTTTTTTCAAATATTCCTTGGAACACCAGTGGAATAGTACTTGCTCACACACAGTGCAAGAGCTTGCATAATTTCTTAAACTTTTAATGTTTTTTTGGCATATGCCCTGTCAGGAGAAGGAAACCAGACCTCATGCTGGCTCCCTGATTGTTTCATAGCTTTAGTTATCCTGTTTCATACCACAGAAAACAACCCTGGTTCTCAAAATGTTTCCTTCCACGAAGAAGATGGTCTTGCTAGAAAATGCTACAGCTTCTCCTAGAAAATATAGAGAGGTGTATCAATTTAGTATATTTTTATATTATTAATTTATTATTGTAACATTTGGGTAAAAATGTTGAAAGGAAGGAGAGAGAGAGAGAAAGAGTTAAGGCAGGAGGGAAAGAAGGAGGGAGGTGAGGGAGGGAGGAAGGAAGAAAGCCTGTTG
Source organism: Corapipo altera (assembly GCF_003945725.1). Lineage (NCBI taxonomy): Eukaryota > Metazoa > Chordata > Aves > Passeriformes > Pipridae > Corapipo > Corapipo altera. The sequence continues at coordinate 27,197,972 of NW_020884877.1, forward strand.
TTACACAAGAGGGAAGTCTCATAGCAATTTCTACTGTATGAACTCTTAAGCTGAAGGAGGAGTTCTCATTTCTGAATATTTTTTACTTAGAAACAATAAAAAGTCCAAAACAGCAAAACTCAGTTCTACACCAGTTTGATATGACCTCTATTTTTCAAGCTCATTTAGCCTTCTGGAAGACTCTGTCTAGAATTTGCATTGCAGAAAATGTAAATAACACAAAACATCAAGGAAACATCTTTTGTGTCTCAAAGAAACATCTGATGAAGCAACTTTATTTTACTTATGAAGTGGCAAACCTAATTAAAGGATCTAAGATGTTATAGTGACAGATTTGGACTTTAACATGTATTTAAGAAACAGTCTGGCTTCAAAGTACAACACAGAAGCCTCTATTTATAAATATTTAACTAAAGCATTAATACAAAAACGAGAAAATCTCTGTTATTTTATTCCTTAAGGAATTTCTTTGGAAGAAAACTACTCATTGAAACCAGCAGCTTCTAATTCTCACAGATGGGGGGATTTAATATAAACATTTGTTTTAAAAAAGCTTCTGCAAATTTCTAGTTTAACAGCACATGACATGACATTTGAGTCATAGAATCACAAAATTATTTTGGTTGGAGGAGACCCTATAGATCTTCTGGTTCCAATCCCCCTGCTACGGCTTAATTATAGCAAGAGTGCCTGATCTTTTAACCAACAAAAACTTCATCCAAGTGACTCTTGCAGGACTGTGTGTATATAAAGTCAGTAATTACTAAAACATTATTGAATTGAAAACCTAAAGTGAATCTCACAGCAATTAAATAAAATTTAGAAGCTGGCATTAAATTTACATTGACAGGCTACTAATCTTAATTGTCCAAGAGTCACCTACTCAAATGGGATTAAGGAAAAGAAGATCAGTGGAAGTTGCCTATCATCACGCTAAATCACAAAGTCACCTATTAATTCGTGTGTATTTAACGTGCTTGAACATTCAAGAAGTCTTCCAGCCATGGCAGAGAGACCATCTAAGCTTGCTCTCTGTATTCTCATTAACAGCACAATCATGTGCTTTCAAAACTGGTTTTGAAAGCAAGTAACGAAGGGTACAAGCCCATGGTCAAATGTGATCCCATTCCTACAGCTGATAGAGTCATTACACATCAGGTGGGACAGTGCAACTTTCTGTGTGTTCCCACTCAGACCTGGTTAACTGAGCTCACCAGAGCGCAGAAAAGTCTCTGTGCAGTGTGTTCCCTTCTCAGCACAGCTCTGTGAGGCTGCTGTGGCAGCAAAGGCACCGCAGAGCACCTGCAGTGCAGCCTTGATATTGAAACCTGAGAGAAACCCAGACATGCTTCAACATCCCCTTCAAATATAAACTTCTTCTGAGCACGTGCATAAAAAAGCCTGTTATTGCTCTGGTTATGGCTAGTTATTTATCAATTACACTCAGAACCTGCAGCAGATTTCAACAATTACTCCAGTTTTACCATTTGATTCCATCCCCATTTCATCAGGAAGCTGCAAGCTGCTGCAGCATGCCTTATACATGCTATATATTCATCCAGCATACTCAGTGTTCTACAAAGAAATGATGTATCCAACAAGCCCTAGAGTAAGCCTCAAGAAAGTTGTACAATCGAATTTCCTTATAAGATCATTTGATGCATGTTGATTACACTCAACAGCTTTCATCTCATCAGTGAACTGGGATCATATCTTGCCTACAGGAAAGAAGGGCAAAAATCTTTGTAAGTCACCACTAAATATAAGGCTACATTATTAAGAAACATAACTCAAACTCCTTCAGCAGAACCAGAGTCAGACAGATTTTCCAGCTCTGTGGCATTTCTCACTGAAAGACAAGCAAATCAATCAAATGTGGTTGGACAGGGAAGACTTTCATTAGCTTTTTTGAATCCCTGCTCTGTTCTTCACACAGCAATGATGACCATAATTACATCAGTTCATTATTTTGACAACATAAAGATAATTAAATACTCTTCATAGAAGTATTCTTTATTTACAGAATGTATTTCCTCCAAACTTTAGATCCTTCTATCTCTTTAGGAAAGGTGAATACAAATAAACCCAAGCATAAACACACACAAAAAAACCCCCAAAAACTCAGTACTTTGAACACAGAACAGCCACAATACTTTTTTGTTCAAGAAAACTAGGCATAGATGCTGAACATTATTCAATGGGATATTGTTTTCTTAAAATGCAAGCCATAAAAAGATACCTAGGGAAATAAAGTTAAATAATCTGGATTGCCAAAACCATTATTGATGAAGAAGAATAAAAATAATTTAAAATGGGAAATTAGCAGGAAGTGGTAATTTGAAAGTGGAACGTTTATAAACAATTCTCAACACAGTAGTAAATGAAAACTCTGCAATCACAAAGGGGGATTTGATCCAGCTTCCCACTCACAGACATCACACTTCCATTGCTGCTCCAGCAGAGTATTCTGCTCTTGCTCAGAAATGCAAACAGGAGGAAACGGTACCAGGAGAAACTGTTCCCACATGGGTGCTGTACCACTAGCAAACGGATGTATCTGGGAAATTGTGGGAAACAGCAACAAGGAGCAACAGCAGCATTAGTTTACATCTTGGCCAAGAGCCTACAGCTGACCTATAAATCACAGGATATAGGAAAATTTGGCAGCAAATATTAAATTTTAATTGAAATTTTAGAGGCCATTCAGATGCTGGAGCTTCTTTGATGTACTTTGCCTACCAATGATCCTTCCATGTTCTAGTATGATTTATCTTAGAGGCAGTTATTAAAAAGATAAAACCTGTCTGTTATCTAGCTTTTGTAGCCAGTGATGTTCTCCATAAATCATAATTAATATATTAGTCACATAAAATAATACTGAATTTAAAAGAGTTATCAGTGTAATTTCAGTATTACTTCTTATTATTTCAATTTACTTAGAAACTTTTTATCATTTTTTGAAGTGTCATTTTGAGAAAACACTGAGAATCAGAAGTATTTTCAAGCAAGCCCCCTTACTGAAAACAGTTACAGTATTTTATGTCTTTTACTCCTCTTTTCTTCTGAAAGTTCATTACCACTACCTTTTGATCTACATGAGAGTTCTCCACTGGAAGTAGGATGAAAAATACGATAAAAGTGAAAAAGTTAGCACCAAGTAAGGTTCAATCTCACAAAACACAGTCTTCCCTTCTTCCAGTCTACCTCTTGTTAGATGGGAGGGGATATTACTGACAACTCTGCTGTCATTGATAGTACTTTTAAATTTCACCTTTTCACAGAATCACAGAATAGTTTGGGCTGGAAGGGAGCTTTAAAGGTTATCTAGTCCAATGAGCAGGGACATCTTCAACCAGATCAGATAGTTCAGAGCCCCATCCAACCTGACCTCAAATGTTTCCAGGGATGGGCCTTCAACCACCTCTCTGAGCATCCTGTTCCAGTGTTTCACCACCATCACTGTAAAAAATTTTCTTCCTTATATCTAGTTTAAATCTTTTAATTTAAAGCCATTACCCCTTGCCTTATCACAACAGGCCCCACTCAAAGATCTGTCCCTATCTTTCTTTTAAGCCCCCTTTAGGTATTGCAAGGCTACTCTTAAGTTCTCTCTGGAGACCTTCCAACACAGCTCTACCTCAGCTACATCTTGGAAACTCCCAGCCACCTTTGCTGCTGATGGCATTTGGCCACCGGCTGGCAGACAAGAACTTTGATGCTTCTACAAATACTTTTGGCATAAAATCACATATTTGGCATCTTCAGCCTTAGGGGTAGAGGATGATCAATTCCAGCCTGGATATTTTCTTGGAAACTAAAATTATCAATTAATGATCAAGAAGGAAAAAAAATAGCTGTTTTTGCGGTATGCATTGAATTGTTACTGTGCAGGGGCTCAGTAGTGAAACAAATATCTAGGGAGTCATTTCTCACTCCATTATCCATTAAGATGGCTTATAATTGATTAATGATGTATACAGTCTCAACATTTTCCTTTTACTGAACATTTTCATATTACGATGCCCAGAAATATTTCTATAAGTTTTTAATGGCAAAAATAGATTATGCCCATCTTAAAGCAACTTATATAAGCATTACTCTGTGTCAGAGGGAATAGTCATTGTTGTACAAGAATATCAGCTTTATTAGACAAACAGCCCAGAGAATCTACATCTTACATAAAAAAACTGCCATCCAGCCTTTTCCCTTTACATATTTACAATTTGCATTTATCTTTTTACGCTTCCAATAAACAACTTCTCTGAGATATTACCTCTAAGATATTTTATCATTTGTTTACAATAATTTAGCAACTTTATCAACCACTTAGATGATATATTTACTCCGCTACTTCATCTGGAACATGCTTCCTTTTTTGTCTATTAATCAACATTGCACTTTCTACGCAAGAATTGTAGCTATTCAATAATTTAAACTTTGACCTTATGAGACTTTGTCAAACATTCATAGTACTATTCTGGAGAATTCTTACATTGTCACATACTATAGCCTATACCGGTAGGTATTCAACATTTTAATTAAAAACTTAAACTGTAAATGCTGATTGTGCAAGTGTGTATGATTGATCACAAAAGTCATCATTTGAAACAGTTATTAAATAGAAACCAAAATTTGTGTTAAACTGTAATATGAGTAATTTCATTTCTTTGCTCTAAATGTAGAAACCATTAAAGACTCATCTGTGAGGTTTCAGATACATACTGTCTGCTTTTTCTGCAGCAACCATATAGAAGAAATACTAGAAAATAATGAGCACATTGCATCCCTCTTCAAAAAATAATTGACCTAAGCCAGACAGCAGCTTGAGAATTGTTAGTGTTTTTAAAACTACTACACCATAAAAAATAAAATTCCTCACAAAAACCACTGTATCAGTTGCAGGCACTTTTCCAACATCTTGCAGTGCATTTTTTCTGCAGGGTGTGCAGCATTCATCAAACGAGAGCACACAGTACTTTTCTGATTACAATTTAAAAATGAAACATAAAATCTTGAGTATCAAGTAATTTTTTTTTCATTCAAACTCATTTTTTCTTATTTCCACGGCATGTAACCCGTGCCAGTTTTATTTTGTAGGGCTAGAGTACTCAGAGGGCAACACATGCAGAAAATACATGTTTATAAATCTCAACCTGAGAAACAAGTTTTTCAAAATCATTCAGTGACGATTTTTTTTCTTTATAAAAATTTGGTACTAAATGTTTTAGATCTGGAGCTATAAAAATATACTTCAGGAGGAAAGGGGATAGACTGGTTGAAACTTAAAAGGTTTTTTAACTATTCCATGTAAAAATGCAAACATGAATTATACAAGATGGTTTAATTACAGAAATCATCTTAGGTAGAATGACCCAAATTCTCTATTGGCCCATCTCTCTTGTGGCATGAGGAGAGTTGCTTCAGCAAACAATTTTATGCACAGCACTCACTCTGAACAGTGCCTGAGATTATAAAAGCATTTATTTTGTGCAGCTCCAACCCAGTACAAAAATGACGGAGCTTCACTAGGAACACAAGGCCAGGTAAGGAACAAGTCTCTTGGATCCAGAGCTGTCACATAAATCACAGAAGGGCTCCCATGTTCTCTTTTACAACCTGACGCCGTTCCCCACCACCTGAGTTTCACAAGTTGGCAGCACTCAGCTGAGTCCTTGTCTCAGACCACTACAACTGCAGCCCCACCACGGCCTTTTGCTGGTGCTTGGGACACACCAATAGCTTGATTCCATGTGTCTGAAGCTCAATCCAAATTTAAATTGCCTGTCTCAGGATTGCTACAGTGACCCTGAAGAATTTTGAGCCAACATATATTACAAGAAACAACTGAAAAATTCAAAATTCTGGCAGAAAGCAAGCCTAGTTATAACTCACGAAATACATCTCTTCCACAGCATAACCACCAAGTATTTGAACACAGAAGTTGAAAACTACAGCTGCCCACTAAGATGGCTTACATTCAATGGCCATCTTAAATTCTTTTTCTTCAATCCTTAAGAGTCCTCAAATCTGAGAAGTGCTTAGTGTCATAATTATGATGATCTTGGTAAGATTATTTGAAGCTATAAAATACAACTAAACATCTCTTAAAAATATCTTTAAATGGCATCAGCTGCTTGATGGGTTTCACCAGTAAAGGTGACCTCACTTGGGATGCAACTTGTGTCGCCAGAGACTTCTAAATAACTGAGGGAAAAGAGGCATCCAGAGAGTTTGGGAAATGTTTAGAGAGGTGCAAGTACCATAGAAATAGAAAAACAGCAGTCTTTGCTTAATTATTATATGGATTTGTTTGATAAGCTTTTGTTTGCCCTCTGCAAATATTTGCATAATCAAGTTTCAGAAACATTAATGTTCCCAGAAAACACATTACAGTGTTGAATTACAAAACTGAGATTTTTCAAACTCCAGACTGAATCTATACAAAAACATATGTATTCATGGATGTAAATAGAAGTTTCACTGTAGGCAAATGTAGGGAATTCACAGCTCAAAAATTATCACCAGGAAAGAGAGTCATGGGTAGTGTATATTTGGGTTCTAGGCAAACAAATCCTTGGTTGGATTGACTACCAGAAGTCAGATAATACTGAGTGGAAAATTTGTTGAAAATGTTTCTTGTATGAGCACAGTCCTATCACCTCAGAGTCAAAAGTAAAAATCAACTCAAGTCTGACACAAGCACAGTATGTACAATGTGCCACTACATCTCCTGAGGCCACCACAGTAGCACGGAGGGATTAAATTTTCTTCCTCTTCTTCTTATTCAGCCTTCTCCTGCCAGCCTTTCTCTCTTTGCTCCCTTCCCCCCAAAATCCTGCTGTCCCAGGCATGGCAGGACAGGGACTAAGCCAGAGCCAACTCCCTCCAGGCCCAGCAGCTGGCATAATCTCTTTTTATGCCACAGATGTTCACCTGCTTGTGACTCTCCCATGCAAACAGTCCACCAGTATTTGCACCCACAAGGAAACACAAAGCCACAAACCCCTTCTGTTATCACACAAAGGAAAAGCAAGAGAGAGGCCCCAACTCCCCTCCCTGCAATGCTGAGGTTACCCTGACCTTTGGGAGGGCTGGATCAGCAGTCTAAGTCAGAGGAAAGTTTCCACCTCCTAAGAGAAACAGTTAACTGAAAAGGCCTGCTTTAATTCTATGGAAAAGCTCAGCATAAACAGTTGCAACTCTCCCTGGACGAGCAGTTACCACCAGAGGTAAGAGAATTCGTGAGTCTACTCCAAACTCCAATTTTCCAGTTTTTAGCTTCAGCCATTAGACATTGTGTCCTGTACAAAAATAAAGATCAACTAAGTAATTATTGATATCTGTATAAATTACAGAAAGAAAACCTTTAGTCAATCATTCCAGAACTGCTAAAATGCTTTTATGGGTTTGGATTAGCAGGAGAGTCAGGCAAAGGATCCTTACAAGCAGCAGAAACTAATACGTCCCACAAGGGGCCAATGCAGAAGCACAGTAACTTCCTTCCAACCTCTCGGAGGAGCAAGGTTAGGACAGAGATTGAATAAACAGACTATTCCTGCCCCTCAGTACCACACACACAACAGAGTCACTTGTACAGGTAAAATGTGAGTGAGAGAAAAGCTCAAAAGCTTTCTTTGGAGGGTTCATTCATTTCCATGTTCAGGATCTGTGATGATAATATGTTCAAATATGTTCAGAATATGTTCAAATTTATTGATACTGACAACAGTCAAACAGGTTAAAAAAGAAAAGAAAAAGTCTCCTCCCTTCCCTAGATTTATCCAAAAAGCCAAAGTAAGCCCAAAGTCTCCCCTGGTGTGCAGTGGGACCAGCCTCAGTCCAGGTTTTAGGACTCCAGGTTGTGTGTGCTCACAAGCAGCCCATAGTGTTGGCTGTGGAGGGAGCCGTGTGTGCACACAGAGATGGGGACATGGCAAAGTCAGACCTACACAGCCAGAAAGCAATGCCAGCAACTGCCCAAACCCTAGGAAGCAACCACCAAGTCCTAGGAAGCAACTGCCCGAGCCCCACGAGGTAGCAGGGCTGAGTGAGGGGATGGATGGGCCATCAGGAACAGGGAACCAAGTCTTGTGCCTGCTCCCCTCCTCCAGTGAGTCAGAAGAAATAAAGAAAATCAGAGGCAGGTTTTGGCTCTCAGTTATCACGCACAAGGAATTATAAAAGCTATTTTTTAACATGATGGTCATGTCTGCAGGTCATCTCTGCAGCAAATATGAACAGGAACGTTTGTGGCATTAATCCCGCACTGGTAGACTGATGCAGCTTTCAAGCTGAGTAAGTGTTTAATGCTTTGAAGGGAAGGAGAAAAAAGATTTCTTTTAGATAAATTGCTTAATTGGGGAGTCAGGAACTCTCCTGCCTAAGCAATTGATTTTACAAAAGAAAAAAAGTTTCTTTCAAAATGTAAGCCAAAATGTTCATCTGTAATATCCAGAGAAAACTAAGCCAAGGGTTAGACACTCACCTTCACACTGCTGAAACCACAATTTTAAAAACATAAATAAGGCTAATAAACCAATCTTTAAATAAAGAGTCTTAATTCATTGACTGTTGTACTAAAGAATGTGTCCAGTGATGGACACAACGCATTCCCAGGTTACTGACTGATCATTTACCCTGACGGCAGGGGATAAGGAAATGCAGGTCCCTGGAGGGACAGTCAGCCTCACCACTGGCATCTAACAGCTTTGGAGATCAGCTTCCCTTAAGCTTAATGGACTTTGGTGCATTGAATTGCAGATCTGTACTGCAGATCTCAGGGAAAAGTTCCAGCACCATCCCTTGCCCAGGAGAAATTCTTCCACCTTACATATGGGCACAAACGGAGTATTTACAGCCACCAATGTGACCACCAGGCACACTTTAAAGAACAGCACACCTTTGAAGACAAAGTTCATCTTTTCAATGACATAAACTTAAAAGCAGGCTTCATATTAAACACTAGCATATCGTAACTTTCTCAAGCTATAATAAAATAAAACACTAAGTGTCATACTCTAATAAAGCGGCATAATTTTTGTGCTTAGCAATTTGCTAGGCACCTCTGGTGTTTACTACTGTAAATTACTGGGTAACTTTTCCAATAAACTGATAAAGTCTGTGGACACTGTGTTACCTTGCTTCTAGGAGTCCACACTAAGATAACTTTGCAAACCTCACTTCTGACACATGTCCAAAAGAAGTACATTATCTCTGTCTCTTGGTTTCTCTTTAGGGCCGTGACTTTCAGCAACAACTTCTACATGATGGGTCAGACCTAGCAATGTAATCTAATCTAACAGCCAATATCCCAAGTAGCATCTTTTTAGCTGAAGCTAAAACACAATACTCCATTCTGATCTCTCTTGACTTGCCAGCTGCCTGTAGCAGACACCCTCAGATCCTGTCTTCCTCTGACTCCTGTGTCTGTCTCCTCCTGCCAAGCTGCCATCATAGCCTCAAGGTGTCCTTCAGATATCATCTCTGTTTCCTTCTCAGCTTTCTGTAAAACTTCTCTAGGGCTCACCCTCCACATCCTTTTCCCTTGGTAAGGTCACGCACCGACTCAAACTAAGCAGCTGTCTCTGTGTTCTGGAGTCACAAACCAGTTCAGTTCCAATCTCCCCCTTTTGAAACTACAACTTTGGATTAGTTTTCTGATATATTCTCAGGAGGGAGGTCAGCAGCTCAAGAGCACCATCATTCAGCACTCTTCCTCTTTTCTAGTACTCCTAATGTGGGGATGAGACCCATAAGTGCTCACAGCACCCTCCATCATTCAGCTTGGGCGCTGGAGCCCCCTTTGAGATCAGCACCAAGAAATTAGCATTCTAAAGCATAATTCACTCAAAATATTTTACTAGTTAAATTTAACATGAAATAAATCACACCATCATCTGCAGCAGCTGCATTAACTTCACAGCTCAGGACTGTGGTGAGCCTTTAATTAAGCTGATGACTGATTCTAGGTGCTGCCTTCCCTCGAGTTCCTTGAGTTGGAGTATATTGCTGCAAATCACTCAGCTCCATTCACAGTGTAACAAATCTGCCTGCCTCATTCTCTTTCTTTGAAACAAAAAGCCCCCAAAGCATTCTGCCACTATCAGGTGCCTCATTTTTAAGAACCATAGAAGTCAATTTTGCCTAACATGATGCTTTGCTTCTGGCACATGCTGCCAGTAACATTGGGTGTTGTCAGCATGTGAGAAGTCAAAGTCACTGATCCAAAAACCTGTCAAATGACTAACACAGCAGAGTCACTAACCCGGATGCTGCATAATTTAACATTTATAATTCAATTTGAGGACCTCAGATAAAAATCTTTAAATAAGAAAGCTCCTAAGTAAATTCCAAAACAATGTTCAGGTAGTGGACAGAATGGAAATCTTACTATGCTAAGTTTAAGAATGCAATACTGAACAAAATAAGCACAAAATTATCTTAACACATAGTTAGTGAAACAGTTTTGGATTAAAGAATGAGAAAGATTAAATCCCTCATGATGTGGTATCCATTTGGGAAAGTGTTATCTGACACTCACAGACCCACATCTTAAGTGGCTTCAAAGATAATCAAACTTAATTCCCTATTTCTTAAAGTAACGATGTGCAGTAGGAAAATTTTTATGTGACTACAATCCAGGAAAGTACTAACCTATTATTAATTATAATATATCACCATGTTCATGTATCTTTGTGTATATTAAAATTACTGCCTTCTAAATTCCTATGATTAGCATTACATCAAAAGCCATAAATTGTCTGTGTATTAGAAAACACTGGTGTGCATGGCTATATATACTATACCTATCAAATCTATACCACAAAGTCAGTATATATACCCAAATACACAGGAGTACTTACACTTTTTGCTGATTACTTTTATGTGTTATGAAAAGAGAAGGGAATTAAGAGTGCAAAGTTTCGAAAACACATTAATGGTTTTTGCAGGCAAGTAAGAGCCAAAAAACACACCCCATCAGCAAGGTCACAGCAGGGAGTGGAACTGAGTTCCCCTGCAAGGAGAGACTCCAATTGCTTTCATCTCAGCTGCAGTGCTGGGCAATTACCGCTGGGACACACTGTGCCTGAGACCCAGACCTATGGTGACACTGTGCTGCTCCTTACAGCATCAAGGAGTTGACACCACCTTTCTTTCCCTTTCTCACTCTTTTTTGGTTGGTTGGTTTGGGGTTTTTTTAATTGGTTAACTAACCTTGACATTGCCTTTGACACAGACCAATCGTTTCTTAATAGGCTGGAAGGGGAAAATTAAGTATTTCAAATGTTGGGGCTTTTTCTCTTTCCATCAGCTTTTTACTTGTGACTGCCTCTTCTTACGATGAAGGAAGGACTGTTTTTAAAAAGAAAAGGCATTGGTTATTCTCTGGTAGCACACACATTGTCAAGTAGATTGAAACAACACAGAAAGGTAGTATATGGGAAATGGGAAGATTTACAAGCTGTGATTAGTTTTTCAAATTTCCACCTAGAGAGCTCCATCTTGTTCTCCCCGTACATATGTAGATGTTACCACAGATGTACTTTTGGTGTGCAAAATATCAATAAAGCACACCAGCAACTCCCCTCAAAACCAGTTTGTCAGAAAAGCAACTGCAGATGATGAGGATGCAAAAGAGCCCAAAATGTTTTCAGAGAACAACACTCAAGGCATTTCTATCAAGCTCCAAGTCAGTCACTTTGATAATTGCCATAATCTTTTTGGACAACTTTTTGAGTCCCCTAACAGGTCACTATGCACCTCCCGAGAGAGTCTCAAGAACAAAATCAACATAAGGGTATTGTACATTTGCTCAGCATTTAGGAAAATCAAAAATAAAAAATATTTACTTTGTTCTATATGTGCACTTTGAGCTGCTCACATCCAGCAGTGTGACAGTGACCTGTGTCCCCATCACCAGCCTGCCTCCTGCCACCACAGCCACCACTACGCTGCACTTCCCCAGAGCTGGGGCTCCTCACATGGCAATATAAACATGTTTGCACATGGCACAGCACGGCTCAAATTTCTATTGCCTTAAACAAAAACTTATTAATTTTAAATGTATCCTTTTAAATGTATCCTTTTTTCTTCTTCTTTTTTGCTTTTGTGTACTGTTTTCCTAACAATGACACAACCCTGTATTTCTTGTGCCCTTCATTACATATTATTCTGGCTAGTTCATAATTGAACACTCACTGAGATTATCTGTTAGTGACTTGCCTTTGATGTAATGAATTTCAGAAATGCTGCTCTCATTTTAAGGGATTTATTTCCTAAACAGCTGGTAGATTTGAATGATTCTCCTATCTGCACAAGGCCTGATTTGGGCACATCCTGTGGGTATTTAAAGATCCGACTACCTGAGGTTTCAACCCAAAAAGTATGACTGAGCAGCCTTTATGAACAGGAACAACTACATATGAATCTCTCTATCTCTTTAGGAGGACATGGGTGTACAGCAGTTTGCAGAAGAGGGCAGATGTTTCCTGCTAAGGTGCAGGCTTGGTGAAAAAATCTTAGTTGCTCTAAGGATACATATAAGTCCAAAAGAAACACTACAACCCCCCTTAAATTATGTGCTCCTCGACCTAATTGTAAATAAGAAAACAATTAGTACACCGCTATTCATCAATTAGTAAGTGCTAAAACACTACTACAATAAACCTGAAAAATAAAAATTCCTGATATAGTCCCTGGATACTGCTGAGACTTGCCGCAGAATTTTTGCTAAGGACATATCTGCACTGGCCTTTTATAGTTTACAATCTAAAAGCTAATGAATAAATAAAAGTGAAAGGAAGGCAGGAAAGAAAGAAGAGTAAAAGGTTATAACATACATATTATATTACACAGTAATTATGTGCTTCTGGAATGCCAATTAGTAACTCCTTCCATGATCCAGCTCACAGTCAGATCAATATTAGGCTGATAACAGCAGAGAGTCATGATCTGAGAGAGAATGTCTTATTATTAAAGAATGTAGAAAGCCACAGAAACATTAGCTTAAATCCACTTTTTTTTTTTTTTTTTGATAAGAGCAAAATGTAGACCTAACTATGTTAAGAGCAAGACATAAACATTTCTATTTTGCAGTCCCTGTAAATTCAGTACAAATGTTTGGCTTGAAGACAAATGTTTGGTTTGTTTTGGCAGATCCTAGCCACCCAAGATAATTATTATTTTCTATTTCTGGTTTGCGGGGTGTTTTTTACTTTTTTTTCCTCCAAGCAAAGTAAACAATGTTTTAACAGAATTTTTCTCTGTCAGGGAAAAAAAAATGTTAAAAAATCATTTGGTCATCAATGCAACATGGAAGTGATTCTCCTGGAAGAGCTAATTTACTGGCTGTGTTGATAAGATGAGTCAAAAGTGTGAAGATCCTGAAGTCGAGGCTGTAACAATATAAAAATGAAGCAGGTATTTGACATTCCCAGCTAAACCCTAGAAGTTTTTGTTACAGATCTCAGAGTGAAAGATTATCATTCATGGTAGTGTCACCAAGGTGGTAAGATTTGCAATCGTTTAAAAAAAAACCTGTAAAAAGTCTTAGAGGTAAAAGGCTTTATTAGGAGATTTTGCATTTTATCCAAGGATTTGGTATCTCTGGGCTTTTTTTCTTGCTTGATATTAATTTTCCTCTGTCCACTTTTTTCTCTGTCACCAAACCTACACTGGATGCAGTGCACTCAGTTCTCAGTACTCATGGATGCAAAATGTTGTGCCCTCCCCTCAACAAAGCAGAACATGACAAAGGGACAGGGCTTCCCTGTGTCTGGGCACCAGCCCTGCTGCAGCAACAGGGTGATTCAGAGCAGGAATTGTCACAGACAAAGTTTGAGGGATTCAATGTACTGGACAAGTGGATCCTTCTGCTTCTTGTTCTGTGAATTCAGAAGTTTATGCTGTGTTACAGAGCAGTGAGTAGCTGATCCAAAAACCATTGAGAAGTAACATCACATTGATTGTAACACAGGAACTGAGATGTCACAGGTTTGTTTGCTGGGGAGAAATAAAAGTATAAGAACAAGAGAAAAAAGAAGGAGCTTTAGAGGTCTCATTCCAGTAGGTGTGAAGTTTTCCTGTAACCTTTTTCTTGAGTCTTCATAATTGCTGGAACTAAAACTGTTTCTCGGCAAGTTATGATTAATATGCAGTTTATATTTGTCTGGTCACTAATGAAGTATTTTGAAGGTAATTTCCAATATGAGGTCCTCATTACCATAGGGCAGTTACTTCTCCTCTACAGTCATAAATACTTTCTCACGGAATATCCATTGACTCAGCGTAGAAGCACTTGAAACTATTTATAAAGTAGATTTTACACCTGACACATTGAATTAAGAGCAGAAAAATGAGACAGTTTTCTAATGGCATCAGTATTACTGTGTTGGTTGTAAAATGGACTCATGTCTAAAAGGCTCTGATTCATGTTCTCTCTTTTTGAAGACTATTGACTTGTTTGGGTCTTTTTTTTTAATGGCATATTGATATTGGTGGTTGTTGTTGTTTTGGCTTAAAAGTCCAGTCAAATGAACTTAATAAATGTTGCTGTCAGTGAAAAATTAGCATTGGCTGTCCCAAACATAAGAAAGGCATAATTCCCAGAGCAATACCAGGCCGCTCTCTGTTCTCTGGTACTTTCAGAGACAGACCTACAGAGGATAAAATGGTTTTAAGCAATTTAATATTATATTTGCTGACTCTTTGAAGTAGGCCAGGGCAATTGTAATTCATCACTTCCCATGACCTTGCCCATTTGAGCATGAACTAACCAGCCGTTTATGGTGTGATGGATACAGTTATGTGTTACACAACTGGTCATCAGAGCCACAGGTAAATCCCCCCTCGTCTCTGAGCCTGCAGACATTTTGCATTACTGATTATACACTGCAAAGCTTAATGCAGCCTATATAAAAATGGCTGTGCTAATCGAAGACTTATACCTTTAATCCCCTCCTGCCTCAGCTCTAAGTCATGATTTTTATTCCCAGCACTAACAGGATAAAGCCCAGCTGACAATTTCCTGAACCTGATGTGCAGTTCAGCTGCTTCTTCTGAGAAGACAAACAAACCCCAAACCCCCTAACTTTGCTGTGAAGGAAGCAAAGCCCCAGCAGGTTTACTCACCCCACACAAACCTGTGCACAGCCTCGTGCCAGGACACCCTGAGTCACCAAGAGTAAGGCACTGAAGTGAACTTTTCAGGCTTTCACATCATTTAATGAAACAAAATAGCTGGTGTAAAATTTCTTGATGTTGGTATTTTCAGAACTAAGGATCACTAATCAAATATCACCACTGATTGAATTGTTATTTTATTTTACGGGGTAAAAAAACCCCACTTATTTCTGCATAGATACTTCCTACTGAATACCAATCTGGTTAGGGATTTCATTTTGTCACTGTAGAGTAACTCCGCTAGAAAGTAGTTTTCAATCCATGGAAAGGCAGGATAGTGTCAGCGGCTCGGGAAGAAGGTAGTCAAGGAGAGAGCCCGTGGCTTTCCCCAGCATCACCCTCACTACCCAGCCACAGCATCCACACAACTCTCTCACACATGTGGACACCACCACCAACAAACACACCGTCCGGTCCCGGATTGTCCCGGCCGGACAGCGGCAAAACCATGACTGACAAGTCGATTTCACGCTGTATCCCTCATCCAGAACCCTTCCCGCACCGGTACCGCGGAGCAGCGATTCGGGAGGCAACCACAGCTCCGTGCCCACCGCCGCCTCCTCCGGGGCGAACTTTGGGCACAGCCCTGCGCTGGGCTCGCTCGGTGCCGGTGCCCGGCGGGACCCGTGGGCCAAGCTGTCCCTCTTCGCCACGCCTCGACCTCCGCCGAGCTCTGCCCGCGCCCGCACGGCAGGTGAGCGGCTCGGGGGCGGCCGCGGAGCCCCCGCTGCCGCCCGTCCTACCTTGACGCCCCGTGACGAGTGGCAGTGGACGTGGTGGGACACGGTCGCCGTCTGGTTCATGTTGCCGGCGGCGCCGGGCGGACACGGGGCGCCCGCGGGTCCCTCCCGGCGCCTCCGAGCGGCCCGGGGGGCTCCGGCTGCGATGCTCCGGCTGCGATGCTCCCGCACCCCCGGGGATCCGCCACGGCTCCGCCCGGCGGGGTCCGCCCGCCCGCTCCGCCCCGTCCGGCACCGGCACCGCCCCACTGAACCGGGACCGGACCGGGACCGAGCCGGAGCTGGGGTCGGGTGGAGCCCCGCCGCCCTCGCCCCCGGGGCCGGGGCCGGGGAGCAGAGTCTGAGCGAGATCAGCTGCGCTCTGAGAAAGCCGAGCCCCGCAGAGCTCTCAGCTGAAATTAGTAGGACTGCGGCAGAAAGTTTATGTTGGCTGCTTTTTCTTCCGTGCTTCCCGTTTGGTTGGGTGTTTTTTCTTCCTTTCTCCCTTCCCCGTTCCCTCCTGCCGCCTCTTCCCTCGGTTCTGAAGCGACTCCAGCCCGCTGCGGTGCTGGGGTACGGGCGTTCTTATGTAACGCAGGTACGAGGCTCGAGCATCAGCCTCGCGTCCACTGCCAGCGCACACGGGGTTTCCGTGTTTTGTTAAGCACACATCATCGCGCCTTGTTAAGCACTGTAACAGCTCTACGCTTCGCCGTGGATCAGAAGAAATGCAGCTCTGATTAGACTTTCACCCAAATAACTTTCATTGAGTTTGTTTGTGGTACAGTCTAAAAATCCGTACCCTCCACAGTCCTCAGCAGGACTTGCCAGAAACATACAAAATGCTCCTTCTGCGGGTCCAACCCAGAGCTGGTATCAAAGCTAGGATTTGGGGATGGAAACTGGTAAGCTCTGTGAACGGATTGTGACATCTCAGGCTGATAATGATCAAGCAATGTTGTATACATACATCTTTCAATGACTTTTACTTTAGAGAAACCTACCAGTAAAACAAGACATAGCGTGCCACATACGTGGGATGTCTTTGAGGAATGCATGAAACTGCAACAAGGGCAGGTAAAATCTGTTCAGGGGAAAGTGAAGAAGAACAAGGGCAGACTGCAGCCAGAAGCCATGGCAAAATCTCCCGAAGAAACTGCTGATTTGGAGTGTCTCACTGCATGAGTCTCCAGCTTTAGACATCTCTGAAGCATCGGTTCTTTCAAGAGGGAGGCTGTTGAGTACGATTTGATACTGTATCAAAAGTTATAATTCCAGCACAGGAAGCTATTGCTCAAAAATAAAATGACTTTTAAATATTCAGGCCCCAGGTGGAGCTTGTTCTATGGTTCTGTCTCATTTTCCTTCCTACGCCCACCCATTTTTTTAAGTAGTTTGAAGAAACTGTACAAAGCACGTGTCCAAAAAGTAAGAATGCAAGAAAACAAAAGTTTTACTAAAGACTTCAAGCTGTGCTTAGAGTGGTGAGAAGAAACTCTATACAGGCATTGGTTTCCTCCAAGCACCTGCACCAGGGTTCAGGCCTGGAGGTGCAAGTCAAAGGTTCATCCCATTCTGAAAGGGAAGGACAGGCAAAGGAAGAAGGCTGAGTGCTCAAAGTCAACACATGCTCCCAGAGGACTATGGGAACCTTCAGCTGTGCTTCTAAATCTTGACATGACTTAAGAGGTCTGCCAGAACTCTTTTAAATGGGGTTTATTTTCAGAAGATTCTAATTTCCTGGAAGAAAATCTGCTTTAAATCATCTCAAACATAGTATTCCATAGTCAAAATTCATTTTGCACATCTTAATTCAGACTCAAAGGCAGGTGCTTGTGCAAATGGATGGTAAAAGAGATGGAGCTGATGAGGAAAAGTCTGATCTGCTCAGTCTGCAGAAAGCTGCCAAGGCAGCTCTGTATGGGATCTGGCCTTGAGTGCAAATACCCCCTCCAGAGGGAGGAGAGCAGTCAGAAATGTTTGCTGCAGTGACACCAAGAAAAATGCCATTTCCCTAGGAAGTCAAATGTAGACTAAAGGCACAACAACAGGCTCCCTCGTGGCCCAGGCAGGATCATCTCTGGGCACCACAAATGAGGCATCCGGACTGGCCTCTAGCCTGCAGGACTTGCTCGCATTAGCCTCCTTCACCTTATCAGATTTATTGGATTTTGAGCAATAAAAAACACATTTAGCAAGCATATCAGGGGCTCAGCAGTGCTCTTTCACCTCTCTCTATCATATGCAGGCAGGAATGAAACTTAATGGATGTAGATGGGGAAAAAAAAGACCTCACATAAAAATGAGACATGATTCAACTCAAAGGTTCTTTGGTTGGTGTGGAGGAGGAGGGAATGGCTGTTTGGGAAAAGGGCTAACAGGCTAACTTTCACCATACTCTGCCCAAATATTTGTTCTGAAAGGAAAATTATGATTTCAAGTTATTTGTCACCGGGAACTTGAGCAAGCAGAGGTAGCCTGGAAGACTCATTCTTCTTCATCTTTAAATATATTTGTGTTTAACAATCTCACTTAGGAACTACTTTAAGACAGAAGAATGAAGTAGTAATATTTTTAGTCTGACTAAGTACCTGTGGATTCTTGTAAGCTCCTATGAGAACTTCGTGTAAAGTTCTTGTTCTTGATTTTTTTTTTTTGTGCTTCACAGTAGCTGACCTTCCCTGCAAGCCCCAGAACCAGCTTTAGGCTAACAGAGAAATCTCTTCCTCATAATAACAAAGAAAAAGCATCTTGGGTTAAAATGCTGCCAAAGACAAAGAGATCAATAATTTGTTGGCATTGTTTTTAAATGAACTTCTACAGATTTTAAGATAGCTATTCCTAGAAAGTATAAAGTTTGCTGATTATGGAACCTAATTAGAGAATGAACCTAATAAGGACTGGAGTTGTAAAGTCTCTAGAAGTGCATTGTTTGTCATTATAAAATATCTCAGAAGCAAGGTAGATTGATAGAGTGGGATTCCACAACGTGCTGACTGAAATCCTCCAGAGCACCACTGCTCACTTCTCCAGTAATGTCATTCCCTGACATCCCTCTGGTTCCTCGATGTGGCTGTTAATCCTCCACAGGTGTAATCTTCTTTGGAAATTGGCTACTTAGCAAAATGCAGTTCACTCTGGATGTTGACTTCTAATGTGAGTATCCATGTTAGCTCTGCTAGGAGGTTTTCAAATATTTCAGTGTCTTTAGGGTGCAATTAAATAACTGAGTGATTACCAAAATATGCTGGGGAATATTAAAGCTGTGAGCAGATGCCTCTCTTACATATTGCAATGGAGCAAGTGGTACCTGCCGGTGTTGGAGCAGCCCCTTAGCTCACTGAATGAAACTCCTTCCTGAAATATTTAAAATGAGTAAGAAATCAGCCTGATCAGACAGGAAAATTGATTAAGTTATCCAGAAAGTTTAAGCATTAGAAGCATTTCTGTTAGAAAACCCTGCCTGCCCCACTGTCAAATGCAGTGAGTGGCCACGAGCAGCAGAACTGCTGCTGCAGATCCTGTTACCCAGACGTTCTTGATCACTGTTCAAGTCCTGCAGTAACCTGCTGTTGTAAACTTCCAACACAGTTCCCTGGACACATATTTTCCTGCCTCTTGCTTTCTAAGCCTTATGTTCTTTAAAAAAAAAGTCCCCACAGCCCTTTTTTCTTTTTTTTTTGTCACATTACATGAATTGTATAATCACCATTTTAAGAAATAAAAAAACTAATGTGTATATTGGTAATTATATATACTTCATGACAAAATGTTTTTCTATAGCTGTTTGCTTTCTTTTCTCTTTTATGGAAGTATATAAAATTTACTCTTACTGCTGTTCCACATTCCAAGGGCCTAATTCTGCACTTACGTAAGTTGGCAAGCTATTGACATGAGTGAACTCAATTTCTAATTCATACCAGTTCATAATCAGATTACAGACTTCTCTGTTTATGGATGAAGAAGTTTTAATACTGCAAGGGAGGCTGACTCTGGATCACTAATAGGCTTCTGACTTCCTCAGAATTATTAACCACAAGGAGCTGTGCTGTGTGTAGATACTGAGCTTGTGTGAACCGCAGACAGGGCATAGCCTCCCTCCAGTCAGCTTTCCAAAAATCCTCTATTTCTTTCCTGTTACTCCTAACAGGTCTTGATGAAAAGGCTGGCAGCTATCACACACTGCTGGTCATGGCCAGCAAGTTCACACACAGCTCAAGGCATCCCAGGAAAAGCTGTTCCTGGAGGATGGCAATGCAGCCGTACACCTGCATGTGTTCCTTCATGCACAATCCCACATCCACTGCAGACTTTGATCTGGCTGCAGGTGATGAAGGCAATGCGAAGGAGAATTCCCTCAAGTAAAGCTCAACTTCAGACAGACTCAATAAATCAGTGGGATGCCAGGCTACAGTGCCAGGAGCTGCTGCTTCTACTCTGTTAACTCACAGTGTTTGGTTACAGGAATGAAGGATTTCTCCAAGTGGACATCTCTCCCACTGGGAAAGCTCTGTGTTATCCCTGCAAGATGTTGTCTTACTCACTGTACATACATCAACTCCTCTTACCACTCCAAAATTCCCTCAGAGTTTACTGCCTTCAGGTTTTGTAGGGTGATTTCTAGCCAAGGAGAATTCACACCATTGCTGAAAGACATGCTCAAAACTTATAATATCCAGTTCAATATATGGAACGGATGAAGAAACAAATACAGATCTTCCTCGTTTGTACACACCAATATCCACTGAAGTATAAGGGTATACTCGTTATGATTACTTTCTGTTCTTATTCACTACATTTATCTTAATATAAAATATTTGGATTAAATATTTGTAGCCCTTTTTAGAAACAAAATGTGTAGTAAAATATTCTGGTGCACAAATAATGATTCCTTCACTTAATTTCTGTAAAATGGAGGTGAATAGAATTAAATTACAGCCAGAAGATGAAAAAAAGTCCTCCCAGTTACAATAATAATAAATAATTTTGACTAGATTTTGCCTGCAAACATGGGGTGTCATGAAAATAGAATCAGTAATGTCTACATATCAGTGATTCAGTGCAGGGAGTGTGTGGTGAGAAGTGATGGAAGTGAAAAACAGGCTGCATACCACTGCCTTGTTACCAGGGAGGAGAATCAAGTGATTTTTGAGATAGAAACTGTAAGTAGAGGCAAGAGAAAATGGTCTGTACCTGAATGAACTGAACCTGCATAGACAGTAGGTGACTTTATGAGCAGCACTTCACAGTGCATCTCTTAGGAGATCTGTCTGGGCTGCTGAATGAATTCTGATGAATCACAGGCAGTGGCAGAAGTAAAGAGTATCTTCAGGATCCCTCCAGTCTGTTTTGTGTGTACCTGTTACCAGGCTCAAAAAGGGAATGAGAAAAGAGCGAATTTTGGCCCTTTCCATTTTCAAATGAAGGTTCAGAGTAACAGCCAATACTATCTTAGGAAACAAAACAAAGCAAAGCAAAACCCCAACATTTATGGCCACCAAACTATGTTAATTTTCTTTAGCATACCAGTTTTCAAAACCCATTGTATTGACAGATACACATTCTTTACAGGTGAGGAACATGAGGAAAGAAGAACAAATACTTTTTCTTCCATCTCACACAAAGTCTGTAGTAGGCCCCAAGAGCACTGTGGTCCACCTCACTGCATTGATTTAGCCTTATATTTGCACAAGTAATTGCAATAAAAAAGAGAAAGGTGAACCTGAACCTATTTGAGAAGTAGATTTAATTTCATGCAAAATTATTACTCACACTGCTAACAGGATTCAATATTTCTACCATGTGAGAGCTACAGGATGAGCAATGTTTTTGCATGCGTGAAGATTTACAGGAACACAGCTAACCATCTCCCTACCTATGAGCATAACTGTGTTCCCAGTCTCATCACACCACACTCAGGAACAGCCACAAAATACTGAAGTCATGCCAAAAGTAGTGTGAAGTGTCTTTCTGTACAGGCTTATGCTTCTTTAAGCCTTAAAATTTCACTTGCTGTGGAAAACACTGGACACCATGAAGAGCACTGGGTCTGCAAGAACATCACAGCCCTGTCCAGTGCTGATTCTCCAGGGATGTTCTTGCTCACTGAAGACAGGCCTAAGCACTGGATTTCTGGGTTGAGGTCATAGCCAAAATCCAGTCTAGAGGGGATTTATCAAAGATTCCAGATTAACACATAAGCTTGAATAAAATGTCAAGCAAGACTGGGAGTGTTTAGTCTAAGCAGATCCTCTCCCTTATTTTCAGTATATACAACAAGCCACCCAAAATAAACACACTTTTTAAAAGATTAGATCCCAACTAGTAGCTCAACTTCTGAAACAGTGTAAGAATTCCCATACTGAGAGTCAGTCCAGCTTTCCGAGTATTTATGTACCTAACAGGCAGCCCTAAAAAATTCTCAAGGCTTTGCCAAGTTTACTATGACAGAATTTGATCTGATCAAATTCTTTGTCCCCTCAACAAGAATTTACCCCACGATTCCTTCTGCATCTGGGATATCTGCACTAGGTATCAAATGCAAGCAAAATTCACACTGAGCCATTATGTTGGGATGAGAAATTTTATGCTGAACTGTTTCTGTGTAGAGGTATCATCCTGAAATCAGCTGCCAGTAGAGCCAGAAGAAAAAACAAAAAAAAAAAAAAGGAAAATTCACATTATTTAAAGGATTTGAAGTTTAAATTCATAGTTTGTAGCTATGGAGACTGAAGTGGGGAAGTAGGGGTTTTTATGCTGGGTCTCAGAGGCTGTGGGAAAGATGTTTTCCAGATTAAACAAACCACAAAAGTTCAATGAAAACAGGAAAAAAAAAAAGGGGAGAGAAAAAAATTTGGCTACATAGACCCGTTTCCTTCATCTACCTGGATTAATACAAATCTAAGCAAAATCTTAAAAGCATTCTATCACCTGCAGGCATAAAAGGAAAAAAAATGAGAAGAATAAAACCGAAACTGTAATTATTTCTAACATTATGCTTTAGTGCTACTGAATAACAGACCAGAACTCTCCCTTCCTTCACTCTGTGTAAATCTAATAGCACATAACATGATGATATTTTATACAGATGAAAGATAATCTATGATCAAATGAATACTTTTCCTAGAACATTGCAGAGTATTTTGCTTAAGGAGCAACAAGGAGCAATTGCCATCAGAAATTAAAGGATGTATTCTCTACTCCTGAAGAAAACCCGAAGTCTCTTTTACCTACAAGAAATGTATTCCTGCCTCCCCACTTTAAAACTGCTTTTACAAGACTCTCAGGACACTGAAGGCCATGTCTCATTGCCATATGTATAAAAAAGAAGATGAGTGATTAATCTTCTGGTTTATTCTTTCCTTACAGTATTAATTTATTGGTTTGGCTTAGTTTGTGTACCTGTGTCACGACCCACCTCTGAGGCAGGGTAACAGATGAACCTTTTCCCTTATCTGCTGTGAAAACACTTTGTTTAAGACATCAATCCTGGGCCATCAGAGAAATAATAACAGAGCTCAACCAGTCCATCCAAGCAAATCATGAGTCCATCATAACTTGTTCCTTTGTCATGGTAAAACCCATCATTTTAATCAGACAGGGTGAAAGATGGGATAACCAACAACTATGTCAGCAGCTCGGATTTCCAAGGTGGCTGTTAGGAGTTCATTGCTTAGTCTTCCCACCTCTGGGGCAGAAGAAAGCATGCCGAGGAAAGCAGAGCCTCAGGCAAGCTGCCAGCTGTTGTTCCAGAACTGTTGATGTCTGAAAGTGAACCTACCTGGTAAACTAAGGATTCCACACAATCTCAGATTGTTACCTCAGTAAACGAAAATGCAAGATGGTACAAGGAAAAGGCTTTTGGGGAAAAAAAACAACTTAAATGAAAATGGGAGAAGAAAAATCACAGGAATTTGAAAGAAGAACTTGCCCAAAGCACCAGTATGTATTATGCTAAACCTCACAGTTTAGCATAATCCCAACCAATGGGCTATGAAGACAATGGTGGGGTTACAGTCCAGGACCAGAATTAGCCATGCTATGCCCTCACTGCTGTTGCTCACAGACATAAATGCTGCTGCTTAACATGGTCCTGGAAGACAGTCCTCTTCTTCCAAGTGTAACATTTCCCAGTGTCTTCTCGGATTTGTGATGCCTTTTCACTAAGAAAACATCTGAAATCCCCCTTATCTCTCTTTTTCTTTTCAGTCACCAGTGTGTCAGTCACAAGCCCACGCTGCTTGGCCACTGTGATTGCTGCTGTGCTTCAGCTGACAAGCTGTGAAAATTTTGGCTGCCCAAAAATCATTGAGAACATATTTACTTCCTTTTGTTAGAATGATGAGATATTTACATCTCATTGACATGTACCAATGCACCTTCACATATCTACATCGGGGAGTTTTAGTGACATCAAGTATTGCATCCAACTAGTGAGGAAATACTACCTTGTTAATGAGACACGAAGTTGCTGCCAGCTGCTCATTCCAATATCACTTAAACATGCATAGAAATCATGTCCTTATACTTTAAGATCCTTTTTGTATTCCGGTTATAAAAAAAGTAGAACATTATGTGGGAAAAAACAGTGTAGATCCCACTCCTGTACTTCACAATGAACCAATGATTATTTCACTGGAAATTACAGTCAATGTCACAATGCTTAAACTAACTGAGGAAGAAGATATAAGATCAGAATTGTTTCTTCTTTATGTCGAGCTGTGAGCCTTTTAGTAAATTCAGAGAGCTGTTGAAGACCTGTGGGACTCAAAACATTGTGAAGAATTTGTCAAGAACAACCAAGTCTCATGTGCAGTTACAAATTCTCCAGAAATTGTGCTAATAACTAAATATAGAAATTATATTATCCTACTCTGTTTTTTGGTAAAATACTACAATTTGCGCTTACTGGGATGCTGAAGGCCTCAAATGAAGGTTTGGCTGGCAGCTACAGTTACCTGTAGGCAAACGCTGTTCTTTACATTTACTTATAACTTCTGAGTCAAATGCACCACAGCCACCCTGTGCATACAATAAAAGGACACTAGCTCCAAACACATAATCCAGCCATTATTTTGATTTCAGTAGGTTTTCCAAATCATTTTGAAAATATGTTTTTATTAAAGTACATGATTTGTCAGAAGTGCTTCCAGTAGATGTAGGCAAGACAGCAAAGAAATTGGAGCTTGCTTAACCAAGTTTATAAACCTGCTGTTTCAGTCTCAAAGATGAATTACACTGCAGGAGCACGTTCACTAAACGTTCCTGCTCTCCTTTTTGCCCTCCTACCTATGTTCAAAGAATAAAATAGAAAAACATAAATCAAAGTCTCAGAACATATTTCTCCTCCAATTCCAAAGCTGCCATATCTGTATACCAGAGTCATAATCCTCTGCAATACAAATAAAAAGCGCAGCCCAGCAATCACCACTTCAAAATAATTACAGGCCACACAGTAATTTACGCTTATCTAAATCCTTTCACCCCAAGGATCCCAAAGCAATTTATACACGCTATAGATGTGGCTGATATGAAAACAATAATACCAAGGAGCTACTTGGGAATTGAGGGATTGTCTAAGCCATGTGGATCTTCGCAGTCCAAAACTTACCCATTACCCTGATAGGAGTTTGAACCAAACCTATTACAACCTTCTAGCCCAAATTTAGGACTAGTATAGGTATTGACGGGCACGTCATGATTCTTTCTTTAATTTCAATGATGTTAAGAAATTAAGAAATGAAAAGGCTTGATACAACACTGCTCACTAGACATGTCCAGCTTCAGGTGGTGCTCATCTGAAGCACTACCAGGACTAACACATCCCTCTAGAAAGAAAAAAGTCTCAATTTCTATGCTTGCTTCCCTTTTCCTTTATCAAATTTAATTCTGATCTGCCCAGGCTCTGGCTAAGTACTGGCCTACAGGCAGAGCTTCACTTCTTCTGTAATAGCTCTGTAATATCATCATTTACCTCCCAGCTGCTCAGTAAATTAAAGCAGACAGCCTACAGGTGCTTACTGGAGTCCCAACACTGTCAACAGCACCAGGCCACACAGGTACAAACTGGTCTTTAAACATAGCTGTGAAATAGCTGCTGGTTCCCTAATCCTCAAACTGCATCCCTGGGGCTCTGGGTGAGAGGAAGCTTGGGAAACTGAATGGATATCTATTTCTAACAATTAACTGGTAATCCATTTACATTTTCAAAGCAATTTTCATATGGAAAGGGCTACTGGCTCACTCTATATTGTAAAACACGGGTTTTGTATTGGCTTTCCTCAGTCTTCAAAGTAGAAACACATAAAATTTGAAAGCACTCACCATACACTTTATAGGATCCCCAAAAGGCAAATTTAGGGAAAATAAAATCTCTTTTACAAGGTGAATTATAGACACCAGCAACAGCAAAGCTCCCTGGCAGTCTTCAAATCCAGAGACACCACTGCAAAACCCAGCATTTTAAGGGAGAGCTAGTTATTATTAACACAATTTAAAATTAGGAAATTGAATCAAAACACCTTAATGCCATGGGATGCCTCAGTCTTAAGGGTAGGAGACTTACTCTTTTCCCTTGCTCAGCCCTGTGTAACATATTTCTCTACCAAAATATGTACATAGGCCTGTCAGGAAAATACTGGATTTTTAATATTTTGAATGAGAAAAGCACACACAACAGGACTGCAGCATCTGCTCTGCATGGCTAATGAGTCTGCAGTCAGTCTGACCAGCAAAAGGATTGGCCTCATTGCATCAGCAGGAGTGTTACTGGCTTGGGAAGGAGGAAAAGTTAAGTGTGTTTTGGGGGGAAGAGTTTTTGTTTTGTTATAAGATAAAATAACACCAGGAGAAATCTTTTGCTGCCCACATGGCACCACATTTCTGTTTCATTCCTGAATGGCAGCTGTAGCATCTATCAGCAGGGAGACAGGACTTTGCTATGAAAGTGCAGAGAGAGAAGCCGTTGGGTGGGCAGCTTTTTGCTCTTCCTCGTGATCCCTGGGCTGACAGCTGATCTACTAATGACACTCAAGACAAGAGAATTATTCAAGCAGTTTTCACAATGATATGCTGGAGATGGTTGATTGCATTGCCTCACACTGGATTTTTTCTCCTTATTACTTTTTTAGGGGGCAAAGATGCCACAAAATGATCATCTTTCTTTAATTAGAGAGTCCTTAGAAGTTGCAAGTATTCACTGCTGTCTAATTAAGAGACAGATGCCAAAGAAAAAAATGTGAATAAATAACAGAACTCATAATGAGAGTTTAGCCTCATAATGGCTAAACTCTAAAACTAAAACAGCAAATACATGGAGTTTATTTATTTTTCAATCTTCATACTGCTTCAATTTGTGGTTCACATCTTCAAGAGGTAAAAAACAATTATACCACCTGGGAGTTTCATTCATCCCCATTTCCTGACATATAACTGCCAAGGGACTAGCCTGGATCTGGAAATGTATTACCCAAGTGTCACCAGTAATGCTGTCTCTTTTTCTCCCATTCTCTCCAGAGCATCTAAGCCAGAACTGACATCAAAACTGGATTTGTGAAAGTGAGTGGAGGCAAGAGCAAGAAAAAAAATGGGCTGAAGGAATAAGATTTTGTAGTAAATTCTGGATAAAAGAGGCTCTGTCATTGCCTTTACTGCAGATAGGAGCTAATTCCATAGTTCAGTTTTACCTTCTGTGTTCATATATTTATGAAAAGGATTTATAACATGGAGTTTGTAACTGTGAGGGACTGTATTAGATGACCCCAGTGGTTCCATGAATCTCTATCTGTGGTTTCACTGCTCTCATGAAGTACAACTGTTGTGAGAATTTGGTCTGGAAATAGCAAGGATTTTGATTATCCACACAATAGGTCTTGGGCTGACTTTGGAGTTCAATAAAGAATCATTGTAGAGACCTGATATCAGGGAGTACATATTTGCTGCTTCCTATGTTTCTAATCACAGTACACTGGACTGGAAAGACATTCTGGGGTATTCAGTCCAGTCCCTTGCTATTGCAGGTGACCAAATAATAAAATCCACTCTATAAACTGATGGATTGCTTTGCTCTGTCAGAAGACATTTCACGTCATGTAGTTTTATTTCTCGTTACAGAAACTTTCAGTCAGCGCCAGGAATACTCTTGATGGAAGTGTCTTTTGTAGTCTTGGGATATTAAAGAGGAAGGAAGAACGGAAGGAGGGAAGCAGGGAAGAATGTTCCATGGCTCTGGGAAAGAACAAGCATCTCAGGATCAAAAATTATTCAACGTCATGCAATCCATAAAGAATCAGAACTTAGAAATATACTTATTTATAGTGTATAAGGCTGTATGGAAAATAAGCCATCTCAAATGAAAGTCAAATTGTCTTACCATTAAAGTACAAAGTTGGCTGTAAAAGTGGCTATGCTGATGGAAAAAAGTTCTTTATCTCATTTGATTTAGTTCCAGAGGATGCTCTAACTGAAAAGAGCACTATGACACTACACAACAAAGTTCACGCTAAATGGATTTAAATTATAGAACTGATAGATCTTAAAGCATAAATTTAAATTTAAGTGTCTGCCTTAGCTCTGTGCTGCTGTACATTGCATTTAGAAGCAGATATAAAATTCACAGTAACATTAAAAACTAGTGAGGTGGTCGATAAAATTGGGAACTGCTGGAATATGTTAATCAACTGACAGAGTAACATAGATTTTAAAACTACAAAATGTCAAGTGTTAAAATTTCTTAAGAGGTGGTAAACAGAATAGCTGGAAATGCTGGCAATGAAAGGGACTTGTCATAGAAAATCCTCAATGAAATGTGACATCCACAACTGAGAAGGGACAGAGCAAATATTTGGCTGCATGAGAAGCAGAAGTCAAAATGCTCAGGAGAGGGGTTTTTTCCCATTTTTTAAGGGAGCTGTTGGAAATGCTGGAGAAGGAGAAGGAGAAGGAAAGAAAAAGAGGCTGGAGGCAGAACAGGGCAAGACAGGACACACAACTTGTATGATAGACACAGATATTTTATCAGCATTTAATAACGTAGCTCACCTGGTTTATAGTTTATAAACTCACAGAAGTTTATAAACAGAATTTAACTGTGAGAAGTTTCATTCCCATCACTGTTGGAAAGAGTCTTCCCCTCTAGCCTGTAAGGATACTAGTGTCTTACAGCTTCTGCATTAGTTGGTAGATAGCTTGCTGGTTTATTGTAAAGCACTTCCCTAAAGTAATATTCTTTCATTCCCTGTTAGCTCTGTATCCAGCTTTACACAATTAATTAGGGAAGTGTTCAAAGACCCAGATTTTAAACCACTTAATTAATTAGAAATGAAGGTTTAATGGCTATTCCTCTCAGACTATTTAATTTAATGAGAGAATTTGCAAGAAAAAGAAGTAAGAAAAATCGATTTAGTGTATAACAAATTGCAAAAGAAAAGGGAAATGAGATGAACATATGTATCTGTTTACTCTTTGACTGTATAAGAGGATCCCTGTCAGAGTTCAGGGTGTTGCAAATTTTTAGTAATGGTGACACAACTCATTAGTTCCAAGGAAGTTCCCAGTCAAATGAACTGGTATTTCCATCACACCCCAGGATGTCACTGTTTCTCTCCCACCTACTAAAAAGAAAACACAGAAATACAGGAATAGAGGAGCCTTGTCTCAGACCCAAGAAAAGGTTGTAAAAGTGAGAAATTACCTCCCAAGGTCCCAGATACCCTCCTGAGAGCTGATGCCAGCAACTAGCCTTCAGCTCATGCTCGCTCTGGACCAGGAGGCTGCAGGAACCTGTCGCGGTACCACGGGAGGGAGACGACCCTGTTCAGAAGGAGAACGACACATGTGGCACCATGATGTCCCTGGCTAGAAAAACTAGAGAGTCATCATCCTAACACCCAGCTGAGCAACGTGATTTTGTGCAGAACACACTTATTTGAGCTAAATCTTTCTATTACAGGAAAAAAAGGCATGCAGGAGCACCAGCCTACCAGTTTTACTTTGTAAGGGCTGTCACACTGACATCTCTCTAAAAGCAAAATTTCTTTTTATGCCAGTGGAAGATTTGAATGCCAAATGATGGGAACATGCCCTTCTAAGTTACCAAAACGTTTTCAGTTTTTTTGTTCCCTGAAGTATCTGCCACAAACAAGAAGAGCCAAGACTGAAGACATTGAAATACTTCTAATAATGTAAGTAAGACCTAAGGAAATATCAGAGCTGCTGTTACACTAGGCTTTGTAAAGATCATAAATGAAACCACCCCTCTACTAAGGCATTTTAAATCTAGACTCTGCTTTTAAAACCAAATGACTCTGGTACATAGAAAACATCAGGCTTTGGGTTGGGGAGAGTTGTTGATGTGTTGTTTTATTTTAAGAACTTGGAATTTGATAGGATGTAAGTATAAGCATTCAAAAAAAACATTGTATTTGAAAAAAGGCTCTGTTCCTGAGTACTGGCAAGACTGATCTGTGTTAAGATGAAATGAGACTCCAAAGTATATAACACTTTAAAACAAATACCAGCATATAGCACTGCTCTGATTTTGCCAACCATCTGCATGATTCATCCCCATGTGATGGTTTAGCCACCTATCTGTTTTTACCGAGGCATTTGGAATATAGGTTTGCTGACATAAAGCATAATTTTTTTCCTTTAGCTGTTGTTAACAAAACATATCACTGTAATTCAAATCAATCCAGTTATTGAATTTGGAACCAGATCTCCACAGAACTGAGTCTCTCTTCCACTGTTCATATAGAAAAGGTATTTTCAGTGAATATTGTTATTCCACATTAAGAATTACCTTTTAAAAAAAGTGAAGGATAACCTTTAGTGCAAAAGAAGAGGAAAGGGAAATAATAGGGGAAGTTTTTTGGCTTTCAGAAGGCAAATCTGGATACAAAGCCCAAGAAACTCTAAGAAGTAAGGAATAAATACTATATTGGCCAAAAAGCAGCATGACAGGCTGGATAAGTGAGTGGCCTGGGGTAAACAACAAAATGTCTCCTCAGCAAATCTCTGAGCTCACCTCAATAAATTTTAGTTTGGCCAGCAGCAGTCTCTCTGCTAAAAAGGCAGGATACCTCTACATTTTCAGTTCCAGCTAGGACAAGATTTAACTGTAAACAAATTTTTAAAAAATCATTTGAACTCTAAAATGTATGTAATCACTTATGACTAACTCTTCATTATAACAGAAGTTATAGTGTATGCAATTATCTCTTTAGTTTGGGTTTTAAATTAATGTGAGTCATTCTCCTTCCATTTAAAATCTCATTTTCCACAAGTACAACACTTCCAACCAGCTTTGGAAGAGAAATATCAAAGGGGCTAATTCCCCCCTGGTTTAATTTAACTGAAGAAAATAGAATTACAGAAAGGACAGTTTTGAATCATTACAGTCTGTCTGAACTCTCACAAGCAACACAGAAAGCAATGGCAAATCTATGGGTACACAAAAAATTCAGTGTCTTTCACTGGGTTTTAATGAATCTTTTTTATTTTAACTGAGGAGAGGACAGAGAAAGAGGAAAGTATTTCTGCAACACCATGGTAAATATACCATGGAACAAGACTTGTCTTCTTGTCTAACCCCTATTATGCTCCTACAATTGATTACAAAATGAAACATAATTGATGTGATTGTCTAATCCCATTTCTCCAAGCACCACAATAACTTCCTGCACCTAAATGCTGTAGGACTTTTTTCAGAGAAGAAGGAAGCTCTCAGCACCTTCCAAGAAGTGGCAGCTTTCTTGGCACTGCCTTTCTGTTTCAGCAAAATTGTCTAATCTATATGCTAAATTATTCCCACATTCAGAGCTGTTCCACTGCTGTGCTGTCACTCTGGCTCTGTCCCAGCGTGATTGGGTTTTGCCTTGGGGCATTTTGTCCAGACCAAATCTGACCATAGAGAAGATGCCAATACTTAACCAGTGCCTAAAGATGCCTTAGTACCTCTGACTTTGAATAGCAAATAACATAGCCAGGGAAATAAAGTTTGTTATCATGAACCTGAGAAAAAACCCTCTCTCCTTCATAATTATGTCCACCTTATTCCTGTATTTTACCAAATTCACAATGTTCTAGAGCAGCTTCTACAGTACGAACTCCTCTGAAAAACACGAAATTTATAAATTAGTGTATTTTGGGATTATGCCTGTATTTCTGTTCCCATATTAAACAATCATAAGGATTCATAGAAATAATGTGTGCATGCACAAATACCAAATCCTGTTTCTTCATTTTAACTTTAGAATTCATTTTCTAGACAAATTCGAGTGCTCTAAAATGAGCCAGGAAAATGATCAAAGTGAATTGTGACAAATATTTGAGAATGTTTGAGAAATATGGGGTTTGCTGTGTTGGTTTGGCTCTGTCTTTCCTAGGGATTGATCTGAATGTATTATGAAGACTATTAAAATACATCTTCCCTTTGCATGGAAAATATAAATTCTCTGGCAAATTACTTGAAGTGGAATGTGTTCAATTCCATCCTGAGAGATAACATTTTGTTTTGAGAAGAGTCAGATGCATGAATGCTGGTGAGCTGTATGCACACAAGTACTTAAAGCTGTGTATGGTATATAATTTAGAAAGCATCTCCCTAAAAAAAGGCACTGCGGGAAGATGAAAATTGCACAGAGAGCTCAGTACACTTCTGGTCCTTTTCTGGTCCAAAAAGGAGGGGAACCCCCTAGAAAACTCCTGTCACACCAAGGGAGTTGGTTTTGGGGAAATCCAGAAAGGCATCCTGGCAGCCAGCCAGAAGTCAGCGTGGAGGTACCGAGTACGAATCTGTGCTAAAACAAGAGTCAGTAACAGAAAATTACTGGTGATGCTGTTGTTCCAAAGGAACACATTCCTAAAGAAAAATATTCCAGGTTATTAGTTACAAGTTTTCATTTTCAATTTATATTTCAATTCTAGATTGAAAATAAAAAGAAAGAAAAAAACAACAACCCTTGGTTTTGGCAGAAAGCAGAAACTTCTCACACACACACAAGTTTCACATGATTAGCAAAATAATTTGCCAGTAAAAGACTTCTGATTGAAAAAGTTGGTCCACCCCACTCAGTTTCATGTATAGTGAAAATGGATTTTAAAAATCTCCAACACCTACAGGCTGAAGCAAATTTTCTTTTCCCACAAGCATTCAGATTGGTGCCCGAGATGTGAACATCAGCTCTCCAGATACTCCGCAGGGTTTGGTCAGTGAGGTGCACAAAACTGAGGTAACATTTGAAAATGTAATGATCAGATGCATTCACACACTGAATGAATGGCACTTACACACATTACAAAGATGACAGAAGTAAAAATTGCAGGAGGAGCAAACTTCTATGAATGCTATATTTAGATCTGGACATGAGTTGGAGTAGCTAGGCACACCTTTTCTGTGAAACTATTTCTGTCAGCATTCTTACAATGTGATTGCTAACCCATAAAAAACATTCATCATTGATTTTGACAGTTGTTATATATATTTGTTATATATATTTGAATCTTACCCATAGATGGGCTTCAGTGACTGATAAGTTGAACTTTTCCACACCATTTGTTTGCAGCAGGGGCAGTCTGCATGGCTCAAATCTCACTGTGATTCAAGACTTCATATTGTCAAAGATTTCTTTCCCAAGAAGCATTCCCAAATTTAATGTCTAAAAAGGTTGCCAAGTAACCTGTGATTGACATTTACACACACACACAATCATATGCAATAAACTCAGTGTTTATGGCTCTGCATGCAATTATCAGCACTGCAATTAAGCTCTGGCACAATACTGCATTTCAAAAGGCCAGTAGAAGGATGGATATAAATAAACCAGCAGAAACAAGTCCTTTATCACTGTATTTTCCCTTAGGTGGCTGTATCCTTAAAGATGGATTCACAAGCATTGGGACTGGGCTGAGCCTGTGACATTCAGAAAAAAGTTACTTTATCACAGTCCTGCTAGAGACGATTTGACTAAAATTTCAGTATGCATTCTGAAAGCAAAAGTTAGGCATGAGTCACTCGCTCCATTATCAAATACTATACACAAACTAGATGACAAAAAGGCGGTGATTTGCGACGTGATCTGCTGCTCAATGCCGCAGTTTTATTTCTTCTTTATTCTGAAGAATCCAGCGACAAGTAGTGCTGTTGTCAGATTTTCAAACACCTCAGCAGCGTGGATTACCCCCTTTTAGAAAGGTGCTGTCGGATCCATATGTACAATACCTACCCCCCAGGTTCAAGGATGGCACGTGCTTTTGTGATGTGTTTCCTCCTGAGTGCCCACGAGGGGTTAGTGCCCTTGCACCTCATCCAAATAGGCTAAAGGATTGCTATTGCAGCTGGTCATAAAGTTTCCAATAAAACAACTATCCATAAAAAAATGCCAGTCTGTAGAAATTAATTCTTGTCTTGCAACATATCCATTTTGGTTTACCAGGGGCAATCTTTCACTTTCCAGTGGGATTTCTGACAAAAAGCACACAGCACATTTTAGCCCAGAGACCCCACAAACGAATGTGCTCATACAGCACCTTCCCCCTGGCCCATTTCAGACCCCAGGCCTTCTCACATGTCTGGGTAGCTTTCAAAGCACCTGGAAAATGAGCATAGACTTTACAAGGTTGTTCATCTTTAACGTACTTTCTAAATATTTAAACATGATATATTGTTTATGATGTTTCCTGATGAATTCAGGTGAACTACCCAGAAGAAATTCAGATGTCACCACTGCAATGCAACTGTTGAGCAAGGATTTTCATGAGCACGGTTCTGGGCTTAGAACCACAGCCAGCACACTTTGACTGATGGATTTGTTATTGCTTTGGAGCTGGTGGCAGAAATAGTCCTGATCTTTTACTCACTCACATAATGTAAACTGCAAAGGGCATGAACCAGATATCAGGCTAAATACTGCTAGCTCGTGTCTTTTTAATCTTAGTTGTATCTTTTCTCAAATTACTTAATGGACATAACACAAAACATAAACACAGAAAAGACTCCGCATCATCAACAATCACAGCACTCTACTGCCATTAGAAAGGAAAGTAAAAGTGACCATGCAACATGTTCTTCGCTTAAAGTGACAAAACACATGGAAGCTAATTTGTTTCTGTGCTATCACCATTTCTGAACTTGGCAACAGTCTGCTAAATTGAGTCCTATTTTATTCATAAGCGTTATACAGCACTTCCAGCAAAGCAGCTGATAACTACCAGTCATTCTTCTTTTTAAAGGTGAGTAAGCAACGCCTTCTGTTTTATTAACTAGTACAGGTTTTGTTAGTACCATCTGTAATACAAGTGATAACCTTCGTTGCTTACCAGGCTGGCATGTGCTGATTAGCTAAATTACACTTCAGGAAAAGATCACACTGAATTCTCTAAGTTTTATTCGAGGTAGATGATCTGGCTTCTAAAAAAAATCATTCCAGAACAGTGCATATCTGTTGTATTTTATCCTTGCATAGTAATCAGAAACCTATTTCTGAAAAACTTCCAAGAGGCCAGGAGTGATTCAGAGTTAAAAGGCCAGGGTAAGGAGCAGGAACACTTACAAATCAATGCAACACCTAGAGCTTGTTATCTGCTTGTGGTAATTTACCACAGATACTTGAAATGTGTTTGCTATGCAATTAATTCTTGGTATTGTGGTAAATCGGTTTAATGAAGGAAAATTGCTGATGGTTAATATCACTCTGGCTATTTTGACACTTAGTAGATTTAGCATTGATTTCTAGCATATGTTAGTTTATTCAAAAACAGTTTGTGTTTATATATACTTATATATATATACACACATAAGGCATAATGATCTGTGAATTGAGAGTGGAATAAGGCTGTCTTCTGTGTGGTAATTCTGAAGTCTGAGAAATCAATCTGAACTTGCATGCCTGCATCTATTCTGCACAGCCTTCTCAAAATTGTATCCAAAGGTTATATCTTCCCGTATGGTAAGCATGTGCACATGGCAGGTGACAGCTTCATGGTGAAAAGCCAGCTCCTTTCTCTTTTCCATGGTAAACTGGTAGGAAGTGTCCCTGTTGATTTTTTTTAAAAAATAGTTATAAGAAATTAAAAAATAATATAAAATTGAAACAATTTCTTTTAAAACAGAGCTTGCAGTGTCACTCTGCTGCATGAAATGTGCCGCATGCAGGTGTTCTATTCAGCAGGCACTTTTCCCAGCTCCAATCCCACCATGGGAGGCACCATCACAGCACAGCTTAACCCCTGACTACAGACAGGGATTTGCCCACTGTGCTCAGCACAAACTCAGCAAGCTTTGGAGCTTGTGCTCTGGCCAATTATTTGCTTGGCGTTCAGGTAGCCCTAGCCCAGGACCTGGACCCTCGGCTGTGACTGGCTCAGTGCTTGTGCAGGAGCTCACATGGCACATCTACCTCCTGGTTTCTTTTCACATGCTCAGACACAGCATCCAAAGGCACTTTTTGAGTTCAAGGGCACGTTTGAACTGCCCAACAATATTGCTTGTGCTGTACAGTGCCTTTGCTCCCCTAATACAGAAATACTGCTGATCCAGCTGTTCGTAAATTCTCTCAAGATACAGAAGTAATTTATACTATCTCCAGTTGCACTTGAGACTATGTCCAAACTGTACTTGTTGCTGTAGCATTATTGCTCTACTTCATGCTGTATTCTAAAACTTCTTTAATAGTATTCTAAGTATCTTTGAAATAAAAATTACAGTGTCAGGCGTGGAGGCAAATCATAAATCCTGAGCAGAGTCTCTCTCATTTTACCCCTTATCAGACAAATGAACTTAGCCTT
This sequence comes from Corapipo altera, assembly GCF_003945725.1. Lineage (NCBI taxonomy): Eukaryota > Metazoa > Chordata > Aves > Passeriformes > Pipridae > Corapipo > Corapipo altera. Next base: position 27,234,652 of record NW_020884877.1, read on the forward strand.
GTTGGGCATAATTCTGGTCAAAAAGAAGTAGATCACCTAAATATTTTTGACAATACTTGTTAAAAATACCATATATAGCTGTACCAGTCACGTGTCTTAGTCATCCAAAGGGTATAAACACTCTAAATGGAAAGTAAAATAGGCTAGCCCATAGCAGTGCAAAACTGAAATTTATTTCAGAGGCAAAAGCTCTAAATTTAAGAAAAATAGCCTCTCATTTGCTATTTCAGTATTTTAACTTTAAAAAAAAATATTAAGTGAATGCAACTTAAGTGAATCATGCTTTAGCAGGTTAGAATTTGTGAAAGTTTTGGGAGCTGAGGGATTTTTAAAAATCAGACCAATCCATATACTGCACTTCTATGTGCTGTTGAGCCTGAAGTTCCAGCAGTGGTGGATTTATTGTGGAGATTATAATCAGACAAGACTGGTTTGCATGGGCTAACCATATAAACTCAGAAGTTAAATCCTCCTTTTTACCATTTTGTTTGATCCAATCAATACACTTAGTTCATGAATTCTTCCACAAAGCATAAGTGAGCTTAACTTGAACAAAACTTTTCTTGTTGAATAGTTGACATTGGCTCTCTTTACTGTTCCTACTGATCCAGAGAGTTTCAGATCACATTTTTCTGCAATATCTTTGTAGAGTCATAGGATTTGCTTCATTTAGACGTGTTATATAACTTATCATTCTTATCGTTATCCAAATTCTTCCTGTGGCCATTAAAATCCTAAAACCAAACAAAGATGTGCTACTTTCTGTGGATTTTAATGATAAGAAAATATGTTTTAAACAGCAACTATCAACCTATCATAAACTTCAAAGAAATTGAGAGTTTAAAAAACTCTTTCACTATCTCCAGTTTCTGTACTATCTGACTAGGACTAAAATACAAAAATGTGAGAAATTCAATAATTGAAGCACATTCATTTTTCACTGACATTTTTTGTCAGTTAAGCCAAGTTTCATTTTCTCAGTCTTCATACAGTATATTTTATTATGGTAGTTTCTCTTTTTGCATTTTTCCTTCAAGTCTGTGTGTTATTTTTGAACTTCTTGATCACAGAGGTAGACTGCTTCATCAGGGTCTGTAATGTAGTAACTCTGTTTTACAAAAGCTTTGCAAGAAGGAATTTTCTTCATGACCACCTACTTCAGGGATGTATAGGATTTTCCTCAGACAGACCTTTTACCTTTTCCCTTCCCAGAACAGGTCGGTTCATGCTTTTTCTCACAGCCAGCCAAGAAAACTTTACTTGCTCTCTGCTCTCGTTGCACCTGCTGCTGCGTCATATTCAGTGCCACATTCGTCTGCTCAGTTACACAGGCTCAGCAGCATTTGAGTCACTCCTCAACATCTGTGAAGGTGAACAAGGGCTTTACAACTCTATTATTAATTACCTATTACATACATTCATGGGGCCTATGGCAAAACTGGTGCTGCTCTGGCTCTGCAGTGGTGGGGCAGCCTGAGTGGCTGCAAAGACACATGATCCTTCCAGATTAGGACTAGGGTGAAGCAATTCCTCTTTGGAGCAAGCAGGAAGAGATCTGGGGATTATTTTTCTAATTTCTTCATGCTACCTCCTGACTAGACACTAGCTTGTGCCTGGGAGCAGTACCAGGACAAAGGAAAATTATGGATATTCTTATGGGACCAGGTCCTCACACTGTTCTCCTATCCAACCAGTCAGAACCTTCTTCAGCACTTCTTTCAGGCTTATTTTTCACACTGCAATGTTGACACCACCTCCTTGTTAAACCTCTTTTCGTACTGACCCAGCGCTACCAGTTCCTCAGGTGGGCCACAGGTTGTTTGAGGGTGGTTTGCCTATTTTGGGATAGAAAGCCATTACATTGCTCCATATAGCCATGAACATGTCATGTGCCTACCACACAGTTACAGAACAACTGAGAGAGATATCCAAGCTAGAGGTTAAAATCAGCTGTCCTGCAAGAGACGCTGAACTTCATAGCCATGCTCCAGTATCCAGCCTTGTCCTTCTGAACTATGTTTTTGTAAGCTGTTCACTGTGATCCTAGACAGTAACTACTTCAGGAAATTTTTTTTTTGGTTGGTTGGTTGTTTTTGTTTTGTTTGATTGGGTTTTGGTTGGTTGGGTTTTGTTTTAAGTTGCTTGCTAATATATAATTCAACAAGGATTTCCAAACTATTAGCCAAGTAATTCAAGGAATAGGAGCCAAGTAGCTGCCAGGTAGTCTTTGTCTTCCAGAACTAGGTGATTACCCGATACTGCAACACATTTCAGGGACATATTCATTTACTGCTCTGTACAAGTCCTTTTATCAGTCTTTTCTCTGCAGTGTCTGAATGCTTTCCTGTAACGCATTAAGAAATATGAATATTATACATCACCTCTATGGTTCTCTTTCTCATGTTCATGTAGGTGATGAGAGAAATATATTAATGTTAATGATTGCTTTAACTTCCTTAATACTTTTGCTGCTTCCAGGTTTTCAGAGCAGGGACTCTTTCTTACTGGTGGGACCATTTGGGCTTAAAGCTCATTTTGATTTTAAAATGTATTACAGTGACAGCCTTCTTATTTCAAAGGAATGGTAGTAATGGATTTAGTAACCTCTTTAAAGCAGCACAAGTTTTGTGTGCCCAGGGTCTGTGAGGCAGTCATGGACTTTTCAAGCTGGTGGGCACCGAAAGGGCCCTGCAGAGTGGGGTGACACAGCATGGACTGCCCCTCTGCCCCCGGTACTCTGCCAGGGATGATCTCCAGAGCCTGTCTGTTCATCAGGGCTGTAGCACTCCCTCCTGATCTTGTGGCTGAGACTGCCTGTACCACCAGCACCCCTCCCTGACAATTTATTATGGATGCTCTCAGTACAAACCCCAGAATGGGAGTTTCTGTGACTGTGGGTCTCACCCAGATTTCAGTGTGTTGTTGGCTGTTCCTCTCTATCTTTTTCCAGTGCTTGAGAGCAACCGTTTTTTTGTCATCTGATCTCTGGAAGTTTTCTCTGATTCCCTCAATCAGTGCACTGATGTTTCATCATTCATTGTGGTTTATGTTCACTGTTACCGTATATGAAACAGCCTAGCAACATTTTTATACTAAAGGTGTTATGGACAGATGGCTCAGGCAATTATGGCACATTCCTGTACAACTTACTCCAAAAGAAAATTTCTGAAGGCAACTTTTCCAACCCAGTGATTAGAAAACATCCCCCTCTTTCTCTTGGTGCAAAAGGAGGTCCAAGTGCCTGCAGTCACCCCTAGGGCAGGACCAGTCCCTGGTGCAGGCAGGGACAGCCTAGGGCCATGGCTTTCCCCACAGCCATGCCCACTGAAATGGACCTATCCTGAAATCCTGGTACATGAAAGCACAGCCAGCCCAGGGGCACTCCTTTAACAGACATCAGTGAAGCACTTACTGAGGCTCACCAGCTCTGTATCTCTCCTATCTGCTCAGCCTCAATTCAACATTTCTCTTCCAGCCGTCCCTGAGCCTGTAGACATCCTCTCCTCTAGACTGCTGTTCCCTCTTCAGAAATAAATTTTGGAAAGCTATATCATGATGTAAAACAAAAAATCCCCTTTTAGTACTTATCTTTCTGCTAACATGGTTTCCAGTTGTTTGTATGCTTTGTTTAATGTCATCTTTTCAATTTAAATGTTCTTATTCCAAGATAAGAAAAACAATTCACTGACTCGCATTTCTTTTATCTGTCCTAATTAGTTTTCTAATTAATTCATAACTCCAAAAGCCTTCATTTATTTCATGTTTCAATTTAACTTTCCAGCTGGCATAATCAGATTAGCAATCAAACCCATTTTGAAAATATTTCTTCTCACAGGAAGCTCATACAAAAAAACCTCATACAAAACTGCCTGCTTTGTTCACCCCAGTTTAATTTTCAAGTTTGCAGGCATCCTACTCAATCTGATGTGAACTTACCCATACCAGGATTATTCTTTTCCCCTGTAACAGCTCTGTTATTATTAGTTATTTGTGTTACAGTGCTTGGAAAGGATTCAGAGGTGTGGGGAAGTGGGTTACATTGAGCCACATGATGCCTCCTGGGCACAGCTCTGCAGGAGCACCCAGACCTCCTATTTCCCAAACTATTGCTCTCCCCACAATGCCAAAGAGTTCCACTCCTCAGCAGTGACAAGTGACATTTCAAGGATGTATTTGGAAAACAGTCAGTTCATTTAAAAACGACAGGCAGCTACAGATCAAAAAGGATGTGATCAAGCAGAAGCAGATAACAGGGAGTTGTACCCTTCTCCAAAACATTTTCACTGCATCACTCTGATTCAGGAAAGCATCACACATTGGAAAAGCACTTAAATCCGTGCTCATCTCTGAATATCTGCTCAGCCCCACTGAAACCTCTGAAAGATAAGCATCCTCAAGAGCATCTTGAATAAAGACCTTAGCATTTGATTACACTCCATAGCTGATTTGGAATCTGGAAAATGTAACCCAAAAAGAAGAAAGTCATTGTCATGGCAAATTTAAAAAGCATCACAACACTGTCTGAATCTGTCACACAGAAACACTAAGATTTCTTATTCAACTAATATGCTCATTCTTGCCAGTTTTGCCCTAGAAATGCAGAAATTATACAACATTTCCTACAGCAACCCTTCTAATCTTTCTGGTGTGAAACTCTGGAGATATTTAGAACCTTCTCCCCCATGGTAATACTTCTAACAGTTTTCTAAAAATCCTAATAAACACTGTTTGATTTTTGAGCTCTCCTTCAAGTATTACCCAGTGCCACAAAGGACTAATTCAAAACAACCCAAACACACCAATGTTCTACTGTGTTACACTAAGGACAAGTTCAGCTGATTGAAAGCTACTACATGAGAACTTTACCAAGACTAAAAGGTTCATGCATATAGCTAAAAAAAAAACCTGAAGCGATAGTTCCAAAAAAAAATTAAAATAAAGATAAAAACCTCATCTATTTGTATTCAAGTTTCTCTTGCTTTTAAAATCATTCAGAAGAAATCTCAATGGTATGACATGACAATTGAGTTTAAATTAAGTCACACATACTAATCAATATTAATTTACTCTTATAACAAGTAATATAACAGTGTTGTCAATGTTTCATCTTTAGAAAAATATTAACAAAATTAAGAACAGGTCTCATGATGACAGAAAATTAAATGTGTGTTTATTCTTGCTAAAAAGTATATGTATTGCTCCTATCATGTTATTAAATTATCTTTCAGTGAATTCATATTATTTGCGTATTTGCACATTAAACATTTGGACTGATGAACTGCAGCCTCACTGCTGAAACTGCTAACTGTGCAACTGCATAATTTTTTTATTTTTTTTTTAAACCAGAAAGACATTTTTTCTTTTAACAAAATTCTGCACATGCTCTCATGTAAAACATTGCAGTAGCTGACAGCAACCACATACGTACGTCTGTGTGGGCTTGGTGGGAAATAATCTTCCACTAATTTTCAAATAACTTCTGGATGCCATGAGTTCAATGTCAGGTTTTTCACGGGTTTTTCTTGATAACTTAAACTCATTCATAGTTCAGCTGCTCATAAAAGCCACCTGAAGAACATGTTAGAGGAGGGGACACAGCTGTACGTGTCACGCTGCAGTGCACAGGCATTGCAGCAGGCTCTGAGTCTGTCCCCTTATAACACTCCCAGCTTTAACTGGCTACAAAGCAACCTTAGAGATGGTTATGGCAAAGGGCTGAATACTGACAACACTTCAATTCTTCCTCAGCATACAGTGCCACCAGCCATGGGTGCAAAAGTGAGGTCATCTGGGTTTGGGATCCAGAACTACTATCACGCTGCAACCCATAGTCCAGCCAGACTTGGATCCATTTCCAAGAGCCCAAAAGGCCATTCAGAAAAATCCAGTCACACCTGTGAGCTACATGTGCAGTGTGACTGTAAGACATTGTCTGCACATTCATACACACCAGCCGTTTCTGCTGGACAGGAAAACTGAAGTTTACCAAGGCACAAATCAAATCTGCAAGAAAAACAGTTTGAGGGCCGTAACACATTTGCAGATGTCTCCTGTTGTGCAGTTTGTGTGTTATTTGGTCTGTCATCTCTGAGGGACATTGAAATGCAAGGGGAGCAGCAGCTACAGATGCACCTGAGTAGAAGGAAGATTTGGCCACTTTTTTTCCCCTCGAGGGCTATTAAAGTTCCTAAATCATCACTTTGCTTGGATTTCACTTTACACGAACATACATAAAGCAAAAATTATGAAGTATTAAATGACCATTATCTGTAAAAGCTCTTATATCTACCTTTCCTCTACCTCCACCCATGGAGCGTTAAGGGCCCAGAGTGGGCGCACCAGTGAGTCAGAGCAATGCTATTCTTTGGGTTTTTTATGTATAATCTATTATGAGATGAAGGACATGACAGTTCAGAGATGTGTGACTTCTTAACACCATGCCTACTCTTACAAACACCTTCTGCCTGCATTGTGGGTGCAGGGGGTGATAACAGAGCCGGTGCACTAAGGTGTAGCACCCTGCTGCATTTAGCAGTGCCTTAGTGCTTTCCCAAGCATTTTGCCCAAAGGTTTTAATACTTCCCATCATATCCTTTTGCTGCGCACCTCTCTGTCTGACACGTAAATAAAGAAAGTTTACTCTATTATACTCTTATTTTGGTATCTCACACTGACAATCAGCTGCAGGGAAAACACAGTCAGACAGTGTTTGACAGGAATGAAAGAGAAAACAGGCTGAATCTGATCCGTGCAGTAAGTTTCAAAGCAATCCCATAAACTCTCCTCAGCAAGGCTAGAGTCTAACAACACCAGCTGTCAGAGATTCTCATCCCTTTGAGAAAGTTCCTTGCTTTGGCAGCAGTTTCCCATTAAACCTTATCTTTATTAGAAGAACACAGGAGCACGTAACAGCTCTGAAAAGCATATGACTGGCCATGCATCCCTGTGTTTTAGGGTTATGGGTGAGCCTGAAGTGAAAACCAGAAACTTTTAGGCAGAAAGAGAAAGCACCGTGTAACTGGGTCCCCTCACTGCTCTGACCTCAACAGTTCCACGCATGGCCACTGTGCTGCCCACAGCCACTCACTGAAGTACCTGGGTGTCTGGGACCAGAGTGACCTGGGATCATTGCCCAGGGCTGGAAAATTCAGACACAAAGGGGAAAAGCTTCAAGGGCTTAGCAGCCTGGGTAACATAGAGAGGAAATGTCCGTTTGCCAAATCCACTGACGGGCAACTAGCATTTTACTGTTTCAATATTGCTGAAGTTCAGATTAATCTGACTCCCAGACTAGATTTTCTGAGCTCTGAAGATGGTTTTAGTATTGATCCTTTTTGTATTCTCTTACAGCAACTACTACTTGCAAATGGATGGAAATCTTCCAGGAATATTGCAAACAATAAATGGTTTGACAAAACCTGAGGTATTTTATCCAAAGAGATGCTCCTTATACTGGAGGAAATAAAAGCCCTTTGCTAAAGACTTGGGAAATATCCATTCCTTATACAATCAAAACCCCCTCTCAGGTCTCTGTTTATGTACTTCTCTGTCAAAAACTTTTACACTACTCTTATAAATATCAGAACCTACCTTTTTGATGCTAAAATTTCACATCCTTACTGAAATTTAGGCTTCCAGAACCTTGCAGCCCCACCACACTGGATCAGAGTCTAAAAACTGTGCTGAGGTCAAAAAGCAGTTGGTCTCAGTCCAAAGTATTTAATCCCTTTCCCCAGATCCGCTGCACAGTCATCCACACAAAGTAAAGAAACAAGCCTCTGGTACTTTATTTCTCACAGAATGGTTCCCACCATGAATGAAAATTTTTACTCCAGTGAAAATTTATGTTATGGAGGCACAGTCACCTTAACCCTCAGCTGCTTCAGTTAAGCAGAGCATAAACCAATTATAGTAGCAGTATTGAGCACCAAGAATTTACTTACCTTGGGGCACTCAGAGTACTTGGGTAGAAATGTAGCTGCAGGTGACCCCACATAATACACAGAAAAAGATCGTTCCCCCTGGAAGCACCTCTGGCTCTCCACTGATTATGCAGAGATCCCAGTGCAATTACTTTCCTAACCTGGATACCTCACGTGAGGTAAATCCATGCCCCCATTGTGTAGTCTTAGAACTAAAATGCCATGAATTGCTACTGTTTGCCTTCAAGTTCGTCCTCTTCCTCTGTGTTGCCACATGTGTGCAGAAAGCATCTGGGCCTTCCCATTCAGTCCTCCAAAAACTAAACTCTTTATTGATATCACTCACTCTGACCTTCCAGGAGTAGAAAAGAGAAGTTACATGGGTTTCAAATTCAGAATGGATGGAATAAGCAGCTACAAATGTTTCTCTTTATAAATGACAAATAATGGCAGTAGAGAACACCAAAATACATCTTTGAGACATTTCTTAACTGGAGAGAGAAATAAATTAAAATGTGCAATAAAAATTTTATTGCAGTTAGTGATTTCACTTTGGGAAACCTTCTAGGAATAAAGTTAATAGCATAATAAATTCCTTTTTTTTTGTGAGAAATTATTATTTGGGGGCTTAAGGTTTGACAATTTCTTGTAAGTCTAATCAACCAGCTAGCAATTAATAATATTAAATTGCTTCATGTCTTTCTGCATGAGCACTGTCATGCTGTACCAAGGCATACACCTCTGAATGCTCAGATTTCTCTTACAGGGTAGTTCACATCAGCTGCTTGCACATAAAAGAAAAGATTTTGAACTGTTAAATAACTATCAGCACAAACTCAAGGTAAGTGATGACAGAACACAAGATTTCTACCAGAGTGGTTGGAAGACTTTTCATTTTACTTTGGATTCTGTTTGGTGCATCTTTAGCGTTTCATTCTAACTCTAAGGAAGAAGCAGGTAATTTGAGTTTGACATGTCTCACATCAGCACTCAAACCCTCTGACACACTGTGTTTTCATCTATTACGCTTTTGATCCTTGAAAGGACTGAAATCTGTTTGAACCAAATTATTTTTCAACATTGTGGATGACACTACAATTTTTAGCCACAGACTCAGTTCTGATGAGGAACAAGGAAGTGCCAAAATGTCAAAGCCAGGGAGCTAGAGATGGCTTTGGTACTTCTGTTAATTTGGATCCAAGGTGATATACTGGGCCACAGGGCACCAAAAAAAAAAAAAAGAGTTTGTGCTTGAAATAAATATTAAAAAGATAAGTTGGATTACCACAATTCAAACACAAAATTCAGAGTTCATCTCCTTTATAACCCCTCTTCAGAGTTTCACTTTAAAACTGAACTCACTCAGCATTTAATGGTGAGAGATGATGTGAAGCTGAGTCAGTGGCTGGCAGCCTGAAGAGAAAATTCATAGCATCATTGAACAGCAAAGGAGGCAACTCAGTGCTGAGTGAGACTTAAAATCTATATTTGTCCATTGTAATACTTTTTCTAAGTTATTGCATATCCCTAAGGAAAATGAATATGCTACAGTGGCTTTATTTAAACCTCAGTGGAGTTAGAAGTTATTTGGATTTTGTCTTTGAGCAATTTCAGCTATTGCTCTTCTTGTCTCCAATCAGCAGACACGTAAGCAGAAATCCTGTTACAAAATCGAGTAGCTTTTCATCTTCAAATGTTAATTATCACAAACTCTATGCAAAGCTGACAAACATCACTGCCCTCCATTCCTCAAAGAAGGAGACAGTCAGCAGCAAAGCAGCTTTCCTGAAATCAAGGAGAAACCATCCCAGAGCCCAAAATGGGATTTAACTTCCATGCTTTCCTAAACCGAGCAGTAGCAGTGACAGCGTCTTCATGATGAGTGTCGCTGGGCACTTAGTCAGCAAACAATTTAAATCACTCTATTTGAAAGTTCACTTTTTGAAGTAAAAAAACATCCTCATGGCAGAACCATCCACAAGAACTTTCCCTGTGCAATTCCACAGATACTTAGCTCAGGCAAATTGTTCCCAAGGTTAGCATCCCTACAGGAACATGAGGAGGCAACAGATCAATACAAGGTAGAAACGGTAGGCAAATGTTAGTAATAATATAATGCCTAGAAAGGCAGTGCAGTTCTTCACCTCTGCAGGTGATTTTAACAACATATATGTGAGGGAGCATGAATCCCTTGCTTGACAAACTCATTTGATTTCAGTCTGTCTCTCCCTGCTTTCACCACAGCAGTTCCCTTTACATCCTGTTTGATATATTTGCTGGGATTCTTACTAGTCCATGGAGAAAAGGCATCGGACAGATTAATTCCAATTTTCAAGAGTTTTTGGAAGAATTAGCCCTTATCTACAATTTCTTTTTTCAGTTAAGCTGAAGATTTATGACATTTGATGTAGCCTGAGTGTTCCTCAGGACAGAGCCTGTATCTGTCTGTCTACAGGAACTTGTGTATCCTTGGTCAAGGCTCTTCATATCTCACTACAGTATAAATTCTGCTCCAAGCATAATGTACATCACTTTTATCAAAAGTCTCTCACTTCAAAGAAAAACTGCAGTGGAACAGAGCATTAAAGAGATCCATGGCACTCACAAGCATTTATAAGCCTCCTAAAAGCAGGACACTTATGGTTCATCTTCTCAGCTAAAAAAAGACTCAGTTTTAACTTCTTTTCTTTTTACACTGAAATACAGTAATATCTGTGAACTATCCTATCCAAAGCTCGCAGTGAAAATAATTCAGGTATCTTGGTCACTCCCATGCACAGATTTCAGCACCGAGGACAGTCCAGAAGTGATTCACACATCTCATTGCCTTATTTCTCTTACACTGTTTTTTGGGAGTCTGTAGAAACTATTTGCTCACTCAGGAGCAGGCAGATGGACTATGCTCTCACAGTTCTGACAGTGGTGGAAGCAGCCTTTTCTGCTGCAGGGAAGCCTGCACAGCCCCCAAAGGAACAGCAGCCCCCTCAGGTGGTGGCTCCCCCAGCACTTTGCCCAGTGCAGTGTCCCCCGAAACTGCCCTCCTACAAACCCAGACATCACCAGTGCCTGACATGAAGGGCAGCAAGCTATTCATCCCTTAGCCTTGACCATATCACATTCTGCCACCACTGCAGAGACACCACGAGGCAGCTCCCCAGGCAGATGGCAAGGAGCTGGGAAATTTGCCTGGCTGTGGGCTCTCCACAAATGCTCATTACGGGAAAATTAATCAAAACCACTAATTGCCACTCTGCCTCCGCTGTGAAATGCAGTGTGATGCCCCTGTACAGACACACACATGCCCACCCCAGCAGCCGTGTGTCCAGACCAAACACAACCAAAACATCACATGACACAACGGGTACATGGTGCAGCATCACATACCCCCTATCCCTTATTCCCTGGTTTTTGGTCTTTTGTTTTTAAAAAAATTAGTAAAATCAGGCTTATAAAAAAATCTTATTACAAGTGAGGAATTTTATAGCAAAGAACATGGTTGCGTGCAAAACTCAAGGCACCTATTCCTGTAAAAATAATGCATGAAAGATTCTACTCAATTAGTGCTGCCAGTGTAAAATGTTTTCACTGGTAATGATGTGATAAAATGTTAAACAGCAGGTGGGAACCCCGTTACTAAATGCCCAGAAGGAAACAAGATGAAGGATGTTTTTTTGTCTGCTGAGAATTGACCATTATTATAATGGAATAACCTTTTTTAAAAAGAGATACTAAGTGAAGTTTTCATGTGCTTAATTGCTTCACATAACTTTACATGTCACATGCTATTGTTGTTCATATCCTAAGTGTCACTTGATATTCATGACAATCCATAAAGCCCATGATTTGTGATAATTGATGTCATTAATATACAATCTTTGAAGGCCTTTCTGTAATCATTAGCTAAACCATACGGGATATAAAATCAATGATCTGAACTATATCATTAATAATAATAATAAGTTAGGTGTGAATGATTTTTTTTCCCAAAAATATGAATTCTGCAGGTTGTTTAATTTCTATTATCACTGTAGAGAAACAATAACCTTGACACAACCCAAAATTTCCATATGACCCAACACAGTTATTTAATTCTAGCTCCTTTTTTTCTTTATCTGGAAAAAAGTTGATATTATTTTCTATACACCATGCAAAACATTAGTCCCAGATAAATTAAGACTTCCCACTGGAAACACTGAGGGCCAAATCTGCCCTAGTGTAATTGCTTCAATAAAGTGAGTGACGAAAGAAATTCCCGTGGTCTGTGACAAAGCAAGACCATTAAAATTTTGCCACTAAATTCATGGATAATGCCATATTTTCTTTATTTCCCTCTCCTTTCCATAAAACTCTGAGGGACTTTGCACCCTTCCCCACTGTTGTCCACAGAAGGTGCAAGCATGAAGTCACAGGGAAAACAGTATAAATTAAATCACACCATCTCCTTTGTCCTGTACTGTCTCTTCTAATAACTTTTTTCTCCTAAAACGAGTCATGAATGGGTTTTACCTATTCTCCATACAATACCTTGAGGGAAGAGATCACTTTAGTCACCAAGTTTAACTTCAATTACTGACAGTGGGAAGAGGACTTCTCTTTCCAGGGATGTACCTGGGTCTCACGGTGATGGAACACCACAGATGCTGCCCAAAGAAGGACCAAAAGGCAGCCCAGAGCATCACATCTGCTAAATGCCCCTCATGAACTGCCTGATCACAATTCTGAAGCTTGTTCAGAGCTTGTTGTCTAAACACTGGGTGCCTTGTACAGCACTTCAAGACAGAAACATCAACCATCTTTTTCCAGCTGAAAGAATGGATGGACCTAGAAGGCAGAGGTTTCCTGGCTAAATGCTACCTGGAGGCATATAAAGCACATTAAGTGCTATTTTCTCCTGTGAACTTTGAGCCGAAGCCCATGGAGTCTCCCTGACCTCTGTCTCGCTGGTATTTTAGATTTTGGCTGATGAAGGCAGTGTGACATCAACACACCCAGAGCAAGCTGGCACTCAAGGGCCATCACAGCTCCCAGCTCCTTGGGAAGCACAGCAGTGGAGGTCTGGGGAGCTTCGCCCTGAGAATCAGCAAGTTTTAGAGCGTAAGTCTGGGAGAGACATTCTCCTGGAAACACACCGGGACGAGGTGACCTGTCCCAAAATGAGACCCCTCCAGGCACCCCTCTCCCCTCTCCTTTCCCATGCAACACCAGGCCCATCACCGCAGCCCTGGCAGGGATTGGGAGGAAGAAAAGGAGCTCTAAGAAAGCAAAGGGGAAACTGTGACTGTGCCTTATAAAGAGGAGGTGCTGACATGCCCCAGTCATGGGTACTGAGTGCTCCAGGCTGTCCCATCCATGTACTTACTACATGCAGATCCCGAGCTCCAATTTCTAATGCCTCTTCTCCTCTTGACTGAAAACTTCCCAAAATGACAGCTTTACAAGAGACACATTGCTGAAGACAAGATCTGACTGAAAAGATCTTTACAAATGACGTGCTTTCAAGCAGAATGCATCTTGATTTGTGGATTTGAAGAGAAAAATGTTTAAAATGTTTGCTTATAAACTCAGCAGATTTGCAACAAACAAATTAAAAGATAGTAAAGCCTAGCAAAATTTAATGCCATTTTATGAGAACTACTTTAAAGAATATTATCTCACTACATAAATAAGACTTTGCTGTTTAAAGCTGAGTAATTACCGGAGAAAAAAGCAGCGGTGTGGCTGTGAATACCTGAAAAATCACTGACATCAACACCACTGATAAAGAGGGTGTGTCTGTTTTTGATTTGAGGAATATACTAGTAAAGCCCATTATTTTGGAAAAAGGGATATAAAGGAAGTCACACAATCTGCAGTGTCTCTTCTAATAACTTCTTTCTTCTAAAACAAGTCTAGGATGAGCTTTACTTATTGTCCATACAATCCCTTGGCAGGATGGGAAGATATCCCTGCAGTCACCAGGTTTGGCTCTAGCTACTGACAGTGGGAAGAGGACTCCTCCTCCCAGGGAGGTTGTTTCAGAATGCTGAAATTTGTCCAGGGAAACTTCTCCTGAAGAAATATAGTTTCTCAGCAGAAAGTTTGCATTTCAGAAAAGTTTCTAGTGAAATAAACAGTTGTTTGTGGAAATCCAATCTGTCTCTAACCTCTGCCATGTGTTTATTAAATCATCAGGGACGAAGATTTCTCTTTGCAGTTTACTATCCATTAACAGTATTACTTCTGAGCACTTTGCTGCAGTGTGAAAGCATTTACCATGCCAAGGGTCCCCTATAGGAATGCCCCTCACTGCCCCTCCCTGGGCTTTATGTGCAGGCCCAGAGCTGAACATTTGCCGAAGTAGGGTGAGAGAGGGAGGCTCAGGTTGCAATTGGGGTGCTTGAATTTTCATATTTCATTTCCTTCAGCACGGTGCAGAGTTTGCTGTTTCCATCAGAGATCAAGATAGCTTTGATCAGACTGTTTTTATTTTGTATTTCATTTTTTCATTGCTGCATGATCCCCTCTTCTCGCCATGAACTGAACCACAATGAGTTATCTCTCTGTTTTCAATCATCAGTTCTTTGGAGGAAAAGAAAACAAGGCAATCACACTGCAGGGACAGCATCATCTTTTTTTATAAAGATCTCCTGGATGTTTTTCAGCAAGGCTGGGTTTTATTCTCATGCTTAGTGAGAACTAGAGGTGCATGCTCAGAAGGCTGAACTGACATTTGGGCGTCTATCAAATTTGGCTTTCACTAAAACTCATTTTCTAGCAGTCTCCTTGAATTAATTCTGGTGGTTGACACATGATTGTCCTGGCTCACTAGAAAGTGCATTTCAAGCCTCATAGTAACTCTATTCTTGGGTCCTTCTTGAGTAATTGTGTTCATGGTAAATTTAATTATTTTAGTTGCCAGCCATAAGAATTTTCTTTCATTACACTCATGTAAATCTTATCATTTTCCTCCTACTACAATCACTAACCAACTCACATAAAAGATAATACATTAAATTGATTTTCTTCTATAGGAAGGAAAGGATTGATTTCTCTCCACAGGAAACAAGACATAAATGTTTTTAATCCAGCTTCTGCATTCAGTTATCATGTACAATATGAAAAACTGTACTACAAAAATAAAATTAAATGCATAATAACATGGAACACTCTTCCCTCATATTATCTTAAAGTATCCAATTTTTTGGCAGGACACAACATAAACCTTTAAGTATTACCTACACCCCTCTATTTTCCAAGGGGCTCAAGTACTTATTTATGCACCTTTCTAGGATGCTCTTTGGAAAGAGCCATGTTTCATCATCTATCTGATATCAGTGAGCAGATTTGGAATGCAATGGTACTTACTAAATTTGAGTAAGACTGTCAAGTCTCACACTGTGTGCTCTATGGCAGACTATAGTCTTCCATCGTATATCAATCCCATGAAGATTTATAACTGAGGATATAACTCACAGTCTCCTTTAAAGATTTTATCTCAAGGCTGCACTATCCTGGGCTTTAAAATCATCCATGCAGATTTTATGGGTCAAAGCTGTAATTACATCAAATTTTAATAAATCTTGTGGCCTGTATAAGGCAAAAAAAAGAAGGCAAAGCTGGAAATACCAGATTTCAAGCATTGCAAAATTTTCAACTCAGCTGCTACATTAAATCTTGGGCTAGGATTAGTGAAAATGCATTAGTCATGATATCCTTCTGAGGTCATTATCATGGACAAACTGCTGCTGAACAGAAGGATTTCCCCATATTTTACATTTGAAAATTATTCCCAGCAGCTCTTCTTTTCTGCACTGCATGCACAAAGGGAGAACACAGTTTGCTATGTTCTACGTGCCCACAGGAGATGCTGAGTACTACCCAGGGGGTGTTGTCTTCTGTTCATGCAGGAAGAATCCATGTCCCATCACATCCCTCACTCTGGGCAGGCAGCAGGACCCAGGGAAGTGCAGCAGGGATGGCCTGTGCCACCAGTGCTCCCACTAAAGGAGGGATATTCACTTGCTGCTGACTGATCCACTTCTGAGCCTTCTGCTACCTTGAACACAACATTTACATTTCTCTTTCTTTTCAAGCCTATTTCCCTGGTTAATAAATACTAGATCTTATTTGATCAGTATTCAGTAAAAATCAGGCAGATGTGATCTTTTTGGATGGCATTTTCTATATCTGTAAACAAAATATCAGCAAAAGGTCGATTCTGTTCTATCATCCAAACAGAGATGGACACAGTTATTGATCTGCCACTTAATTTTGGCAGATTAAGACACTGGACCGCCATTTTATTGAAAGAAAGACTGATTATCTTTGTATCTAAACTGGCAGAAGTTATCAGTAAGAAAATTCCTGTACTTAGCACAAATGCAGGCAGGTCCTCTTTCACAAGTAGCATGTTGGCCATTAGCAGAATCATGAATTCCCTCAGAGTTCTCTAACAACCATTATGTGCCACTGAAAAACAGATGATCAGTTTGAGATCAGTAGATCTGCAGTCAAATACATGGAGTGTTGTAACTGAAACTGGAGATCAAATGTTCGACAAAATATGCAACTCAATCTTCTAATTGCCTTCTACCATCAGTGTACCAGAAGTGCCCATGTCTAATCTCTGTCTTTGGTTTTAATTTCACAGAATCACAGAGTCACAGAATGGGTAACATTGGAAGGGATCACAGTGGGTCATGTGATCCAACCTCCCTGCTCAAGCAGGGTCATCCTAGAGCACGTTACATGGGATCCTTGCTTTAGCCTTCTATTCATCATATCTAAGTTGCACAGATGGTATGAAGACAAGGCCCCAGCAAGGGCAGAAGAAATAGTCTTCCAGACATACTGCAAAGTCAACCAGAAATACTGGTGGTCATTTGCTGTACACAGGAGACAACTTGTGTGTAGCTGGTTTGTGCTCACTGTGTGAATGTGCTGCTCCCAAATATGCAGGTTTGGCTCTGCAAAGCTTTCCTCTACTCTTCTAATCCCTCCAATAGTTTTATTACCTTGCTCAGAATTTTATTCATCTGCCTTTTTAATACTTTTCTTAAAGGATTTGACTGCATTTGTATTTTTTTACCAAAGCTTAAATAGGTTCCTTGACAGGCTTTAATAACAGCAACTCAAGGGATGTGAAGTTGAGTCTCCTACAAGAGCAGCACTTTCATTTGATGTTCATTTATAGACCAAAACCTAAACAAATCCACAAGAGGCATTCAGGGATGCGCTGTCAGCCATGCTGGTGAAATACCCCAATCTCATCCTGGGAGATTTCAGCAGTTATATCAACAAGAACTCACAGGAAAGAACTACTCTGAAAATAAGGAAATGCCTTCTTCCTAATATTTTTAAGCCCCTGAGTTTACAGGAACACACAAGATCAAACCACAGTTCCCAGAACTTCTTCTTGATAGTTAAAAGTTTCCTTTTCTGCAGGCAGAAAGCCAGACCCACAGCATTTGTCAGACCACAGTACGCTAAGGCTTATCCTTTACCTAGACAGCTGCTGCTCAGGAGATGTTGTGTTTCTCCCTGAGCTCAATTTCAAGCAATAGGCTTATTTCTTTAACTTATTCCTTATCTGAAAGATGCCTTCCTAGGTGTAATGAAGGGAAACAGTGGTTATACCACAGCTGCTTGGTTTATGGAGTCCTATTCAATATCTTCACAAAAGGAAAATGTAACAACACCTGAATTCCCTTGCCAGTGAGCCATGGATGACACTTTCTAGATCTCCAGGGAGCCACAGAAGATCAATCCACCAGTAAGAAACAAAGAGTTAGAGTGGAATTCACATGAGGAGGGAGTTACACCAATGGGTAGGAAAAAGAATTGTGATATGTTTGGAGACATGGCTTGGCCCGTCCCATGGTGGATGTCCATCATGGTCTTTCTGACCAGCACAGACAACAAATGGCCCCCATTCCTGCAGACAGCAGAAGCCACTGCTTGTAGTTTCTATAAGCCCCTGTAGACTAGAAGATTTCCATTTGTTAGCATCAATTTGTGTGCCTTTGTTAGGTGCGTTCCTGTTGGTGCAACAACATGACAATTTATGTAGAGATGGTGTTATCCATACCCAGGACAGAGCACAGGAAGGACACAACCACAGAGCCGTTCTGGATATCCCTCATTCTCCAGTGGCTTCCTAGGAAGTGTACTTAACCTAACCCTCAAGTTATCAGTGGCTTTGCATACCTCAGAGATTTCCCATACTTCCAGGATTAAGGTTATGGTCAAAATCTCTTTTGCAGGTGAGAAAACATCACATGACACAAAGGCTGCCTGGGCAGGGGGCAACACTTCCTCACTTGAGCAAGATATTTCACTGCATAAAAGCTTCTGTGCCAAATAGAGGCCAAGAATAAAATGTTGACCATTCTTTTAGTGTACATAATTCCAAAACAAAATGGAAGGTACTAGGGGATTATAAGGCAAAACTACATGCAAAACTTGAGAAAACAATGAGCTGTTTAATAGTAAAATGTCAGTGCACAGTTGAGAACAATTCCTAGTAACGCAGGCATGAGCTGCTGCCAGCTTATCCATTTGATTCTATTAAGCTGTTACTGCAGCAAATGTCACCCTTATTTGCTTATTTTTCATGTCTGGTGTCTTGTTATAAATTTTGACTGAACTTTGAGCAAAGCAGTGATTATCTTCAGTTATCCATTGAGGCACAAAGGGTCCTGACCTCCAGATGAGGATCTCAATCCACAGCTCACTTGTAAGTAATTACAGACTCAAACAACTTAAAGCCATTAAGAAGAAAGACAAAGTTTGCTTATTCTGTCCCTGCTACTTACACTGCCCCTGTTCATTTCAAGAAATAGCATTGCCACTCTATATTTCAGAAGAGGTTGTAAATTAACCAGCACTGAACTGCATATAATCACAGTTACCGTTTGCCATTGCCAATCACATACAGATTTCCAATAGACAGGTCTCATTTATTGTAAAAATTAGATAATTGAAACTATCTATTTGCTTCAAGGCTGTGGTCTCAGAGGGGACACTTGCATGTTGCCATGACAAATAGGAGACAACAGACATAATTCCCTTCCACAATACTCTTTGCCGATTTTGTTTGTCAGTGATGAGAGCATCTTATGAGATAATGGAGACTATGAGTCGACTTCTGCACACTGCTTTTCTGCCCAAGGAACATGCCTTTTTCCCTTTTATAATTCCTACCTCAATAGAGGTATTTAAAAATGATAAGAGAATAGAATTCTTCCAAAAACAGCAATCCCAAGCCACTTGATTATTTTTTCTGTGCTGCAGATTTCTATTGATTATTATGCAGACTCTGAAATAAATACATTCAAGCTAGTGGAAAATGTATAGCAAACATTGTCTAACAAATTTTCATGCACCCCTTTCTATTGACTGAGCTACTAATTAAATGTCTTTGCCTTTCTGATTAAAATCTTAGGGTTGAAAATGTATATTTTGTGTTAGACTGTGCAGTGAAGCAGAAGAGGTAGAGAAAGGTTCAACTGGTTTAAAGTTGTAGTTTGCATTAACTACAGTCAACAACATCAACAAATAAATAGTTGTAAGTGTATATCTCCATTTTAAACAGAAAGCAAACAAACAAACAAACAAAAGCAGAAATGAGAAGTTTCCTACTCAAAAAATCCATCTTTATAATCTTCTCACCACTCTTTTCAGCCAGTGCTACAACACATTAACTGGCTCCTTGCTACAGTGAAAGTCCACTTAGTAATTTTTCCAAAGCTACATTCAAGTGCATCTTGAGGGAATGCATCTCTCTAGATTGGATCTCTCACTTGGTGGTATGCTATTTTTTTTTTTTTTTCAGAACAATCATTGAGATTACACGCTCCCTAACTGGAAATCACAAAGTGGACAGTGGCAGAAAAGCCAGTAATTCAGAGAGCTGGTGACTGGATGATCTGTCACCCATTTCCCAGACACAGTGTTGTTCATAAGCCACCTTGTCATCTGACAGAATGCTGCTCAAATCCTTGTGAGGCAATTCATAAAATCTTATGAAGTCACTTTTCTATTTCATGAAGTAATGTGGAGATATCAGACATTTTTTAAACTGCATACCACGAACTCGAAAACAAAATACATCTGCAGTTTTTCTCAGAAAATTTAAAACAAAGCTAGATGGGAATTATTAAAGAAAAACTCTATTCTTTAAAGAGTCATGCACTTGAAAACCAAGAGGCACAAGAAACTGGTTTTTGTTCCTGCGCTACCCAAGCCTTTTCTCATATCCTCAGGAAGCTCCATAACCACAGAGATAACAGACACATTAAACTGAAGAGTTCCCCACGCAGAAATATTTCCAAAATTTTCAGATTCTCTTAGATTTCTTTGTCTTAAAAACCAGTTATCCCCTACTATAGTGAGAAAATCAGTTTAAACACCGACATCTCTATCTGGCTGTTGTTTAGGTGACTGTCTGCTGGGTTCCCACAAACAGCCCTTGCACAGCACTGGTGGCATAACCTGAGCTCTACAGGAAGGACATGCCAAAGCCAAAGCAAGAAAGCAGCAGGAGCAAGTGTGGAGTAGAGTGAATTTTGTCCCTTTTCATGTAGGACTTGCTGCTGAGGCCTCCCTAAAAACAGCCCATCTCCACTGCAGTCAAAGAGAACAAAATGTTGTGTAATCACGTTAATAAATGTGGCTGCTCCATAGGAATACTTCACCCTTATTATCATCTCTACTCCCAAGGGATGAGAATAAATGAGGAAATGCTGGCAACTGCCCAGGCTAAAAGGTCAACATCACTCAAGAGATGCCATTGAGAGCTACACTGGGAACATTTGACTAAGTAACTTGGAAGCATCAAGGTCTCTGCCTTTAAAATTATGCTATACTTCATACATAATTTCAGGCCACGTTCTGCATCATTCATTTCATGATCAAAAATGATTTTTTTACTCTTACTAATAATATTTAAACTATGATGAACCTGCAGGGAAATACATGATTGCTCTGCACTTCAAATATTAGAACTGACAAGACCTTTATCCATAAGCCAAGAGATTCATTGCACTTGTTAAAACTGAAATACGCAATAGTGAAAAAAAAGGATGTAATTAGAACTTATGGAGAGAGTATTCTGTAAACAGTGTGATTCAAGTCATTTGTATGTGCTGCTTTAAATAACCATCCCTCTGCATGAAAAACTCTGGGTTCAAACAGAACAAATGAAGAACTGGGATTCAAGTTGGTGTTTTATTCCATATAAAGACCATTTAAATAGAAAATCTCTACTGATTGCATTCATTTATGGGCCTTGGTAAGGATAAGAAACTATTTTAGCAAATTTATGAAGATTAGAGTAGTCATGACTTATAGGAAACAATTTATACAAACAGTTCTAAAATATTCTTTTAGATCATGAAAGAGCTAAAATTCTGGCAGTGGTTGAATTAGCAAAGAGAAGACACACACTAGTATTGATTAAAATTTGCATAATATCTGCTTAATTAAAAAAACCAGTGTTATATATTGCAGTCAATAGATTAATCCACTTTTCAAACAGTTTTAAAAGAATAATGTAATTCTAGATCAGAAGTATCTTTTCCTTCAAGCAATTTGCCAAATAAGGGGCTAAAATATAAAATATTTTTTCCATTAGTTTTAGGTAATTGAAATGCAAAGTGCTAAGCACTTAATCTTTCCAGGCAGGAAAAGCTGCCTGCTGTCAGATTTTATTAAGTCTTTTTGCTGTTCTTCGTATAGTCAATAACAAGTGTCTAAACCCAGGAAATGATGTAGAGGTAGTGTTCAAAGGTAAGGATATGATAAGGTGGTGTTTGCATTCAGGATAATATGAAAAAGTCCAACATGTACACAGGAAGATTATTATCCATGTCAACTAATTAGCATGTTTATTGGAAACATTAATTATTCTGACAACCAAAGAGATTGTTAAGTGTGTTAACTCCTCAAATGCTCCTTTCCAATATGCTTTTCCAGGCAGATTGTTTATATGTATATATTAATAAAGATAAAAGAAATAGTTCTTTCTAATTATAGCACATGCTAGTGATTAAAAAAATAAATTCTGTGAGGAATAAGTGAGTTTCAAAACAAACCCAAGACAAATACAATTTTGACAAAAATTAGAAAATCCTTGACACCTTCACAGAGGTGACCTACTACCTGAGCACACGGTGCTATGTGCAGCTCAGAAAGATGCATTAGATTTAAACCTACAGCTGAAAAACCAAGTAATAGTTCACAAGATCTCAGTGTCAAATCAGCCACCAAAGACAGGCACGTGTCCATACCCAGCTGACATATACACAATGCAACTTCCTAATATGTCCCAAAATGCTGTTCCTGGAAGCCCAAAATAGGAAATCTCACTTGCAGTTTGTGTCTGGTTCTAGTTCCTCTCCCACAGAGATGGGGTCCAGCAACATCTTCCATACTTTGGTTCTAGAGCCAGAACTTGCTTCATGCAAGTGCCTCCTGCCAAAAGCCTGTGCTGCCACATAGCTGAGCCTGCCAAAAGTGGTTTTGGAAGCTGATGCCTAATCAAAACTAAGTCCTGAGCAGAAAAATGAAAACATTCTCAGGTTTGATCCTTCAGTCTCATATGAGACACCCAAGTAAGGGTTTGGTGCTTGATCTGTTCATGAATTAAGTTACTTGAAAGGTAGCATTGCTAGTTAGAGCAACTACTGTGTCGCTGGGACCACACTCTTCCACCAGCCTCTTCCCCAGTGCCATTCTTGCTAACATCAAAATTTTTAGGGACAAACAATCATTTTCACTGTGCCCAAAATCACTGTTGGGAACAACATTTTCCAGCCTCAATCTCACAAATCTGCTCCCTGTAGAAGGAAAAAGGGATTATTTTTATGTTTCTAATATTTGTAGTGTGCCAGCACACAGCTTTTTGGTAGCAACACAACTATGCCCTATTTTCTCCCATCTTTCTTCTTTCCCATTATTTTCTTTCCATTTTCTTTGCAATTTTTCTTTCTTTCATTTCCTCTAGTGTTATTTTCCTTGTCTACCTTTCTTGTACTTTAACCATGCTATTCCCACTTCTGTCTCTTTACAACCGTATCTGAGTCGATATTTCTTTTCTGGCTTCTCCTCACTTTCCCTGCCTGCTTCTCTCATCTCCAACTTTTTATTTCACTGTTTTCTCTGAACTGAGGCTTTTCAGCATACACTTCACACATTCTCCTTCTGCTACTTACATGCATAAAATTATTTACTATACATGAATGTATATGCAAAGAAAATTGGGTGTTTATTAATAGCTTGAGGTTGCTGACCTCTGATTGACACTTTTTTACGTCCCACTAAATGTTTTTCTAAAGATTTCCTGTTGCTCCTGTGTTTGTATTACATACCAGCAAGATGGGGACCTTTGTCTATATAAACTTCAAATCTGGGGACATCATGTAGCCTTTCTTTTCCTCAGGTCAGCCTTCTCCTGGTTTCCTCTTCCTCTGAAAAACTAAACAGGCACAGATCTAATTACCAGTGTCTCAGATTATCATTAGCAAAGTAGACACAGAGTGAATTGAATATCACTTCAGGGAGAACATTACTTGAGCAATCCCACAAAGCTCTTTAACATACCTTTCACTGAAACTGCACCTCCAAGCATTTTGCAAAAACTCAATAATACAGTCGTGAGGGTGAATAATTTGGGGTAGGAAGAGAGAATTCAAGAATCTGCGTATAAAAAAAAAAAACCTCAGTTAAGATAAAATCCAAAGAACAGCAAAGTGACTGTAGGTGAGCTGACAATGGTTTCTATCAAGAAACAAAATCTGAGAGAGCTGTTAACTGACTGCACAGCTCCGCACTTCAGGCTCCTGGCCTGGTGTGAGGTGAATGGCACTCCAGTGACTTCAGTCATTTTCTGTAAAAAGCTACAACTGAAAGGTCATAATTTTATAACTCTTCAGGGATGTAGGGATGAAGATAACTATGGTTCAAAAATCTACTAGAGACTCATCTGCCCGTTTAGGTGAATCAAAATGTACAACCCTAATATTAAATCAACTGGTGTCACATAGTAAATACAGTTTTCTGTATGACATTGTATAGTTTCCAAACGTCTTCCAATCACACTTTTGTGTAATAGCAAAACAGTCCAAAAGGAAAAAAAATAATGAAAAGAACTGGGATTAAAAAAGAGGGACAAAGATTAAGAAGAAAAGAGCAACACTCATTGAATAACAAACTGAGTGCTGATAGATTTCTTACTTACTATGATGATTTAATTTATTATGAGTTAATTTATTCTTAGCACTAAAATATACCTTTTTTATGAGATAACTGAAGTTGGCTAGAAAGCAGATTCTTTCCCAAGGGAAGAAAGGGAGATCCAAGCCAACAATGAAGAACTTCAGCCAAAATACTATTTCACAAAAGACTAGAAAAATTGAAAAGTAAAATAAATTGCTGAAAAAAATATTGGCTTGGTATTTAAAACTGCTGAGCATCTGCAAGTCCCATTTAAGTCACAGGGAGCTAAAGGCGTTGACAACCTTTGTAAATCAGGCTGGATAAGTGGCAGGACCAATAACAAGCCAGGATTACCAAGGAGATTTCATAAATTAATGATATGAAATAAGAGTTCTCACTTGAGCTTAGTGGTAAAAGAAAATAATAAAGCTTAAGAAGAAATCTCTCCCAATCCACAATGCAAACATTTGTCAGTTTACTTTTTGTGTTTTCTTTTAAAGAAGACTCATTTTCTCTGTCATGTTTCTGATAAGGAAAACATTTCAGTAACAAGTACAGGACTATATGCAAACCAGGCCTGTACAAACAAATCAGTATTCAAAACAGAAGTTTTGGTAAGAACATATATGTGTCAAAGCTTGCCTCAGTGATCTTTTACTTTTAGCTTTGGTTTTTTTCAAGAATATACTGAAAATAAAGAGGGGAAAAAATCTGCAGAATCCTTTGACACTGGCATGCTTACAAAGATACAGAGAGAGGAGAACACACTGAACCTTTACTTTCACCTTTCCCAAACCAGAAAACAATATCAAAGCTATTTCATTTTTCTCAAAAATAAAGGACTGAAGACTACCATCTGATATTTCTTTGTTTAAGTTTAGGATATTATAGTTGCAACTTTCATAAAAAGTTCTTAAAACTGGAGCAACAAGGGCCACTTTTAACAAATATATACAATTCTTTTGAAGGGCTAAGAGGGAAATTTTCATCACTGTCTGAGCAATTCTTCCCTTTGGCAGGTATGGAAGAGGTGTTTCTAAGATGACATCTTCAGCTGGCAAGAAGTACCTTAGCCTATTAATGTGCATATTCTCAAAATTAATATGATTTAACCCTCCAGATTTTCCATAAACTGCTCTTCCTTTTTCAGCGTGTTTATTTTGAAATTAACTAAATTGGATTATTTCCTTCAAAAGAATCAAAAAGCTTTGCCACACACTTTCTTCTTCTCAGAGGAAAAGCAAGGGGACTCGCAGGAGTCAGGTCACAGTCTCTGCTTAATCAGACCTTGGGACAGAGGAAGGTTCCATGTGCACATGTCTGCACTAGAGGGGGTTCATCAGCCCACCTGGATATCAGTATTTCCACTAGAAATACTTTACTCCTGGTCAACACTCTCCTACAAGTACTGGTAGTAGCAGGAAGACTAGAAGAAATGTCTTCATCCCCATATTAAGTGAGTTTCATCACTCAATATTTCCTGCAGTATATCAACAGAATCACGGCCAATGGCTGGATAACAATTCCTTCTATTTGCAGGAGCTGAGGTCAACAGTGTGGCAAGGAGGGGAAAGTCAATTTTAGAAAGTCCATTATCAGACTGTAGTGGATGAAAACAGCACTGCCAACACCACCTGCAAAATGCCATCTCCTCAGGTGCATGAGCAAGATGGCTCCAGAAGCAGCTACAACAGCCATGGCATCTCTCACCGCCAGATGTACCTCCAGGCCACGGGTGCTCAGAAATCTGTCCTGACACCACTGCAAAGAGCAGCCACAAAACTCGGTGTGACTGCTCCAGTCCAGCAGCCACACAGGCTGCTCTCCTGATATCCTCTGGGATATTGCTTCATGGAGTTCAGGGTAATTTTCTACTGGATGGTACCATCCAAAGTGTTTGATCATCTCTTTGTACCCAGGTTATGATGCTTTCACTTCTATGGACAAATCTCTCAGCAAGCACAGATTTGTGAAGAACTGGAAACTCCTAAAATCTTTGAGCGCGTTGGAGTAACAATGAAGAATTTCAGTGTTCCCTGAAGTTAAGTCCCAGGCAACTGCCTTGAAAATTGTTGCAGTCCTAGGAACAGTGAAAATGATTTTAGGAGCATTCATCAGGAAGACTAAATATGTTCAATTTCTTTTAATGACACAAAGGCCACTGTAAATGGTTCTGTGTTTTGTCATTGAATTCACTGAGAAGATCTGACTACTGAGATGCCATTAAATTAGAACTACTCATGTTGAAAAGTGTCTCAAATTGCCCTATTTTTTAGTAAGGAGAAAGAAATGTTTTTGTTCCTTCCTGTAATTTGTCAGAGCCACACAAATCTATTACATGCCTTGACACTTTTTTGAAGAGTAATTTCTGAGAGAATTCATATAAAGAAAGATGAATCCACTTTTCAAGATACAAAGAGACATCTCAGTGAAATATTGTGCAGATCATCATCTGCACCCACACAATTATGTGGACATTTTCCCTTCTTCTATACAGATGATTTTTACCACTCTTCCACTGTTTTCCATTCTCAGACCCTTTGGAAGGACCCACTAGGGTACAGGACAATTTGCTTCTGCCAGCCACAGATTTTTCGGAAAACCCTGCACAAGTCAACCTACTCCAAATATTATCTGAGTCAGCCTGAAAAGGGAGACATGAGTCACTCTCTGGTACAAGACGGTACCAGTTTTCAGAAATTACTCTCTGACAGCAAAAAATACTGGGAAAAAGAAGTCTGAGTCACTTACTGACCAACAGACTAGAAATCTTCACCTTCAGTGAAGTGTTTTGGGACATCCAAGCTGACAATTCCACCAGTTTCAGAGTGATCCATCTAAGCACTCTATATGCTCCTGATCAGTATTTTTTCAAGTGAACAATTAAATAGAGAGACAAACACAACCCAGCAAACTGGCATCAGTAACCTGGCATCAGTAGTGAGCACCCAGGCACAGCACATGGATCTGTACGACTGTTTGAAAGCCTTCCATCTCCAGCACACATCAAAACTGTAGGTGAATAAACTGAGAAAACATTATTTCATCTGGAGACTGATGACATTTTGATCACTTTTCTGATAGATTTACTGTCTAAAAATACAGGGAAAGGAGAGAAGCAGGGAAATTTTTCATGTGCCACAGTTGCTCTCTGCTATTACATTTTCAAAAGTGTAAAGTTTGGTTTCAAAACTATAAAGCAGGGTGATCTAGGCCTCAACCATTCTTTTGTCACCACCCTCCACCTCTTCCAGGATTTCAAATGTTCAAGAGAAACTCACCTTGGATATGATGTTTCTCAAGTCCTGTCTGTACTAATAGATTTCCTTCCTTTCCAGTACAGGCTGATTTTGTTGTTTGGATTTAATATGCTGATCCAGATTACAATACCTGGTGTCACAGTGTCACTCACTTCATCCATCAGTAGTGATGCTGTGCAGTTATATAGAGTAAGAGGTCAAAGTCTGACCACTCTGCTAAAAATAGGCTTTACCTTCCCCTCTGCTTTTCAGGTTAGCTAAACACTTGGTTACAATCTTCTTAGAAACAGCCCAACAAAAGTTAGCACTCTGAAATTAAGTGGAAAGAATAATTCATAGTGTAATATAGTCCTAAAAATATGCTTTTTTTTTTTTCCCTATGCATTTCTTTGAACACCCCCCTTCAGCTTTGGTTTCCCAAATGCAGCTAAAATACAGGAAATTTCACTAAGGGCTTCCACAGACTAATGTGGGTTCTGTGTTGCCATTTTCTTTTATGCAAGGATGTCTCAATCTTAGACAAATGCAACAGGGAAGATAGCAATGACAGGTTATAATATAAATGCAATAAATAATCTTTTCCTCTGACAGAGGAACACAGTATTTTTGTAAGATTTCTCCACTGATAGCTACTTTTATTGTTTTCTTCCCTTAGGTCATCTTCACCTGGTTCAAGGTCCAACACTCAAAGCAGAATTTCACCCAATCACTCTTGCATCTTGTCTAAAAATTCTGTCCGAGGTAGGAAACATCTTTTAGGGGAAAATACACACAGGTAGGAGAAGGAAGTGTTTACAATTTTGCTTTTAAACAGCTTAGCAAAATGGGGCTTCTGTTGTCCAATGAGGCCCTGAATGCTTTGCCATGAAAATAAGTAGTTAATTTTCCTCGTGCAGATATAACACCAAACCTCTCTCGAAGCATGTGACAACTTCTTATTTCAGATTAAGATACAAACACTTTCATGACTATATAGGTTTGTACAAAAGAATTGCTTTAGTGTAAACTTCACTGGTGAAAGTCATAGAAACATATTGATGTACAAAATTCTGCATATATTTCCACTGCTAGTCAGGTATTTGTCACATCTCTGAGAGCACAAACCAGGGGTAATGAGGAGCATTCCCTTTTTGATCCTTTTATATTCTGTGGTGTGACTTGTCTGCTTTATTCACATATCAAACACCAGTCACTGTACTATAGAAAAGCTGCTAAGCCTCAGAAACAGGCTGTAATAAGATTTTCAAGCACCTGATGTGGAAGAACATAGTAGGTGTTTATATATTTTGGGGAGTTTTGCAAATATGGGTTAAACATACAGTATCTATTTTATTTTGCAACACCAGCAGTTATAACAGTGTGAGAATTTTTTGTATCATAGCAGCTAATGAAGCCATTATTTTATTCTGAATTCAGCTCACTAATAATTTCAGTGGAAAACTTATTCAGAACACTTCAACAGAGGCACCTTTAATGTTCTGCCAGTAAATAACGTATTTCATTTATAAACCTGTTTTCCATCCCACTTGGCTGGTCCTTTAGGAGTCTGTCAATAGACTAGGGAAATCCAATTTTCAAACCTCGGATAAATCTAATTTTCAAAAGTGACTTCAGTGCTCAGAACTTGTCCTCACTTCAGTCAAAGATATGACTGTAATTCAGATAAGCATCTCAGTGCTACATAACTGTGCAATGTATGATGCTGATACTCCTCCAAAGCACAGGAGCCAACTGGGAAAACCTGCACTAAATCCAGGATGGGTTTCTGACCCCTGCCTTGGCTACCATGATTATACTGCTGTCTTTGTTCTAACGCTGTCTTTGGTCTCGCTGTGCAAATTGCAATCTGAGTTCTGCCCTTCACAGTCTGCATGCATGATTTTACACTGATATGTTTTACCTTATACTTGCAATGGGCTAACAGTGATTACATAGTTAAGATTCCATGGAAAGTTAACGAAATCTGGTTTCCAGGCCAGACCCACTTTAAAAACCTTAAATGAAGATCCTTTGCACCATCCTAATTGCTAACGCATTTTGTAAACCTACAATTAAAGATATAATAAAAGACCTAATAACAGTACTACTGTGTGAAAGGCAGGAAGAATCCAACTAATCAGTCAAAAACAGTTAAACCAAACACAGTTCTAGCACATACAGGAAGTTTTTTGCCTTTTAGTATGGATGTGAGGCAAAGAGTTGAAATGTGCACTACTGCCTTGCAAGAACCACCACAACACAGTGTAACCCCTTCAGAGCTAGTGGGTTTAGTCCCTGTGGGTAAAGCTTATTCTAGTTCAGTAAATCCTAAATATGAGCAGGTATTAATACATATATAATACAAATCCACTCCTCATTTTGTTTAACCAAACATTTAAACCTCTTGGGGCTCTAGTAGGAGTGTCCCTGTGCCGAGCAGTACATTAAGAACTGTACCATCACAGAATGCACCAAGCTAAAGAAAAATGCAGCTCTTTTGCAGGCAGTATTTTGGCTCACAGTGAAGTCTTAGTGGGCAAAGAAAAACTAACAAAGGCCAGAGGTCTGGTAAATCTTAACTGATCATGCAGGTAAAAGACATTACAAATTCCTTGGAAGGATTTTTCTCATTTAGCAGCTGCAAATTTTTAATGAAATCTAAAACTTAATGTGAAGAAAAATAACAAGTCATAAGAAAAAGAACTCTGTAACCATTTGCATAATTTTATCTGGAGATGCATACAGTATGTTAGCAGTTCAGAAAGAGCTTGTTGCAGATACAAGACCACAAGAATGGGTAAATGCAACTCCACAGAAGAATCGTGTAAATAAATAGATCTCAGAGGAGCTGTCACAATCCATTTTCTGTACTCGGTAGAGAACATTCAGCCAATTAAGCAGTTGAAACTGATTTATGATTTAATTACTTTTCTGACTCTCAAAACATTCACTCACATATACAGTTGTCATGGTTTGAGACACCCCAAAATCTAATTCCCTAGCTCCATCCCCCCTCCCATATCTCAGCTTAATGTGGGATGATTCTTTCCAGACAAAACACACCAGACTCAAAGTGGGGGAAAGGGAATATATTACAATGACTATACAAATAAATATTATAATACATTATACACACGATCTCAACTATCTCTACCATGACATAAGTATTTACAATGGATCAGATCTCTTCTCCCCTCCAAATAAAAGTCCAGGAGGGAAGAAGGACAGATCCCTTCCACATTTAGGGCAGCAGCTCCTCTTCTGTCTTCCATGCAGCAGTTGTAACTGGATTGTTGTAGCTGGATCTCTTTTCAATACACACAAGGGGGTCTCCAAGCCCCTCGGCTCTCCTTCGGTCCAAGTGAAGGCCTCACCTGTGGGCTGCCAGCAGGGACAAAACTCGCTTCACCACAGGTATATCACGAAATGCAGGGGCATCTTCGTGAAAGTCCCTTCCTCAGGGGATTCACCCCTGAGTCAGAACATCTTGGGCAACTTTCAGTTGAAAGTCCTTGCCTCAAGAGTTCCACCAGAGCTCCTGTGCTCTGTCTCAACTCCCAACGTGGCAGCAGCAGTGGGGGGGAGCAAGGTCACCCCCCCTCTGCATTCCATCCGACCATCCCAGTCCAGCTCCGGGACATCTTTGAGCTTCTTAGCTCCTCTCTCTCTCTCCAGTACTGCTGTACTCCAAGACTCCTCTCAAATAGGAGTCCATCTACTCCTTTCTCTCTAGGAGGGGTCTCCAAGGATTTTTGGGGGGTCTGGTTCAGTTCTTACCCCCAAAACTGTCTCTCTGCTGCCGGCTCTCTGTCTCGGTTCGAGCAACTCTGAGTCTTCCTTGGTTGCATGCTGTTTACTGTTCCTTCAGTTATCTCTTGGCTCTTAGCCATAACCTCAGGACGCTGCTGCTGCTTCTTCTCTGTCTCTGCTCACTCACGGTGGAAAAACATCCCCCAGCTCACAGCTACAGACACATAGTCCAGCTTAACACTGTTCCAAGTCTCTGTAGCCCCCAGCTGGGGCTTGGGGGGGGGGTGGCAGAGGTCCCCCAGAGGGCTCTTGCCCTCTCCTCGTGGCTCCTACAACATGGCTACCACTTCTACTACCCAAACTACAACTCTTCTCTTCCGTTTGGTTGTGATATGTTTATATTTTGCAGAAGCACTCATTGGCTAAAACTTCAAAACTTCAAAACTTACCACCCCCTGGGGGTTACCACTTTCAACTGCAGGGGGAAAAACTGATTCAAACCACTACAACACTAAAAAGACCTCATGACTAAGCACTGGGATCAAATGGTATCACATCTGAAAAAAGCTGTAACACTTTACAGTGCTAGGGACTGCCTTCCAAAGTGAGAAAACTGTAAAATTACTAAATTGTTTGGGGAGTACTCACTGATAACACACACAGCGAGCTTCTTTTCTTCTGCTAGGTTTTAAATGACACTGTCAAGGTGCTATGTGTTTCCTCATTCATAAAACATTTCCTACTTCTCCCAGTCTTGGTTCTAAAACTTTATAAGTTAGCTGCTTCCTTAGCCTAAAAAAATACTAGTATTTCCTGAGATGTATTATGTGCATGTGAATGATTTATTACTGTAGGATTGCTCTTAAGTATAGATTGACATTTAGAATTCTTCCCAAGTTTATTAAATAACTTGATTGCAATTAAAAAATTTTCAATATGCTGCCAATTCTAAAACTTGCACATGCTCTTATCTAAGCAGTGTTTTACACATGCAATCATTTCTAGGATTTTCTTTTATATATCCTGTAAAACTGTAAGGAAAGGTCAAACTAGTGGGTATTAAAGCTGCTGCTATTATTTTAAGAAATGTCATGAGGTTATTACATTTTAATCATTATACAAAAGAGGCATCTTTCTGAAAATCTCTTTATAATCAAAGAAAATTGCAGTTCCCAAGCAAGGGAAGAGGAAACTTCTCAAGAGTTTAGTGATTAAAAAAACTCATCTTCTTTGAGCTTTTCGGTAGAAAGGTGTTATGAGAAAGTGTGTTCCCCTCTGTTCTGTTTGACAACCTGAGCCTTAGCAGATGATATTTTTTTTGGAACCATATCAATATGCTAAAATCTCTCTCTGTGAAGGAAACTTCATCACAGTCTTTCAAGAATAAATATGTCACCATGCAGTAGTATAATGAACTAAAAGGAAACAAGAGAAGGCTTTACACAACAGCAGCTGAAGTTTTGACAAGTATTTTATTGATGTTGTTCATTGTGGTATTAACCAGGAAAAACTGGACTTTTCTAATTCCCAGTATCCTACCCTGTAAAATCTAAATGTTAGCTCTTCACAAAGAACATAGGACCTTACTCAAGACCTTGTGGCTTGGCTCAAGACTTTGAATGTGAAAAAGCTGGCTCATGCACACTGTTCTTAGATTATTGAAACTTTGGGGCTGTTAATGTGTGATGCTTGCTTTGATTTTTATGATCAGAGGGGATATATTCATTTATACTCTTTTGACTGTCTTAGAAATACCATCAGAAGTGCCAGAAGAAGTAGGTCAGACTTCTTTCGGAAAACTCAGTGTCCATTATAAGAATGACAAGAGACAGGATACTCTCCAGTGAATCCTATTTAATGTAAATTGAGAAGAACTGCATGTTGAAATGATACACAACGTTGTGTCTGAACCTTATAGCATCAAAATCTAAAACAAACTTAGCTTCTCTTTGTGCTCACCTTTGATGTGTCTCATTGATGGTGATGGGAGTTCAACGCAAGGACAATTTAGATGTTATTCAGAAGAAAGGGATGTAAACTAACAACTTTTTAATTGGTAGTTTTCTACAAAGTAGAAGAGAGTCAGTGCTACCTTCAATAAAAAATTTTTCATGTCTAAAGCATTAACATTTCCTTGGGTTTCAGCTGCAAACACTTCCAGTTCTGAAATTCTGCCAGACTGACCCATAAAGGCTCTCTACAGATCCCTACAAGACCTGAAGCACTATAGTAGCCTTCTTACAGCAAATTCCTGTGAACAGAGAACTGCTTTACATGTACAGGGTTGTATTTGTGGCTGTCTTGGCTGTAGGTAACCTCTTCTCACAGAGGGGCTCCCTGTGCTGGACATTCTTGTGCAGCTGTGAGGAGTGAGAAGCACCAAGGTCAATGCTTTGACACCACAGTAAGAGAAGAAGGAGAGGGAGGAGGAGCTCCAGGCTCCAGAGCTGGCATTTCTCTGCAGCCTGTGGAGAGCACCACGCTGGAGCAGATATCTACAGTTCAGCTCATGGAAGACCCCAGGCCAGAGCAGGTAAATATTCCCTAAAACAACTGTAGCTGTGGAGAGTCCATGCTGGAGCAGGTGCTCCTGAGAGGAACTGCATCCCAGCTGCAGATTAAATTAATTTTCCACAAGTGGAATCTGTTTGCCCATGTCAGTAATTGCTGAGTGATCCCCCCCCCATTCTTATTTTCAGCCCATGAGTGTTTTCATCCTATTTTCTCCCCTGTCCAGCTGAGGAGGGGAAGTGAGAGAGCATCTGGATGATGCTGGCAGCCAGCTATGGTCAATCCACTGCAATCCTATTCCAGGTGATTCAGATATTTGATCTGTGAGGGCACCATGCTCCCTGAATATACCAAGAACACCTTGTATGCATTCTTGGATGCTTTCTTTATTAACGGAGATTGAAAGAAAAGCCAGAATGTGTCAGGTAGAGTAATGGGACCAGCTCTTGGAAATAACTTATTAAAAGATTTGTAATTTTTATAGTCTTAGCCTCTCAGGAGGATAATTCTTCTTCTGTTTCACTGAATAGTCAATCTGATTGCTTTCCACAATTATTTATGTGTTAACATTCCAGAATGATGTAAAGAAAATGGGACTTGAGACCTAGTTTGTTTTTTCTGATAACCAGTAATTTGTTGTAGCATTTAGGAAGGCTGCAAAATACTGTGTGGAGCCAAATACCTTCGCATCTGACAGCTACTTCCCGATAATTTCTTTAGTTTGCTTTTAAAAGGTTCAAAAGCCACCTGGCACTTCTTTCACTGAGTAGACTTGCTATGACCTCAAAGACCTAAAGTACATTAAACTGTGAAAAGTATCTATTTACAAAGTAGACGTGTTTCTATCTACTCAAAGGGGACAGGAATTAGAATGTACTGTCCAATGGGAACCATGAAAAGTTAGCACAAAAGCTAATGAAACAAGGTGGAGGTAAAGAAGGAACAGTTAATTTGTACTTTTAAGGCTCTTTGTATGTGGAAGGTGACAAGAATAATTTGCATGGAAAGCCCAAAAGATTACTTAAAATTTATTTTGAAGGTGTTCATAACTGAGGTAAAAATGTAAGAGACACTTTCGTTAAACTTCTAAACTGCCAAGTCCAACTCTCCTTTCAAAGATCATCAAGAAATCTTGACCTAGGGACACAAGGATATAAATTTCTCCTACTTAAAATTTGTAATGTCAGATTCTTCATCAAATTTCAATCAAACAATTATGGAAACCATGAGTAGAGAATTGCCATTTATGAAATACATTCAGACCACCATAACGAAGGGGTTTGTGTTCCTTATTAATATTGCGACAAGCACTGCCACGTGCCTGGTCTTCCCTCAAAATTTAAATGAGACACTCGGGTTACTTCAAACATGTCTCATGAGCCCTGTCCTATCCTCAGGACAGAAGAGCAAGACAAAGAAGTCATAAGGAGGAGGACAAGGAGGACTTGCAGCTGTGAAACTCAGGTCCTGGCCACGGTGAAGATGTCTTTCCAAAAGGTCAGTGAAGGCAACAGACATCACAAGGTGTTGGAGTATTTCTGTCTTAGAGAGAAGGGGGTTTGGAGGCTGGTGAAGGGGGAGGTGGTTGGTTTGGGTTGTTGCCTCCTTTTTGAACTCTCTTCATTCTGCTCCCCTGTCCTTTCTTCTCACCTGCAGAATTTGCGTAGCCTCTTTCACAGTGCTGCTGCTGGTGGACAAAAGGAGAAGCCTGGAAGGGAAATGGTTCAATTTGCTTCTGCAGAGATATTTATTTTAACGAGATAGTTGGCTGGTGGTGTACTATGAAATACTGCTGAGTAAAAATTTTCTAATTGTTAATTAGCTATTGTTAGAATGACTGGAGTCTGTTATCCAGACAATTTTAGGGTTTTTATATTATTTTAAGAAAAAGCCAAATGAACATTCATAGGGTTTTATATATTTGCAATACTTACATTAGTACAGAGTAATTTTCAGCTTCAAATTGAACATACTTTAAAGGTAAAGTGGCCATTTTGACATTTAGAAAACAATACAAAAGATGAATCTGAAAAGCCAGAAGCCTGGCCTTAGAGCGGAACATTGATTTTCTTCAATTCACAGCTAAGACCTTCAATTCCTTTATGATGGTAAAATTGTTATGAACAATATTTGCATTATTTTATTCTACGATATTTCAGCCTGAAATAACTCCAGTTTTTTATTAACTGCAAGACTGAGTCCTATTCATCAGTTAGGCAGGTGTATTGCCAGATAATGCAATAAGCTTTCCTGTATGTATGAGTTGTTTTATTTCTTTTATACCAGCAGTCAGCCATTTCTTTTATACCAAGAGCATAATAAAAACAAAAGGCTTATTTCTTTCTTACTGGTAGTAGAGTTATAAATTATCATCCATCAGCAATAACTGTTGCCATTTCATAAAAAAATAAACCTTTCCTTAATCTCTCATGGAACATAATAGATAAGAATAAACAATGATATTAAAGTTGGTGCCAAAATGAAGGATTGTTGCAAGTAAGGATGTGCACTGAAGTTATTTATGTAGATAACACAGTTTGGCAACAAAAAGGAACTAATTCAGTTGTAATAAAATAAATAATCTAAACCTTTCAAAAATATAAATAGTCATAAATAATAATAATTCTAACTTGTTCTCAAAGTATTTCAAAGACAAAACATTGGTCAGAAACACAAACTAAATTAAAAGCAACAACAACAACAACAAAAATCAAGGCAGAATGGTTTAAATACTTCACTCGCAAAGTAACTATAAGCTGTTCACCCAGGAAACCCTGAGGATCTCCGAAAAAGAGTTCCTCTTCCAGTCCTGGCCTTCTTAGTTCAGAGCATCAGGCCAGAGTTCTTTTTTGCTCGATTTTCTAGTTACAGGTCAGCTTTAAGCAACAAACATGGAGACTGTTATTTCAGTAAGTTTGCAGATCCTGCAACTGCAGTCAGATATCACTATATTTTTAAAATGATGTTTCAGATGAAAAAAATTCAAGAAAAAAAGTCCGAAAAGCCAAGTTTTCAAACACAGCGAGCAAGAATTATTGGATATGAACCTCTCTGCAAGGCACAGTGTGTATTTAGATGGAGTATTTAGATGTGCTTACTTGGGAAAACTCAGGAATAGCCAGGACAACCAAAATGAAATTCCTTAATCAGAATCGCTGCTTCACCTCTCATTCCAGTCAGACTGCCCCTTCCAAGGGGTAACTTTCTATACCTAAGCCTGTCTGAGTTCAAGAGGAGTTTGGACAACATTCTTAGGCCCATGGTGTGATTCTTGATGTGTCCTGTGCGGGGCTAAGAGTTGGAGTTGATGATCTTTGTGGGTCCCTTCCAATTCAGCATATTCTCTGATTCTATAATTCTATGATTCTATGAATGCTTTGCCCTGGTATAGACTATCCCTCAGTTTCTCTCAGCTAGAAGACTTTTGTGCATTATTTAATCACTTTCAAATTTTAACATCTTCAAAATTATAAGTGTCATATTTGTTTGCAATGTATCTATCAGAAGTCTATAATATTTCACGTTCTCTCACCACACTTTGTTCACAAGAAAAAGTGCACAGTGTGTACAGTTCCACAGAACACTTCTTACACTGCCAGCTGCAAAGCCTTTTCCCAGTTATTCACCCTGTGCATTGCACTCAGAGCTGACCCTGTCCCTGCAGATAAATAAATCAACAACATCAACATGTATCAGCTGGAGATCACGTTTCCAGGAAAACCAATCTATGGATTGACCTATTATCTTCCCACCTGTTATACTGGGAAGGTGAGGGGAGACCTCACTGCAGTTTACAACTTCCTCATGAAGGGAAGAGGAGGGGCAGGCACTGATCTCTTCTCTGTGGGGACCAGTGACAGAACCCAAGTGAATGGCCTGACGTTGTGTCAGGGGGGTTTAGGTTGGATTTTAGAAAAATGTTCTTCACCA
The DNA here is from genome assembly GCF_003945725.1 of Corapipo altera. NCBI lineage: Eukaryota > Metazoa > Chordata > Aves > Passeriformes > Pipridae > Corapipo > Corapipo altera. The sequence goes on from NW_020884877.1 coordinate 27,272,198, forward strand.
AGAGATTGGTTGGGCACTGAACAGGCTCCCCAGGGCAGTGGTCACAGCACCAAGCCTGACAGAGCTCAAGAAGTGTTTGGACAATACTCTCAGGCACATGATGTGACTCTTGGGGATGGTTCTGTGCAGGGCTAAGAGTTGGAGTCGATGATCCTTGTGGGTCCCTTCCAACTCAGCACATTCCGTGATTCTGTGATTTTGTGATCATTAGTCCTCTATCTTTCAGCTGGGTAAAAATACCCTCTTCCATTTGCACAATGGCCAGCTGGTAACTGGATCATCACTTCTGTCCTTCAGGAGAGGGGGAAACACTTCTCCACTTGAAGAAGGGCAGAGAGGGGAACACAACCCCATGGGAAGCTCCCTCATCCTTGGCTGGTAAGGGGGTGGAGGGAGCAGAGTGCAGGACCAGGCAATGCTGAGGAGTAGTCACCAGGTGAATGCTGCTTGACCCAGAAACCTCATCCAGGTGTGCAGCTGCAAGCTGAGGTTGGGAGGACAGTGCCCACAACTTCCTATAAATCCTGAAATTCAATACCAACTTCTCTAAATATGGGTATGTTAACTACAAGAAAGTTACCTTATGACCCAGAAATAAAATTCATAGTGTTGTCTCTCTTTTTTTTTTTTGCTTAAGGTTTAAAAATGGAAAATATCTTTCCATTATCTCTTTTCTTGATATATAAGCTTTATAAATCATTGGCACTCCATTAGTCTACACTGGGAAACCAATTTATATGAACAAATAGTAGTTTGATTTCCTTACTTTTTATTTTGTCTCTTTTTATTCACTCACAGACCTGACCAACTCTAGGCTAAGGAAGATGCAGATGAGGGACTTCACGGAGTAGAAGATAAAGACGCATGGACCAGAGAAGATACCAGTGAAGACATACAGGGTATTCAATGGCAGAATAACATGTTCACAGGCAGTAGATTAATATCCACTCCTTTATAGTCACCAAACGGAATGGAGTATTAGAACAAGCCATCTGTGAGAAAGGGTTGCATGAAAAAATGTTAATAGAAGAGAGAAACCTTTATTTCCTATCCCTAGTCACTTGATATGGATTAGTGTTAAATTTGGGGAAGTTACATCTCATTTCACTGGCAGAAGTTCTCTTACACTGGCAAAAGTACTCTTACTGACAGAGTTGTCTCTTCCAGCCCATTCTGTAAAAATTTTTTTTCTTGCATTCCTCCTCTTTTTTACATTCTCCTTCCCTAATCCCATTCTCTGTCAGCCCAGGCAAGGAGCAGCTCTGTCCCTTCGGCCTTTAGGGCTCATGTTAAAAGAGAAGTTCTGCTGCAGGCTCAGTCCTAAGAATGCATCAGAGCCTGGGGAAATTCCAGGGTCCCATACGAGCACTTCCAAATTCTTTGTCAAGGATGATCAAAGAAAAATTTTAGGGAAAAATAACCTTACTGCAAACATATTTTAAGGATCAAGTGTATCATTCGGCCTCTGCACAAAGGGTCCAAATTTCTTTCCTAAGGAGACTTTACACAAGTAACATAATGTACAAAGGCATCAACTGGTATTAAGAGGTGGGGAAATTATTTTGCTAGAACAATGAATTCAGCAAGACACTCAGTGTAACATTACAGGCTTTAGCATTTGGACATGAGCAGTCATACTTCATGAACTCATTAATTTCATACGCTAAGAAAATCATTACTTTCTTACTGAAGATGAAGAAGGAAGAGAATTTGTTAAATAGTCTCTGAAAATGATGCTATATGCTTCAAAGATTAACAACATAAAACTTTTTCATATTAACTGCAGCAATTCTTCTGTGCTATAATAGCTTAACGAATATACTTAGTACTTTTACAATAAAGAGAAAGTGATAAGGCAATTATTTACTACCCACAAAAAGCTTTGAAACTGTTTATTCAATATACCATCAAAATTACACATTAGGTTAACAGGTTGTAAATGATACTCTAGCGGGAACCTCAAATGATTGCTTTTGCGTCCCGGAGAGATAACATTATTCCCAGCTAGAAGGGAATAAAAATAGAAATTATTTCTTCGTTGTGACCGTGAAAACTTCCCAGTTACAATTCACATGCAGTTCAGTATTTTATGCACAAGTGAAGGAAGCAAGTAACATTTAAATGACAGAGCTATCAGTCTTTTTTGTGTATTGCAGTTGTTTGCAAACCCACAGGGCAAAGGCATTTATATATGAGATAAGCTCAGTCTGTAGAACAAATTAATGCTGGATTGTGAATTAAATGGCATGTCTTCGGACAGCTAATTAGCTTTGTGCTGCTCAATTAAGCTTTGAAAGGACATGTTATGTTTCTTGATGGAAGAGAAAACATTTCCAGGCTATTTCACATTCTCAGTGCTTTCTGTTTCTATGACTGAGAAGTCCAAGAAGAAAAAGAAAAATCCATCAGCCTTGCCAAAAGGTATCAAAGTCTAAACTACAAAGTATGCAATAAAGTTATTTTCAGTAGTCCCAAAAATCTTTGATTTTATGTCAAATGGCTTAAAAATGTAAGCTTGTTTGGGATAGGAAGGAACTATAAATCCATGTCTTCAATGCTTTTTAAATTAGAAAAGTAGCGGGACCTCCCGAGTAGAGGATAGAAACACTGTGTAGCAGCTTCCAATGATTTTTTAACCTTGTATCTTTATTCAGGTAATCCAGAATTTTCCACCTTTTGTCTTCACAAATAGGAGCCTAAGAATGTACATTGAGCAATGAACACTCAAGTGTCATTTGGATTCCTCACTCAACAGTATGAAAGAGACATTAGAGTTTCAAGTCTTGATTCACTAAGAACTGTGTTTCTCTTGTTATCCAAATCCTTTGAGACCTATACAATAAGGGAAAACCTTCCCAGATTGAGTTTCTCACAAGAACTTCAGTACTTCCATCCTTTCTTTTTTCTTCTGGTAGTAACTGGACAGCTGACTTCTACCTTTTCTTTTTCTGCTTCCCATCCTTAGAGCAGAAAATTGGTTCAATTGGCATGGAGAGGGTGTAAAACTAAATGAGATTCCTGGAAAGGAGTAATGGTTTTCGAATCTAAACTCATGGTGATTCAGGTTGCATTTAGCTCTAGCAGTGGGATCTCTCTTGCAGGATGAGTGATCAAATTCTCTTTCCTAGTCAAATTTTCATTACTCTGCACATTAATCTACCATTGAGCTGCAAATGGCACATACAGAGTATTTACTCAAGTCAGTCAGTAACTAACAAAAAGGAGAAACCTGTTATCAAATGCTGGACTTTGTGAACTTCATGGATTAGCAGTGTTTCTTATGAGATTTCTGTACTGGGATATTTTCTTCAGCCTGAATCTTATAGATAAGAGCATTTAATAAGCATTGTGGATTGTGAAATAAACAGACATCAGAAATTTCTGTCACAGATCCTAAACATCATGCTAATAAGTAGGGTACAAATTCTGAGAAAATTCTGAAACTATGAAATGGCTTTTGTCTTCAGTCACCAACGTTACTTATTGTACCTCTCCAAGCAAATTCTGACTTTGCGAAACTGCACTCCAGAGGCGGATGAGGAAAATCCATCCCAGGAAAGGACTGTCATATACTGACCTGCAGGACTGAGCACACACTGCACATACCTATGCATGCACATGTGTTATATATAGTGCTACAGGGAGCCAGTACAAATCCAAGGGCTATTCTGGCACCTCAGAGAGGTTCCCTTGTCAGAAACGGAACAGCTGTGCATCAAGACTATTTTTCAGTTACTATAAAGATTTGTATTTCCAAAACACCAAATTTGTGTTGTACATCTATGATGGTACGCAATTATATAAATACCTGTATTTTAGATCTAAAAATATGTCAAGTACACTCACCCGTAAGGTCATTACAGAGAACCCCTTTTAAATAAGTGTAGGTTTTGTGCTTTACTTTTTTGCTTCAATCCGTTTTCTCTGAAGAGAACACCTAGTGCTTCTGCTCTTACAATTCCTATTTAAGAAGGAAAGAAAAATTCCTCAGGGTTAAGTAGGAAAGTCTTTGAAATCAGAAGTTAAATCCACAGGTGGCAGTCCCAATAAAGCAGTAGTTTTTACGAGCTCAAATGAAAACTCATCCAAAAGCCATCAGGAAACACTGACATTACTTTAGGAATCATTTTCGAAGATATGTTTGGAATTTGTTGGATGGTTGTTCAATCTGTTAGAGATATTCCAGTACAGATAACCTTTAAATTTGAGGTAAATGTGACATGAAGGACTTCATTCTAGCTTTCCTCAGATGTCAACATGAATTAGTTCTTGATGCTTCTCTACTAGACTTAGAAGAGGAAAACACAATGGCAGCATATGCAGCTGGAAGGCAAAAGTCCCCACACTAATGGAAAACTGCAGTGCCACAGAGCAAAGGAACCTGTTCTGCACATAGAGGAGTAAGTCTGAGTGCGTCATTGTTTGGCAGTGAGAGCAGATCTCCCATAAATATATGACAGTTTCCCCCAAACTATGTTTTCATTAAGAAACCTAATATGAGATATTTATCTGGTGCCAGTAGCAAAACCAGCTATCACAGAAAGAGAAAAAACCCCAACATTTTTCATCACTTCTCTTCTGTGAGCTGCACCTCTGTGACAACCAAAGGACCAGTGTTCTCAAAGCCAGACAGAGGACTTAGATTTGCAGTTGCGTCTAATTACACAGTGGTTAAAATGTTCAAATCACACAGTCTTGAAAATATGAACAGTTCTAGCTACTAAATAAATATTTTCCATTATTTGGTTATTCTTTTATTGTGCCTGGTTTTTTTCTTTTTTAAAGGCATAGTTAGTTTTATTTCTGCATGATTTCTCCCTCAACATTCCTACCACCACATTTAATTAACTAGGCAGATTGAAAATTCTGAATACACCTCAGATACGCCAGAGATCATGTGTATCTAACACAGAAATGCTTCCTATAGAAAGCTGTCAGAGTTGAGAAACACCATTTGTCTGAGCTGTATTTAGCATTCTCAGAGTGAACCTGATGCTCTGTCGAGTGAAGAACTAACGAGAGCCCACCATGAAAGGTGGGCTTTGTTCTGAGTCCAAGAAAACATTCAGAATCACTACTTCCCAGGTTGTATACGAATTCTGCCCAACTTTGTTACTCAGAGCCCTTAATATGGTGGGTTTAAAGCAGGAACACATCAAAATGTGCCTGCAGTAGATCTGCTGAATAAATAAATTATTAAATATTGTGCTATATTACCACTGAAAATTCTGTAGTTCCAGTTCTCTAACTCTCCGAAGCCAGCATGGAGGGGAATGATAGCTCCTTGAGGCACTGGTTTCTGAGACTTTACATAAAGGAAGGGCACGTGAAAGAAACCAACATGCTCAAAGAGGAAAAGTGGGTGGAAGAATCAAACAGAAAACTCCCAGTAGCTGAAACCTAACAATGTGTTTTGGAAGAAGTAGGAAACAAAATGTTTACGTAACAGAAGAAACAATACTGGGTGAAATGCTTCTCTCAGAGGTGTTTATCAGCCTCCAATGGCTGATAAACGCATGGCCCACGTGTTTCTGCGCACCTCTGGGGCACAGACACTGCCCTGTGCCCAGCACTGCTGGCTGCAGAGCGGCCCCAATCATTCCTGAAATTACCCAGCCCAGGTTGATGAGCAAAACTGCTGCTTTCCTTTGCTGCCTCCCCCACACCCTTCCCAGCAAAGCCCCCTTTGAGCTCAGAAATCTCCCTCTGTGGGAAATGCAGGGCTGTGGGTAAGTTGTGCCAGGCATTTCAACCTTAGTAGCCTGTGAGCAAAGATTAATGTCAGCAGAATCTTAGATAAAAGCTTGACTGTGTCAAATGCCAGAAATGTTCCTTATTTCCTCTTTCATTATGAAAAATGATTTTATCTTGACTTTTCAGAAATACAGCAAGATTGCTCTTTCAATTAACTTAGTGTTCTGTTTTCCATTCGTAGAGAATAACTGTAACCCATTGTACCATCCCAGCGCTTTTTTCAAAGATGCTGATTTACAGCAGAAAAGGGATTTTGTGTTTCCTGCCAGTTATAAAATTGCTAAGGTGAAGCCAGCAATCAGACACGTTAGCATTCATTTCATCTTCAGCTCCTTCTATTTCCCCAAGAAGGCTGCAGCAGGCAGTTCAACATAAAAGAAAGTTATTAAAAATTCCACACCCTTGAAGCAATCTTCATAAAACTGATAAAAAATTCAATTTTCAAATTGTTTAATACAGCTTTCTCTCAACTAACACAGTTATCCTAACTTAAGGACCTTTTAAACTAATGACCTGGAAGGAATAGGGAATATTTCATTTGAATCTGTGCTAAATTTGAAGAACTGCCCTGTACTCTGATTTTTTACATCCCTTAGTACCATTAGTAGTCCCTGAGCATCCTTCTCTGCCATGGAAACTTACAGGAAAGAACAGGTTGATTCATAATGCAACACAAGTGATTAAGTACATCTGAACTCAGAAATATTAATAAGTTGCTAGTCATATATTTAAAACAAAGTCATGCATATGTAATGTCTTACAACTCCCATTCAAATATTATAACAGGCAATGAAAGTTTACTTAACTAAACCACCTAGTACCAGATCATATAATAAATTAATTTAAGACTTTGTTTTTCAATTGGAGTATGATAATTTATATTTTATAAATCCTTTTCAAACACAACACTTGAATTAAAACAAATAAAAACAAAACAAAAACTTTACTGAAAATTGGGGCATGAATTTACATTGAAAACTAGATGTCCAAATTTGTCCAGCCTAGGGAATAACAGTTACCCTTCTGAGAAGACAGTTTCTAAAAAGCTTACTTCCCTACATAAGAAAATATGCATAAATCAGTCTGCAGTAAGCCTAAAAATCATCTGGAAGCTAAACATTTGTTTTTGTCAACTCCTTTAGAAGATAGTGACCTAGATTTCTAAAAAGCTTTGTGCAAAACAGTCACACAGAGATGCAGAGAGATGGATTGTGCATCGTCCTCGGTGACAACACCAGCCTTGCTATCACCTGTAGCCCCCTCCTCCTGTTCCTGGGTAATTCATACCTGGCACACCCCACAACAAACAGGGATTCAGTCTCTGGGCTAAATCAGCCTCTCAATCAGCTGCTGGAATATTTACACAACCTTCACTGGCCCACACAGTCCATAAAAATAATTCTCTGAGACAAGACTTTCCCGTAGCAGAGAGTTACAAGAGCTGGAGATGATGCTCAGACAAGCGTAAGTGACAACCAAAGCTCCCAATCTGCAGCTTAACAGAAAGGCTTCACACCACCCAGTTTTGTCTAATATTCAGATTCTGCTGTAGTACTTGCTGACAGAGTTAAAACGCCTGCACTCTGACAGGGGGATGACCTGCTTTGTGAAGAAGTTTAAAACAAACATGAGAAAAGGTAATATTTCGCAGCAGAGTGCTCCCACAGTCCCAATCAAAGCCTCCCTACCTCTCACAGGGATGAACCTTTCTTCTACACACCATGACTATTCCTTTTGAACTTCTGCTGGGGTTTTAGTTCTGATTTGAGAACAAGCTTGTGGATCGATTAGCGAGAGAAAGGGAAAAATCTGGCTTTGAAACCGTTCTTTTGAAGATATTTTCTTCCAATTTTGTGTAAACATCCAATGAATTTTGGAAATATTTTCAGTGACATTCAGGTAGCAGGATACAATCTTAACATATACAGAAGTTTCTGATCTGATTCTACTGAGTGCTGCAGAGGTTTGGATGAGTGAGTATACACTTGCTAACTCCAAGAGCTACATTGTAAATCCAATTATCGTATCAAAATTAATTTGTATTTAAACAACTGTAGAAATTAGTTTCTCTCCAGCACTCACTTTTATAAATTGCAAGTGCAACTTCATTATCTGATGAAGTACAGTGCGTGTTGTCAAATTCAGGAAGTGGCACACTCATCCAGTAACCGAGCATATATATATGAATAATCCTAAGGTTCATCTGCTGGGGCCAAGCAAGCTTGGACAGTGGCAGTGAGGTCCTCAGGACGTAGGTTTGTTTAGAGTGACCTTCTCTTAGAGGGATGGCCTTGTGTCTCACCTAAAAATCCACTGCGCAGGCTCGAAGGGTAAAGACCTTTCCCAAATCTTCGTTCGCGAAGACTGGCCATACATACATATATGAATAGCTTTTATGACTTCTCAAATTTTAGTATATAACCATAGGGACATAGGCTAATATCTGAAGAACTTTAGCTCTAGAAATTTCTGAAGATAGATGCCTTGATTAGTTGGGCTTAAGAGCAATGTATGTTACAACCAAACCTCTGTCACACCTGGGAAGATCAAGCAGCTCCCATAGACACAAAAACACCAATTCAGAGCATGATCTAAACCAAGACAAACAAATGAGAGGAAAAAGCCTTAACCCCACCTGACAGAAAACTTAATCTCTGAGCAAGCTGCAGAAGGGAAGCCTCTGCCAGAGGAGGGACCTGAGCCAGCTCCTTCTCAGCTTTGGTGGTAAAACTGTCCTGACTCAAACTGTCCTTTTGAGAAGTGTTCCTTTCGAGAAGTGTTTATTGTTGACCTCTGCCTGCTGCTTTTAAAGTCAATGGCAAAGCTCCTACTGATGGCAATATGAGCACAGACAAGCTGAGGAGAAGAGGTTTTTAAGACGTTCCCCTTAATATGCACAGTGAGAAAGCAATTTTACTTGCACCGTTGGTTCGAACAAAGCATTATCATGCTTTGAGCACACCTATTTTCTAGTGAGCTACAGTGGTTGTTTGAGCATAAGCACAATCTGCTATCACATAAAGTCAGCACATTACAGCTTAATTGGATGGAGTCATTTAAACAGTAGTAACAAGGACTGAGATGCAAAACACAACTCCTCATTTTCTTAAATCTACAACCAGCTGGTTTCACTGCAGGAGTAAAGGATATATGCCTCACTCACCTCTTATTCATCTTTGCATTTTGCCAGGTAATTTAAGAAATGTTTACTAAAAAACCCACTGTTTTCAGAGATTGAGGCATTCAGCAACGCAGCTGCTTGCAAAGGAGTCATTCTGCACGAGAGTGCAGGAGGAGCTCCTCCCACTTTCACAAAGGTGCAATACTCCTGGATACAGAAGGCAACAACCCAAAAGGCAAGCAAATTCCTTTGCCAGAAGAAAAGCCCCAGTGATGCAGCTGTTCCCTGAAAACCTTTGGTCTCATGCACAGCCCTCAGCTGGAAGCTTCTAGAAAACTTCCGAATGATAACTTTGAGGTGTAGGACCACAACCAATGTTTCCATAGTTCATGACTGTCAGCCACAGGCTGTTTGGAGACTGTTCCCCCCACCTAGAGTTTCACTCGCTGAGTGATGCCACATCAGCTATGCGAGCACTGGTCACACACTGCGTTGACACATCGCAGGAGCACCCAGGGTTGACATCATTTCAGAGCTCACACTTTACACACATACAACTAAGGGGCATAGCTAATGCAGAGACAATGGGTTTCTGAGGGTCAAAGCTAAGTTCACTGCAACTTTCTGAAGGTTTCACATGGCCTCATTCCTAAAAACATCTATTCATACACTCCTGCAAAGTAGTGCGTGGTTTCTGAATGTTGCCATGCATTTAAAAATTCTGGACTGAATCATCCCTCATTTCTCTCTCATTTTTGCTAACCTTCCAGTTAGAGGAGTTTCAAAGGGAAGAGGAGGCAAGACTGAATTTTGCTGTTTCACAGCACGTCTGAGGCTGAGATGTACTGTGGGGTTTGGGCAGGCAGTGGACGCCTCCACCAGCACCGGCAGGTGCCACATGGGTGCCCCTATTGAGCTGCCTCCCCCTTGTTCGCTCCAGCATGGAAAAATGGGAAAACATCTAAATGGATAAGCCAAGCTAACAACTCGTTGTTGGACCAAACTGTCATTCTTTGAGTGGCTTCTTGTACTGTTTGATACTGTTGTGTTACTGAGCTGACTGGCGTGAGGTGGCATCAGATACAGAGTGTCACCACAGAGTGACTAAGAGATGACAGATGCGGGGGGGGGGTGAGAGCCAAGCCTCCCCCAGCATGTCTGTGGGCAGCTACCAAGCAGACAGCAGGAACAACACAGGGCTTATCTGACAAAATACAGCTTAATGAGTAAGCTGACAGAGGCAAGGCATTCTACAATGATGTTTTAGGAGATTTTATTATATAAAGAGAAAAGCAAATGTAGCCATAATTGATCAATTATTTGCTGCAAGCTATTTGCCAAACTAAATCTCAGTATTTCTTCTAACGTATTTTCTGGTTACATTTCATTCTAAATGAAACTTTATAACCTTTTAATCACATCTTACTAATTCTCCCTTGCTGGCTTGATTAGCACTAATCAGATGAACCATTTGACTGGATAAATACACTAATGTTGCAAACATGCACTGATGGTGCCACTTTGTCAGTGTCAAACATACAACTTCAAAACCTAGAACTGCTGTCCAACACCATCTTGCCAATAAACGAAATGTTATGGATGATTTTAGAAAGTAAATTCTGAAGTTATACAACCATTGCCAAATGTAATGAGTATTTCCATAAGTTCTTTGGAAAAATTCATCTGAATCTCATAATTTTGTTTCTTCCCCTCACAATGTTTTTGGAAGGGCTTGTTTTTCAGCAACAGCAAATACAGCTCCACAGTATAGGCAATGCAAAATAATCTAATGTGAGAATATCTACATCCAGAGACTGACTCTCTGGTCATCTGCTGCATGGGTCAGGACTAACAAGTCAGACCAATCCCCAAATCTGTTTTCTCCAAGAAGCTCTATACTAGAACTCTTTAGAAAGAAAAATTGAGATAAAATTTAAAAAACTCTCACTTCTCTGACATTTTAGCATTTCCAGAAAAAAAAAAATCACATTTCTCAAAGAAAGAAAAGATCTTCTCAAGCAAGTATCTTTCCAACTACTATGTATTCATGAGGGGAACCTGTGCAGCCTGGGCCAGTTCCTTGCACTTGACAGGTCCTGGCTCAGAGCAGCAGCCTGGCACAGCTGCTTATGGGACACCAGGAGGCCTTCCAACAAAGCCCACAGTGCATTGAAAGATTAATCCAGTTCAATGCACTTCCATGAAATATTTTGCTTAGGGCAAAATTGACATATTCTGAGAAATAAACAAAACACCTTCAAAAAATTTCTGAATAGTTTCACTTTGTGTGATTTTGCTACACAGATAGATCTTGACAGTGTTTATTACCATCCACCAGGACTCCATTAGAAGAATAGAAATTCAGCATAATCTGCTTCTTCTAGAAGGCAGATGTCATTTAAAGTTTAACTTCACATATAATTTTATATCTTTGCTCCTGTTTCTCTTTAAGACATATTTTCCACATTATGCTGTTGTATTGTATGTCCCTGAGTAATCTGTTCAATCAATTTTTGGAGTACCAACTCATTGTAGAGATAGAGCTAAATGAAGTCTTTTAGTCTCTTTAATGCTATCTACTTCAAAACAAATACATTTAAAAGCTTTTTTTGGGGAGAAGGGGGAGTACATGTAGTTTAAGCAATACTCAAGGTATTCTTATCTATATAGTTTATTTCCATAAACAGATTCAAACAATATTCTCCTACTTTCACTCAAACTACTGTTTCTAAATACATATTACTATGTTAAAGAAAGAAATCCTACAAAATGACAGCTCACGTTGTATTGTTTCGATTGGCACAAGATTATCCCTGCAAAAATCATCCTTTGAAAGTGCTGTCAGGTCCCATAAAGCAAAGGTGTTTCTCCTCATTGTAGTAGGTTCCTCATCATCACCAACAACCAGCAGCCTCCCTTTTCTTAACTGAAATTAGAATGACCAAGTCATATGTCATTCATTGTCTTAACTTAAATCCACATATAAAAAATAATCTCTAGTTCAAAGAAAGAATCTGTGTGTTTGTAAAATGTTTTCTCTCTAAATTGTTGAACAAAATCCACCAGTGTACAGAATTAGCAATAACAGTAAACTCCTTTAGTTTTCCCAGAGATAGTGACAAAGCAGTATTGCCTTTCAAACTAACATGATGTGAATAACTTTGATACCAACTATTGCCTTTGAAACTGCACCTGAGAAGGTTGCTTGTCATTGTGGAGGAGGCTCATGTAATGTTAAAGACCCCAATTAAGACCCCAGCAATGTTGGTGTAGTCACTCCAACCTCTCCTCCCTCTGATCTGCAGTGGGAGAGTCACTGCCCACAGACTTTCAGATTTTCAGATTCAATGCCTAAAGTCCTGTGACAGGTATCCAGATCAAGCATTGCAGTAGCTTTTACTGTGTTACAAGGTGTCTCTGTAAAATGCTCCTTGGTCTGTAACGGAGCTTCATGTGCCTGAGTGAAGCTACAGCAAGAAATGGGGAAACCTATTCCTACAGTTTCTCACTCTGAAGAACCTTCTTCATCACCAGGACCACAATGAAAGGAAGTAAAATTTGCCAATAATGTTCCTTTTAAAAAAGAGCCCACGTCCCAAGGACACGAGTGAGCCCCAGGTACAGTTTGTGTCTTTAAACACAAATGGGAGTGATGGGGTGGATGATAGATTTTAATTATGTACAAAATATCTTGTTGAAAAAACAGTGAGTGTATAACCCTGTACGATCTGACAAAAACTTGTTCTTCAATATTAGCTTTGTGATTTACCAGGGAGAAATAGTTCCTTGAAAGAATTATTTAGTACCATTCATTCAGCACAATTTTCCATAGAGGAAGGGGATTTTATTTATATTTCCCTATGTTTGTTGACAGAGCCTTCACAGGCTCTTGCCTGCAATAACTTCACTTTAAGAGGCAGGTCAAGAGAAAAGGCGTGATTTTACAACTCTGCTGTTGGAAGATTGGAGGCAAGGGGGTAGGGACACCAAAGCTTGCTCTCTAACCATCTCCATTGTCTTCTAAGCAGGTACTGCAGGACCTTGTACATCCCACACTGGCTTCCTGCTTGTAGCAAATTGTGAGAGGAGAAATAGCCCAGGCCAACTCGTCAGTCCAGTGTTAACTGCACATTATACCCACTAGGAGGCTTGGAAGACACAGCAGCTGCCTGGGACTAAGCAGGCACTCAGCCTGCTGCAGGCTGCAAATGTGGAAATGCAACATCAAGTTTTCTTTATTCCAGAACTTGCTGAAAATATTTTGGATGCTCAGCAAACTAAGGCTCAGGCATTCAACCTGAGTAAGAGACCAGAAAACCTTGTTCCTCAGATAGAATATCACTCTTATTCCCTTGCTATTGCCCTGTGATGACATTGCTCTTGTAACATCAATCAGTCCCCCATGCAAACTAAATATTCCTGCACATCTCTCTCATTATCCCTCTAAATGAAAGCACCAAAGTAAATATGATTTAAGATTAGGCTGAGTACACTCTGGGTTTGATTAAGAATATTGTAAAGTTTGTAGTGAGATCCACTGCTTTCCTCACCCTTGCTCAAAAGTTAATAGCTTTTTCATGGCACACACAAGCTCCTAGATGACCTTATTCTGGTCATAAGGGAAAAGCAGGCCCTAATTTCTAAGGGCCTGATTAAAAACATGCCTCCTGGGCTTCCGATATGCTCTCAGTTGCTGCTGAAAGACCCAGAAGCTACCACAGCCCAGCAACCTGTTCCCAGCTAAGGTCACCTGAAGGCTTAGCACCTGTTCTCACAAAGGAAGACCAAGTAATAAACATATAGGACTTTAGCACCTTAAAAGCAGTCTACATTAAATGCTTTAGGGATGACCTTGAAAAACTTGGTAGCCCACATGGTGAGCAGTATAAGTCTGCTTCCTGTAGGTTCCTAAGTGACTCAAGGTGTTGGTTTTATCAGACAAAACTCTAGCTTACCCTCACACCTCTTAGCAGCACAACTGCTGGGGCTGCAGTCGAGCTCGAGAACTGAGCATTGCTAGTATGAAAAAAGCCAAACATTCTCCTTTAGAGTCCTTGACCTTTAAAATTTATATTTACTCAGTTCCTAATGAACCAGAGACCAATAAACCTTTAAGGCACTCTTGCCAAACATAGCTTTATACCACTACCCTAAAGCAAATTAGAGTGGTGGGAAAATGAACAGCAATTTTAGGAACTATTTTGATGCATATGTTTGTAGTGAGTTATTTGATTTCAGGTAGGGTTGAAGAAGAATTTATAAACATCTGCTCTATATTGGATTTCAGAGATTTTTTTCAAGACATACGCAGTGTTAGATCTTTTAAAAAATAATCCAAATAAATGTATAAAATATTGATCTTGTCTGACAAGACCAAAATAATGCAGAAGTTAAAGTACCCTGCTCTCAATTGATCAAAAACTAAAGCAAAATACTGCAATTAAATGTTTAGGTTTGTGTCCTTCAAACCAACATCCTTTAGGTCCTGATGTCCTGCAAACATTTTCACCAGCTGCAGCTGCAGAGGGATGTGCATCATTTATGCACTGTGCATACTTACAAAGGGTAAGCTCTTTGCCATACTCAAGTAGTCTCTGAATAACACAAAAAAGTGCTGGGTTGTGCAGGGGAGCCCTAAGACAAGCCCTGTAAAGGCTCTTCACAGGCCGCTGTCTTGCAAACTGTAACCCAGAGGTGTGCCGGGAATGCAGCTGCTGGAAAGGTCATGCCGAGAGTGAGCAGCTTCACACATCAGTGGGCAGTGGTGGTCCAAGACACATAGCCCTGGGACAGTGAATTACCACAGTGCAGCTAAGCAGTCAAAGATATTTTAATCCCTTTCCCTGGGCTGCACTTTCTGTGCTTTGCCTCCTACACACCACAAAATCCTACCCATGGTTTGCTAAATACCTGGAAGTAATGCAAGACAAGAAGTGCTACAGGATGTGCAGTGTTATAACTCCATGTATGTCTCAGAGAGGAGATATAATCCCAATTAGTGACCTGACATAGCTGAGGCTGACATGAAAACTGGTTATCCACTCATCCTCACAAACAAAGTGCTACTCAGAGGACCTGGGAACTTCTCAGAACCCCTGGGTCTGGGCCTCTTGTGCTGGGTACTCTGCGGAGAGCCAAACTACCCCAAGGAAGAAGAAAGTGTATGGAAAAAACAGTGGGGATGTAGCAATGCAAATGGACTTCTAAACACCATTCAGAAGGTCTTACTGTGGTTTATAAGAACATGTCGGTTTATAAGAACAGAGTCAGTGTCGGTTAAAGTCTTTAGCAGAATAGGAATATGCTGGGGAAAAACCCCTTTCACAGTCAAGAAGCTTCAGACAGTGAATATTTCATACCTGACTGATCTGGTTTCATCCAAGGAATAGGATCAGCGCAGTTCAGGCATTTGGGGGGTAGCAGGGGCAGTCTGAAACAAGACCTGGTACATCTGGAAACAGGGACAGGATTAAGGTGGATCCTCCTTATGCATGACTGGTTGTGTAACCCAAGTGCTACCTCACTGGTGAGATAAGGAAGCGTTCAGCATTGCAATCCTTTTCCCTGACCCCACACTTCAGTTCACCTGGAGTGTAATGAATAAAGATTTTCAATGAGATTGGGAAAGGTTTATCTTTATCAGGCTGGCCAGCCACAAGCATTTCTTCGTGTTTTCAATTCTCAGGACAGATACTGTTTGTGATCTTGTTTGTAAGTATGTTACTATGCATTTTTATTACAGTGCTTTTATTTGTTGTATTCCTTAATTAGCATTCTCAAAATTTTTCTGAATTCACTCCTTTTAAATACTTGGTTTTCTGAGTTGCTTACGGCCTCTGGTTATTGCTGTAAGACAGTGAGTTACCAACTACTATGTGATATTATGTAAAATTAAATGCAGTATAAGCTTGAAAAAATAGAAAGACCAGTTATGCAGCCATAGCTTTTTTCTCATTAGCCTGCAGCAATTTCACTTAAAACTTCTGCCATCAAATTGTCTACAACTTGCTTTTTTAAAATAAAATACTAACTGTCTTTCCAGGGAGGTGATTGGAACAATACATTAAAAATGGAAGTTGTAGTGTCTCTAGCATGCACTGTTTCTCAAAAGGCCTTTGCTCAATTAATCAGACATAAAGAGCTTGACAGTATCACAATCTGTATGTTGATGTCAAGGACATCACCCATGTGTCCATCCTGTAATCAACCCAATTTGCTAAGCTCCCGAGTTCCTTCCCACAGCCTTTAGAAGGAAATAAAGCCCACTTGTTAATCATGAGGATAATGGATTTTGCAGTAATTGACAGTGACAGAAGTAAAAACAAATTGCCTTGGGTAAACAATGAACTAGCAAAAGCCTCAGTAGCAGCCAGCTATGATCTGCATTTCTGAATAACACAAGCTGCACAAATAACGCCAAAATAAATGGCAGTGAGAGGTGTGTATTTCCCAATATTTCCTGAGCCAGATGCATTTTGTGTCAGATACAATACATAGCAGGAGACCACTCCTGCCCTACAAGTTAAGACCACGTAAGATCAGGTGGAAAGAGGGTGAAAAGCAAGATGTCCAGAACACCACTACCAAAGTACCATCTCCTCAAATGCATATATTTGGAATATTCAGCTACTCAATGCACTACTCTTTTATCATAACTTCAAGTATTAAAACATCTACCTAAATGTAAAGGAGGAAAAACCTTTTCTGCTAAAGTCGTATCACTCAAAACTATAGCAGTAATTGAAATCAATACTACTTAAATTGTAAATGTTGAGAGGTATGGAACATCTAGTGCTTACCACATAATGCAGAAACAAACAGTTCAGAAGCAGTGAAGGCCAAGATTTACAAGCAAAACTTATCTAGGAAAAGCTTAATAATGGTCATTTTTATTTGCACCCTGCTGTCACTCCAGTGGGTGCAGTCCAACAACAGATGTTCATCTCGATACCAATCTCCACTTTCAGATTATTAAAAAAATAACCAATTTATCATTACATTTCAGAAAAGCACATCAATTTCAGAGCCAGCAGCTCCCCGGTTATGGCTCACAGATTTAAAGGACTACTGGGAGAATATGATGAGGAAACTGTTACTTTGGAAAGATAGTACGTTCCAACTTAGCAATGAAATACAGTCATCAGAAAGCAAGATGTGCTTGGTAAAGAGTGTGGATATCCAGCCTCACAGTTGGCCTGGGAGCTGTGGAAAGTCCTTACTGTTTCCAAACATAACTTTTCCCTTTTTCAACCTGCCACACAGCACTATTGTGTTGTGGAAACAAAGACTGCATTTGCACTGTAGTTATCAGAAGACTTCACTTAGTTTAGCTTCTCTGGGCACCTGCAGGAAGCAAAAGATTTCACATTCATTTCACAGAAGAATAAACTGAGTAATTATGAAATCAAGTAAACTACTAAACTTCAGCAAACAAATGAAATTACAAGACCTCCATATGCCATATTAGATTTCCTGAAGATACTGAGGATACAATAAATGAAAGACCCTTATACTCACAGGAATAAAGATTCTGAATGCTGCTCAGTTTCAGCAGCACGTGTCATACAGCTGGACATGATAAATCACTGGTTCTTTTGCTGTATCAGTATTTCTACAAAACATGTCTAAATGTACAAAGTAAGATTAACACATTGACGGGCATCATTAACAGTGCCACTGTGCTACCAGTTCATTCCCTCTCTTATTTCTGAATCTTCCACATTTGAGAGTTTCTCTGTAACAAATGTAGGAAATTTTAGAGTTCTAACCTTTCTAAGTCTCTTTTTTTACTTTTAACTTTTTCCACCAGAAGCATCATGGGCAACATGTTGGCAGCTTTGACATACTGCAAAGCACTTGTACTCACCTTGCAACATTTGTCACATATCATCACTGATCCAATGCCTCACAAGCTGCTCTTATATATGTTATATGCACAATATGAATTCTGAGAACCTGCTGTCAAACAGCATTATAAAAATCCTTTAGAGCCAAGTTCTTTAAACATTTATGGCTTACTGCTATGCAAGTCAAGTGCACTGTTTATATTACCAAATGTCATATCTAATTCCCTCTTATGAACCCTTGAAATAAAATTATGTGATAATTACACAATCTGTTTGAAACCTGACAAATATATTCCCAGTTCAAATGATTTATGAAGATAATGTGTTGCTATAGCATAATGGTACTTCCTAATGGAAACAGTAAAGCTGTTTCCTATGCTCTGATAACCACAGTGATTTCTTACACAACTACTGATTAAGCAATAGATAATGTAGGCATTTTGGAAGCTATATGACACAGATTTGTTTCAGACTGTTCAAAAGTTATGACCTGTCTGTCTAACTGGCCTGTTAGCAAGGTATGAGCTTCATTCGGGCTGTTTTACTCTCTCCTGCACTAGATTTATGTTGAGAGTAATGCACAGTTTAGTTTCTTTTTGTAAGAACTGCTGTTAATCAGAAAATTAATGACTTGCTTGGTGTGGTGTGAGACATTAGTAATGCCTACTCTGCTCTCCTAGAAGGGACTTGGGATTGGTAACTGTAAGCATGCAACTCCCACATGAGGGAAAGGCCCACTGCTGCTGATGAGCTGTCTTTGATGAGCAAGCCCTGCTGCTCAGAGGCCACCACTGGTGACAGCAATTGAGGCACAGACAGCGAAGTGCAGCAGAGTGTCATCTCCTGTGTATCCTCCTTTTGCTCTTCCACTGTGTGCTCTCCCTCCCACCTAGAGGGGAAAGTGATGCCAAGAGGGCGATTCAATACACCAGCAACTACATATTATATTATTTTCCTACCTCCTTTTCCCACCAAATGAGAAGATGTCTCTTCTCAACTGTTTCAGCATCATTATAATTAGTATGTATGTCAGATGATCAAATTAATTGTTTCTGGGTTCAAATCTAGTACTGGTAAGATGTTAACAATTTAAATGAGACCCTCAATTTTCTACACATTTCTGCAGAGAGTTTAGTAATTGCTTTAGCTTTGTTCATTCTGCCAATCCATGCTTCAGAACACTGATTTCGTTAATGAGCAGCTAAACATGACTGGCCTGCTGATGATTTGTTCCCATGCTACCTGGGAAATGTCATTTGAAATGGTATGAGCTCAGTAAAAGGGCACTGAAAAATTTTAAGTGGCAGCACTTTGCTTTACTCCAAAGTGCTACAAGTAGAAGAAAAATTGTATCTTATACAGCCATATCCAAAAGCCCATTGAGAAATTATTGGTGAAACTTGCAAAATCATATCTGGTGTGAAGAAAGAAGAAAACTCTCTCTACGAAATTTTTTCTGAATTTTAACTCTCATAAATGTATATTTTTCAAGTGTATTAATGCCAGAATTGTAGTCTGCTTGAGGAGGAGCTCTAATCTGGTTTGTTCTTGCCTTCACTCTACTTTTTCAGTAATGTAGAATCAGGAGATCAAGACTGTGGGCTGGAACCCTGTCCACTAGAAACACTTCAGATAACGGAACACTTACTTAGCTGCACCACACAAATCAATTCACTGAAGTTCCAGGAAGGTTTATGATTGCGCTAGGGTTTGCTTCAACGTCTTGCCTGCTACTGACTGAGGTTAGATCTCTTCATATAAAAGGTTGACCCTTCTAGTGCTCTGTTGCAGGCAGATGACCAAGATACCTGCTAAAATTGTTGTAAGAATTTTTTATGAATCAAAAAATATAATTTTTTTCCTTGAACTTTGTTCTGAGTCAACATTTCAGTTAAAACATTCCTAAGTAAAATACATCTGTGACACACTAAAGGACTGGTAGTTGGACAAAGTTATAAGCAAAAGAAAGCACAGTCCTAAGAAAAGAAACAAACATGCTACCAGCACTGCCAAAGCAAGAACTAGCCCTAAGAGAAGCATCAGCAAATTACTATCCTCATGAATAATTTTAAGGCAGTTATTTAAGCTAGAAGTACAGCAGGTGTTAGATACTAATCTGTCCTACAAAATAATTACATTAGTTCTATGCACTGTAATTGCAAATGAGTGTAACAGGCACTGAAGTAAGGGTGAGAGATAAGGGTAACAAGGGTAAAAGCCTGCAACCACACAGGTGAACGTTGTGCATTTGTGGATGAGGTAGAAATGGGAACTTTCATTAGTTCTGATGGATGTGTAACTATGCCATGACCAAGCAGAGCTACCAGAATGCCTGCCATGAAGCAGTTGCCTGCTCTCCACAACATTTAAAAGAACAGCTTGAAAGGTGCAAACAGGTTTTGTCAGCTGCTATCTAGTTTGTCACAAGGGAATAAAGTTCACTGATATTTTTTGACATTCACAGGTGCAAGAAGGGAACTTCAAGAAACCTCAGACAAATTTGATTCAATTGCTGACTGCATGTTTCCCTTTCCACTGCTTTTCAGGCACACACATGTTGGAGATCTTCCCCTTCACTCCAGCTTGGCTTGCTGACAGCAAGCTTGGATATCTCCCAAGAGAGGAGCTGGCTCACCTGGAGGCCAGTCTGCAACCTGTCTGCAGGACAAGGCAGGCCCACCAGCAGTCCTCTACCTGGGAAGGTTAGGAGCATGTTGCCAGCAGAGAGAAGGACCTACTGGTACCTGAACCTGTGGGGTCCCTACCTAGAGCAGGTAGTAGGTAACATGTGAAAAGGTGCAAGGATTTCCACAGGAGAAGATGGATGATAGGAGGGAAGAGTTTAAGGGAGCCAAAACCAACTTCACAGGAATGCAAAAAACTGCATTTTTGGTTGGGGAAACAGATTGGGGTGGCTTGAGGCTGAGACAGGCCAGAGAACAGTGAAGGAAGGAGAGGGTGTTTCTAAAAATCCCATCTACTGTGTAGAGTGTCAGGTTACCCTGTAGAAAACAGGGTGACAACTGTTGAAGAACATTAAAATTTAACAATATGAATTAAGATCACATGATCAAAGGCAGAGCTACTGGAGAGGACTTCCCAGGTGTACCACACATAAGAAACCAAGAAGTACATTGATTGCCCCTCTGACTTGCCACCAGCAGAGGACGAATGCCCAGAATCCCAATCCTTCATGAGGTTCTCTGCACATTTTGAGGTGTTTGTCCACAGTCGGGCACTTCTCTTGGCCTTTCTTTTGCAGGCATCTCCCAGGCACTTCCCACATGGAGCACTTCAGGAACTGAAACTCGGGTCTGGGGTCTTTATGCTCTGAAATTCTGCATTCATCCATGACAAGACACAATCTCATGTCTGTTCTAGCTTCACATGAAATTACACAGTTTCTGTGATTCTTGGTTTTCTGTCTAACTAGGACAGAATATTCTAAAGCTTGGAGTAGGGAGAGCACAGCTCTATTGCAAGGAAGAAGTTGGAGGTGTTTCGTGTAGACAATTCGCATGTAGACAAACGCCTTAAAATCAGAGCAGGGGAAAAGATTTTTCTCTGTATTTTGTAGCTATTGACCTCTGTCAGTGTCCAAAAAGTAAATCATTTGACTTCTGAGTGGGTTTTAGTTGCTCTTTTAATTCTCCAAGAATCCTGGTGTGAGGATTAAATCAATTCCTGTCCATTAGAATTTGAAATTAATCTATTTTGCAACTCACAAGTGCCCTTCTACTATTTCACTGAGCATTTTTGATAGATGGATGAATTTAAATAGAACAAAAATGTATCTGATAATGAAGCCATTATGCTTCTTCTGATTTAATCAGAATATTTGTACCATATAAGTCCATTAGAATATCAATGAGATAATTCATATCAGTTTTTTTCAGGGAAATAAAAAGCATTTTTTTAAATTTTATACTTCCACCAGCATTACTAGTCTCTTACAACCATCTACTTCACACAAAACTTTGGTATGTTCATTGTGCATCTCTGCAGCCCTACAAGCCTATTTCAATGCTTTATTAACAAAGGTGCCATCATTTAGAAGGTGCCATTTGAAGAACTGCATTTTACCTTGAACAGGTATCCATAGTTCACATCAGTGTTTAGAGGCAAGTGAGTGTGCTGTTTCTCAGCCACATAAGGAGAGCCAAGAGCAGGCAAGGATCAGGATGATGGCATTGCCAGTGCTGCAGGACAACAAAGTGCTGCCCACCCAAACCAGGAGCCCCCCAGGTGCTATGACAGTCTTTGGGGAGCAGGTCCTTAATGTCCAAATACATGCTACATCTACTTTTGGGGCTGTCTCACAACCCAAACAGCTGTAGGGCCCATCCCACCTCCCCGCTCCAATAGATTGGATCCCACCCCACTGACCCTAATATAGTCCCATGACACAACTCTGATGCTGGGTTTCCTTACCCTCTCATCCCTGAACTGGGCCCTGACTGATCAAGTGTAACAACTACAGATACATCTGAGCACACGGATGAAAATTCATCATTACCTCAACCCCTTTTGTTGCCAGGTACCAAAAACCACTGTGAGAAACAGAAGAGCTTGATGTAAGCGCTGCTCAGCAGTAGTTAAAACATTGGTGTGTTATCAACACTGTTTTAATCACAAATGCAAAACTCGACACCATACAGGATCCTATAAAGAAAATCAACTTCATCCCAGATAGGCTTAGAACAGGCTTTATTATGAATTTCATTCAGTGTCTTCACTAGTGGCATTTAGAAGATGTTTACTAATTTATGGTCATGTGAAAGGTTGTATCAAGGTAAAAACCAATTCACCAACTTTGAATTATTCCTATTAAACTTCACTGTAGGCTTTTCAGTGACAGAACCAGGATTGTATGTCTTTTCTCATACTCCAATTCCTGAAGGCAGGTCCCCAGAACACATCCCTTAGGTCAACGTACCTTTCTCTGGACAAGTCTGTGTGCACAGTCAACTGTAAGCTAAATACAGGCTAAGGCTCAGCTCACACACATCACACAAGGGCTAAAGGAGAAGAAAAGGTATCCACATAGACAGAATTCAGTAATGTGGCTCATTTCTATACTGACTGGTACAGGCTAAAGGCAACTCGACTGAAAGACATTTGATTGTGCCAATAGAAAAGCAGAAGAGAACAACCTCTAAATGAAGTAGTTTTATGGGAAAATGAGGCATTAACAAAATGCTCGTAACTAACTGCTGTTTGCAAGGCAGTTTTCAACCAAAATTTTTGGTCTATATATTTTATTTCACATCCTTACCCATGTACTGAACAGGTGATTTTAACTTGTCACAGACATAGCTAAACTTTAGCACATATTCCTAATTACATCCTAAATTTCGAAATATCTCAGATAACGATGCCCTGAGTTTTAGTCATGCTCTACACATTAGTATATATGATACTTGAAAGATACATCTCATTAGGTAAGGCACTTTAAGGAAGGATTTAGAAATTTCAGTTCCAGCATATCACAAATTTCAACTCAATCCAGGCTGAAAACAATGACAGACCTGAGGATAACAACGAATGAAACTTGTAAATGGCCCTTAACGAAAAAGGTGAAAAAAGCAATCTTTCAGTAGTTTTAAGGTTCATAGGCACTTATTTTTAAATTAGAACTGTTTTTACTTCTTTGACAAGTATGAGTTTAATTTCCATGTCTGACTGGAGTTAATAAGGAAATAAGAACATTTTCCCTTGCTCCTCCATGTTGAGTCTCACATACTAGGTGCTTAGCAAAGGTTTCACAGGCAGTAGAGCTCATTTAACTATGTATTACCCCAATACAGCAAAGCAACATTGCTCTCCACCCTCTCTAAACTCCCCCTGCCTTACTATAGTGTGCAGATCCCCCCTCCTTCCTTTTCCGGTTCCAGAGCTGCAGCCCTCACTTTTACAGTTTAATTGAAATTAAGAGACCACTACCTGCTCCACTGCACTGGTTTTGCTTTTCTGCAGAAAGAGATGCAGCAAGGACCAGAGCAGGCACAATTAGAGGGGGAGAGGACACAACCAGAAGCCAAACCCCACCCACATTCCTCATTCTGAGTGCATTCAAAAATAAATGTTTTGATGAGAGGGCTATTTGACCTCTGACAGATACTTCCCCTCCAATCATTCCCTTTTCCCAACTGCAATTCAGCTGAGGCTGCATTTGCTCTAAGTTGTTATTTATTCCTCTGTAACAACTCACTTGACAACAGGTGAGTTACTGGCTATTGACTGACACCAAATGCTGTCCCATCCTCTTCTGTCAGTCGTGCAGCCTACAGAAACCATTTCAGGAGTAACACAGCAGAGCAGAAAGGGTGCTGTTGCATGGCAAAGGATCTTGACTCTTGCTTACTTCATGCTTGGAAATGAAGCCATGATCATGCCAAGCATAGCTCCATGTTAAAAACCAGTTCACTGCCAGGAGAATTGATCTTACGGGGTTGTTTTCTGGAGGCCTGAAAAGCCTCAGTGCTGAGGGATCTTTCAGAAATTCCTGCTCTAAGCATATTAGAGACTTCAAACCTGCTTTCAGGACAAAAAAAGAAGTCACATGAAAAGTTTCATGAAGTCAGGCATTTTTTTTTCCCCATGAACGGATCGACCTTAATTGCAAGACAGGGTTTTCATAAAGCCATAAGCAGTGCAGACACCAAATAAGTGGTGTCAGTGACGATTAGTTAAAATTCTCTAACTGGCTTTTACAAAGCATAAACTTTCCTTTCCTCTACCATTTCTGAAAATCTCTTCAGAACAGTCTCTGTTGGAAGCCAAGTTTCAGATGCTTAGCTATCCCTTTCATTCACATAGGCCAGATGATAAGTATCAGTGTTGCCTAATTCAAGTGATACAGTCTGCAAGAACTGCCTGTATGTGCTGCAGAACTCTAAATTCACAAAGCATCATCCAGAGTAGGTCAATGAAACTCTTTGCTCCAGGCACAGCAATGGTCAAAAAAAAAATCTAATCAAACAATTGGGTGCCAGGAAAATGTGATAGAAAATACTGAAATTAGAATAATGTCCTCAGATCAATATTACTCTTTCGGAATGCAAATAAAGTGTGAACAGCACAGCTGCAAAGTGAAGTTATAAGCTTCAATTTTTACTCAGTCTACAGAAGTGCATAGAGCTGGCAGAAAAAAAGTATAAATTGGTGTTGCCCTGATTTTAAAATCGCTTGGTTCCCTCATTACAGCAATCAGTGTGAAGGCACATGAGGAACACAAACCCGAGGCTCTGTCAGCACTTGCAGGCTCTCCTCACGCTCTCAGTCTTACAGCCAGAACACTTTATGGCTGAAGCTGTCTGAAACAGATACTGTGGACAGCAGCACAAATACTGAATTTGTCAAGAGAGCTGACACTGCGTTCAGCACATCTGTAATTGCAATCTGGTCCCTACCAGAAGTAATTCCAAGAAACCACTTAGGAACAATATTTTTTCCCCCTCCCTTTCTATTTTTAAAGAAACTCAGAGAAAGTGTCTACAGATGACTCAGGGCTCCTCGCTGCTTCATCCTACCAGACTGAGAAGCTGACCTATAAGTGCATGTGCACCCACACACCACTGGAAAAAATACCAGTTGCTGCCTGTGGCCCTGCTGGATAAGTGGAGTCCTCTCAATCTCATGGTTAATAACTTCAGAAGGAAAGTGTTTTCCTGCAGCAGTCTAGTAAACTCCTTTTTCCACTGTAATCTCATTATCATCCCACCTTCCCAGGACTGCTCCAGCACCAGGGAAATACTAACTGCTTCACCAGCCAGAAGGAGCTACAGAGGCTGTCAGGGAGTACAGATTCCTGGGCCATCACTTTCATTAAAATCACAAAATAAAAGCATTTACAGCTACATTTATCTGCAGCCTCTGAAAGCATAAAGAGGAAATGACAGAAGCTTCTCTCCAGAACTACTTTTAGATGAATACACCATTTTCATTGAAGGAAGAAGAGTCTTACAGCAAAAAGTGCTTTTGCTATCGTGCCCGGTTAACACACAATACACATTTATCTGGCAAGATATGATCAAGAGGGAATTTTGGTATTGGTAACTTAATCACCGTGTTACTGATAGAAAGGAAATTCAAGACTGTTAAGGCTCACAGCAGGTGCCTACTAGCAACCAGCATGTGCTTAAATCCTGCAGTACTCAGTGGCAGAGGTGTTTGCAGAATTGAGATCCCCACGATAATGGCATTCAAATGGTAGCAGACCTGAAACAGTTTCACTCATTTTAGAATAACATATGTAAAAAATTTGGATACCTTAATATAAAATCTCTGCTTCCCTTAAAAAAGTGAAGCTGTAATTTATAGCTTTCATATCTAGATTCATGCACTCTGAATCTTGGTTTTATTATTATGTATCTTCACACTGACTTCTATTTAAAACTGTTTATTTAGCACCTCACTGCACAGGACCACAACTGAAATTAAACCAAACCCTTGATCAAAGCTGAAGATGTTTTGTAGACAATGACTACTTAGAGAAACAAAGCATTTAAGAAAGAACAATTACCCAAATAAAAAAAAAAAAAAACCAAAAAGGAATAAGCTAAAAGGTTGTTACCAAATACAGTATTTTCTACTTGAATGGCATCTTGGTTTTTTCCATTTTTTTATGAAAAAAAAGCTATGGTCTATGCAGAACTGGGACCACACTGCAGTCACTTAGACCCACAACTTCTTTTACCACTACCACAATATCATATAGAAAAAAACCCAAACATTTTTCAGGTGAATTGTTTTGCCAATGTTTTTACTTTTTAAACAAATACTGCAAGTTTTTTAAAGACAGAAATCAATGACTGCTATAATTAATTTCAGTACAGCAGTTCCAATGCCAAGAAGTAATTGTGGTTTATTAGGTTTGCTATTTTACTGGAAATGCCCACACTTATGATAAATTGTTACATCACTTGGTCTGGATGTTAGACCACATTCAACATTAGAAAAAATGTAGAGTTTAATTAGACTAGCTGTGATACCGAACCGTCTCCTTCCATTCAATGGTACCATCTTCCCTGTGAAAGCGCAGGAAATATCTGAAAGTTTCAATTCCATACAACTCATGAAATAAATTAAGGTTCTATTTTTCCTGCAGATAATTTTTTTAATACAAATTTAAAGTTTAAAATACTTAATTGCTACCTTTCAGCCATACTTTCCCAACAGTCATTTTAGTTGTGAACCTTTTGTAATTATGGACAGGCATATTTGACAGACAAAGATATTCTCTAATCATTTTTGTGGCCTTTTTTTTTTGTTTGGAATATGACAGTAGCATCAGTGAGAAACACTGCAGTGCATACAAAGTTGAAAGAAGTTGAGCAAGCTTGAAGTAGTCACCTCTTCCATGACTTGCAAGCTCTTGTCCCTTGCTATAATGCAGAAATCCACCTGAAGGAAGAAGTGGAACTGAAAGAGATCACCAAAGCACACACATACACCCCTTCACCTGTCCACTTTGAGGCAGCGCTGCCTTTCCAGCCCCTGCTGCCAACCTCCCAAGGATTAACACAAAAAGCTGCCTGAGAGGGGCTCATGAATGCCTGTCCTGCTCGATGCTGTCCTCCCCTGTGCCACCCAGCCAGCCCTGGTGCTGCTGGGATGGGCACAGACCCGCTGGGTCAGCCCTGAGGGGGCAACCATGAAACCCCCTCAGGTGTGGGGTGGCAGCCAGGAAAGGAGAGCCCCCAGCTTCCCACAGCCACAGGCATGGCTGCAAAAGGAGTGTTGCTTTCCTAAATTCAGTTCCCAAAATAAAGGGAGGCTGTGAGTCATCAAATAATTAAAAACACCGGAGGGAAAAGTGAAAAAATAATGAAAATCAACTTACAACACAGGGCAGGAGGTGTGGGCAGGTGAGGACTTGCTCCTGGCAACAGCCAGCCGTTGACTCTCTCACTCACCTGTCACCCTTTGTTTTTATGTTTGGGATTGAAAGTTCAAATGTTTTCAATCAAGCCTTGGACTGGTTGTTCCTGTCCAGGTGCTGGCTGTGGGGACTCCTGTGAGGAGGTTCCTGCTGTCTCTGCCACAGCTCCATCGCAAGGCACAGCTGGGCCCCTCAGAAATGCCACCTCTGGGAAACTGTATTTCAGAAAGCTCAGACTGCGTTTTTGTGCAAAACTACATCCATTGTAGTGCTTCAGTGGCCCAGGGGTCTTTCTTTGTATCAGAAATCACCAGATTTCTAGGGAATTCAATGCTGTTAAATAATGCACTTCTGAGATCAGCAGCAAGAAACAGCTCATGCCATAAACTGTAAAAGTTTTATCAGAATCATCCATCAGAAGACAGCTATGGCCATGGAGGCAGAATTATTTCTCTCTAAACATCTTGAGCTCAGCTCAGAATTTTTGCCGAATCTTCGCCTGGCTCCCAGAGCTGGGCTGATTTCCAGGGAAACCTTGCCAGAATCCTTAGATCTAAAGCAGGTCTGCCACAAGGCATATTTCCTCTGAAAAGGGATGCTATCTCCAAGTCCTGTCAGCCTTTCCAAAACTTTTTCATTTCTGCCATACACTCAGGAAAATGGCTTTCCAGCACTGCAGTTAGAGAGTCTCACGAGTGCTGAATGTAGTCAGGCTCCAATAGCTTCCAAACTCTTGCTGCAGGGGTGGAACTGAGGCTAGAAAAGAGCCTTCTTTATTTGGATGTTTGGGTTTTTTCCTAGAATTTCTGATTGGTAGGAAAATCTGAAAGTTTGCAGTGAAAAGTGAAGAAATTCACTTGAGACTGAAACCACATATCAAACCCACACAGGCAGAAAAAATCCTGGCAAATTTGCCTAATCTCTCCTTTAAACCTTAGCAGTGGAAGTTCTACAGGCTTTTTCACTGTGGTTCAAAAGAAAGAGATGTGGAGGAAGAAGAAAGTCCTTTCCCATGACTCCTTCACCAAGGGAGTGTGACAGATTAGCTAGTTGCCAGTCTGACTTGGGATATATTTTCGTACACTATGATGTATTTGGAGCATCCTCAGAGGGCATGAGGATTATGCTTAGCTGGTCCAGAAGTACAAACATTTTCTAATGTCTGAGTCCCACTTGCTTCAGTTTAAGTTCACTTCTTCCTTTATCTGTCATATCCCTGGAAACAGTATCTTTCTCTTCACACATTTTTTTCAGCTGTATTTTAGGGCTGAGGCATTTCATTGATCCTTCTACAGGACACAGGTGCAGCACCTCACTCTTTGCTCATGTATCTCACTTTTGGTAGCCCTGTACTCCCTGGGACAGGTCCACTTCATATTACTGAGGACAAAGCCACTTACACGAGTGAGCCCTGCCCAGAACACTGTGCACACACCACTCCAGGCATCTTAAATTCCACACTCCTCCTTGCACATTGCAGTATTTGAGGAGAAGAGGAGAGGTGCAAGAGTATGATGTTTGTGATTTTCTGATAGCAGAACTACTGGGGGATAACTCTGTGTGACTCAAAGATCCTTTTTATAAGCATCATTTGTCACTTGCTTTCCACTTTCTATAACAATTCATTTTAAAATTTCAAGTCACTAAAAAGGTGACAGTTCAACTTCCCACCCCTTCTCCACAGCAGGATACTTAGCTCTCAAGTCTGTAAGGAACAGCCATGCCTCCAGAATACCTTTCTCTGTAGATTTGTTTTCCATGCAGAAATCTTACAAATTGTTGGAGAGAATGAAAGTGTGCTGTCTTGTATGCATCCTCTTTATTATCTTCTCCCTCTTTCTTGCCTTCCCAAGAACATTTTTGTGATCATAATTTCAAAAAACTGCCTTTCACCATCCTACTCTAAATAAGTACCTTGTGCTGATCATATCAAAGCAACACAAGTCCTTCTCCTGTTGACTCCAGCTTTCTTCTGGAACCTTAGTCTGTGTGCCTGGACAGTCTGTTCCTTCCCGTAAAGTCTTTCATCAATCCCCGTCTTCCCTTCAGATGATGCTGCTTGTTGTTGTTGAGATTCATCCATGTGCTTACCTTGGCTTCTACCACTGGCACACTTATCCTTCATTTCATTCAACGGTTTTATTGCCCACTACTTTCTGGATCTCAAAGTAGTTAAAAAACTCCTTCCTTCACTTGCCTCGAGTGCTTGTAAAAAAAAATCTGGTTATTTTTTAATTGTCATTCCCAATGCTGTACCTTGACTATGCAAATTCCCATTGCCACCCCTCTTCCTGTCACATCTTTTTTCAAGGAGCAGCTTGTCAGTCACAAATCTCATTTACTATTCAGCAATTTTACAAGCAAAGATACTCTTCCCATCATTAGATTTTAGATCGTTTGATTTTCAGATCATCTTTTTTCCACAGGTTGAATCACTGTACTCTAGATAAGTGATGGAAGGGGACAAGTTCTCATAAATGTGTTGTTCAGCAAAATACAAATAATCACAGTGGTTTTGAACCAGAAGAACATATTTTAATAGTTCCTGGCTTTTGAACATTCATGGAACAAGAATAGAAAATATCTATTATATGTACATCGAGAAATTTGTGTGTGTGTATAGACAAACAGAGCTATACATTTATAAATAAAAAAATTTCTTCATCAGCAGATTCTATACTCTTTATTGCTGTTTCCTTTGACTTTATTAGCCAAGATAGCTTTTCTTTAGATCAAAGTCTAGCTTCCTGGAAGCACATTTTCATAATTTATTAGTTTTAGAAAACAAAGTCCAAAAATACCGCAAAATTTCACATGCATATCCCATGACACTTACTTTGAATACAAAAGGCCAGATGCTGCTGATCTTGTGGCAGTAAAACGCCCACTCAATGAAGTTACATTTTTGCTTAGGGGACAATAGCAGGTTTCAGTCCAGGATGTTATTTGCTTTGATTCTTAAAGATTATTTTCTGCAGAATTTTAAAGTGAAGACACTTTCCACAATGCAAAGCTATGCAAACATATTAATCAACTGACAGGTGGGCACATCTCTACCACAGAAAATTTGTTATCCCTTGAAGGTAAATAAGATAAAAATTGTTTAACTATTGCTCATAAAGGACCATGTAGACCCAAGAATGCTAAATGTTTTAAGACAAATGGGGCAGAAAAAAAAAGATGACAAACAGTTCACTTTTACTGCTGTAACACCTTCTCCACAACTGCTTTATTCATCATTTTGACTACATAGAAAAAAGTTTCACAAATCATTTCTTGTAATTAAAGTATTTATTCTCATTCCATGGCCCACCCCTGATGCTGTAAAAAGAAAAAACTCTGCAAATCTCATGCTGCTGCTGAAACCTCATACACACGGGTGGCTGCTTACATCAAATAAGGTGAAAGCCAATGCTCAGTGTGGCTAATGGGGCTCTGCGTGACTGAGACTCTGCAGGAGCCCCACAAAGCTCCACAGCCCTGTAGAGCACTTGCACACAGGCCTCCTTGGCAACTCAGCTGGAACTGCTGCCACATCTCACTGGGTTCAAAGGAAATGAACTTACACGACTTTCCTTGAAAGTTTCACAGATTATCAAGCTCTGGATCGTTTGCAGGACCAGGGCGAGATTTGTAATTGCTACAGGAGTCAGCCAGATAGAACAGCTGAGAATATCAGAGGATATTTCTCTCATCGTTCCATAGGAGATATCTCTGCATATCTGCCTGGGAACCGCAGGCATCATGTTGGGCTTGGCAAAATATCTGTGTCTTGGCCTGGACCAGGGAACAGAAAGCAAATCCTGGCAAGGACTGCAGGGCAGCATCAGCACAAGCCACAATCATGGAGCTAATGAACTCAAGTAGCAGAGCTCTTAAAGGAATGAATATCCCAAAATTAATGAAATTTTTCATTTCATTAGAAAGTGAATACTCTTTCTTTTTATTCTACATCATTGAAACCATAAAGACAGCCCCTATGGAAAGGGAAGACTCATCTGAAAAACTGATTTCATCTTTATCCATTATCTTTCTAAATGCAGCATCTTAGTGCCTGTGCTCTGAGTGTTCTCCAGAGAGTCAATGAGATTTCATAATGGACTCTGTGCCGGGCTGTGGGAGGATGGCTCTGGCACTTAATTCCTTGCATAGCTTCACCCAACAATGTAAATGTAGCACTGCATCTGAGGAATGATGGAAGTTGTCAGTTCTTGCCTTGCATGTGAGAATCTCTCTTTTTCAGTGCATTTGGGTGTGTTTTATGCCATAGAAAATTCCAGTCCAAATTTCTGTGCAATATTTGAAACACAATTGTGTTTAACAAACCAAGAAAAAGTGGTAAGCATTGCAAGAGTGAGGTAAAGCCCAGACTTGTTTCCGAACAAGCCCTGGGCTAGCTGAGCCAGGGAAGTCTCAGGAGCTGTGCCCAAGAACACATCCAGCAGGATGGGGTGTCACAGGGAGCCACAGAGAGCTGCAGGAGGTGTGTGGGGCCTTGCAACGGTTGGAAGGAACCTCTGGAGATTATCCAGTCCAAATGCCCTGCCAAGGCAGGGTCACCTGGAGCAAGTGACACAGAAACAAATCCAGGTGAGTTTGGAATGTCTCCAGAGAGGGAGACTCCACAACCTCCCAGAGCAGCTGTCCCGGTGCTCTGCCACCCTTAGTGTAAAGACGTTCTTCCTCATGTTGAGATAAACTCCTTTTACTTTGCTTTATGGTCATTGCTCCTCATCCTGTCCCTGGGCTCTACTTTATTTAATCAAAGATGCCACTCTGGGCCTAAGACAGCTGCTCACAATTTGAAAACATTGAGAGACTTCAAATCAGCTACTTCACTTTGTAATATGTTCCAGTGATTAATCATCCTCACTGCTAAAACCTGTTCTGGATTTCTCGTTTTAATTTATTTGGCTTTTGCTTTCTGCTATTCATGGGGTTTTTTCCCTTTTTTTAACCTGAGCCACTTAACTCTATAGTAAGCATTACTTTTCCCATGTGGATTTCCACTGTAATCAAGTTACCTCTCCATTTCCTTTTTGATAATCTAAAAAAATTAAACTCCTTAAGGCTGCTACTTTCAGATGGAGCCTAAACAATTCTGCAGGCTGAAATTCTGTGTACAGCTTTTTTTTCTACATCCCCAATAGTGTTCTTCAACATCCTTTTTAAAATACAAGGCTCATTAAAATCAGATTAAAATGTGTTTTGCCCAAATAAGCCCTGCCTCCCAAGTGATCTGCATGATGTTAAAAGATATCCCTATCCTTGTGTTCATTTCCACTTTGCACCCACAATGGATTTACAGTCCATGTTGTTATATTTGCTTTGACAAAGTACACTAATGTTGGGAGTGCTCCCTTCCACCAATCCCAAAGCCAGCTGGGGCAGGTGGCAACTCCTCATGCAGCTCTGTAGCTTTGCACTCTAATAATACCCTATGTAACATCTGCATTTTTCCCAGGCTGATTCTGTCAAGTGGTGACCTGTCCCTCCTGTGACAGTGAGCTGAGGACCTGCCCAGAGTTGTAGCTGCAGAGTACAGCTGTCCCCTACACCCCTCTGGATCAGCTCCAGCCATCCCTCCTCTCTCATGAGAGTTAGGTGTGTGTAGTACGATAGTATTTACACTCCTCTACATTTTTTGAGGTATTTTCTGTGCAGGCAGCGTGATAAGTAAAACAAGCAAGGCATGCAACCCAGGGGTTTTGCTGATGTGTGGTG
The DNA here is from genome assembly GCF_003945725.1 of Corapipo altera. Lineage (NCBI taxonomy): Eukaryota > Metazoa > Chordata > Aves > Passeriformes > Pipridae > Corapipo > Corapipo altera. The sequence continues at coordinate 27,305,526 of NW_020884877.1, forward strand.
CAGTCAGAACTCCCTTTGCTGTGTTCCAATACCCATTTCTCCATGAGGAGGTGTGAAATGAGCAATTGTAAAGCTGAAAACAACTTTAGCTGTTCAAAATTTTAGAAATTTCCTTTTTTGAACCACCATATGTATCATATTTTTTCATCACAGAACTACAAGTGCCTTATCCTTTTTTTCTTTCCAGTAGTGCTGGTATGCTCAGTTCGTTCAAGACAAAAAGACCATGAATAGCTAATAATAGCTAATAATAGCCTAGCTAAAATTGCTATTTACAACCCAGAGTAACAGCAAAAAAACAAAGGCTGGGTGATGGTAAAGAGGTGGCATCAAAAGCACCACTCTTGGCCATCTCTCCTTCCTCCCCACCTTTTCATGCAATCCCACCCACTGCTCCAGAGCCACGGGTTTTGCAGAGTCAATGATGGCCATGGCTACAAACTTGACCTTCTGGACTTCAACTGTGTAAAAGAGGAGATGTAAATTCCAAGCCCTGATATCTGTGGGTCTACAGACACAATCATATTGTGGTTTGTATTTATAATTCAATGTAGTTTTGATATCTCTGGAGGAATTAAGGAAAATGGGGTTACAACGAAAGATCTCTTTGTATTTTCAGAATGTGCCTTACAAAAACCCTCACAGGATTCACCTTAATGCATTCTTCTAGTCAGGAGTGAGTAATGTGATTTAGCATCTACCTTTTATGGAATCTGCAGCTGTAGAATTAGAAAACAGAGCCAAAATAAATAATAAAAATAAAACAAGTGCCAGAAAGACACAATTTCCATTCTAAGCAAAAGGCAGCTCCTGTAAATGGGAGTGTCAGGCAAAGCCTACTGGGCTTCCTTGGGGAAATAACAGGACAGCATCTTTCCATCACTGAAATCATCTGGGAAACAGCCTCTGTAGGAAGTTCTCTACAGCTCCTTGCTTTTTGTGTTGTCTTAAGTTAGGTCAGCCGTTACTCAGGGCCTACCATAGCTTATAATTTGTAACATAAAGGTTCATTTGTGCACAGAGCCAATAGCAGATACCAGCAAGTGTGAAAATGGGCAGCGGTGGCTGTTTCTGGCCTCACACCCCCTCCTTTGTGGTGCACAAAGGCCAACACTAAGCAAAGCCTGATGTAATATTTAGGGATTTAAAACTGAAAGTAGTAGAAGAGCCTAACCTGACCTAATCTCCTGGGAAGAAGGAATCAATATTTCAGGAGGCTGGTTTTTTTGGGGTGCGAACTTAATGTCAGCGAAACCCCTGCCAAATGCCAAGTTTTGTTCATTGCCTCTTCGCTGGCCTGTGTGATTGCAGAGTGGCACAGCACAGCAGGCATGGGGTCCATCACTCCCACCATGAGGGGAGAGCACTGGTACAGTGCTGAAGGGTGCACAGTACAGCAAACTCAGCCCTCAGGGCAGCAAACAATTTTAAAGCAGGTGGTTTGTAGTACCATACAGTATTAAGACATTTTAACTCTCTTCCTTTCCTTCTCTCCTCCTCCAACTACACTTCTCTAATAATTTAGCTTTTTTATTTGCTAATGAAGTCAAAGGAACTGAGAGCAGCACCTTCAATGCTGCATGAAATGCACCTCCCCTGGAGTGCTGAGTATGTGACACGGCATGGGGAAGGGCTGGAAGTCAAGTTGGGCCTTCTGTGAGGTACCTGTGCAGCAAACTTCACATCCTTGTCTAGACACGTGGGCTGACAGATAAAATATTTCCTTTTCCCTATCACCTTAAAATAAAAATCTGAACACTCAGTCTTTCAAATACCAATGAAACATATTTTTTAACAATTTGGAAACTTCTTTCTGGTTTTATTCTTTTTCCCGGACAAGGATTCTTCTGCCTGGTACTTACTGGAATCGATTTTTAATTCAAATTGTTCCACCTCTAGGTCATCTTGTCAGCCTGAAAGGTACAACCATTACATTTCTGTCCTCTCAAGTTTGGAACATATTTTTCATTTTACAGCTACAGAAATTAGCTCTCTTTTCTCCCAAAAGAGCAGCAGCTACCAGAAATGCACATCCTGAGCAAAAGAAAACCAAAAAGTGGCAATAAGTGAAGCCCTGGTAGAAAGCTTGGGCAGTGCCCACTTGGTGTTTTGGGACAGCTCATCTGTTTGTAGCTAATGAGGCCAAAACTCAGGGAGCTCTCTGGGTGGAGGAACACGTCTGTAGTGTAGGGAAAGCAGTCTGTAAAGGTGCAGCCACATCTCGGAGACACTGATTTGCTGTGATTTCCCTTTGGATGCCATGACCAGATCCATACTTTGATGTGCTTCAGCAGGTAGTTCCGCTTCTTTTTTATTATTATTTATTTATTTATTTATTTTAATCCAATAAAGTTCAGGTTTTACATGAAAATCTAATTTCCACTTGGGATGTTAATTTATATTTTCCATCAGTTCTGCTCAACTGATGAACTTGGAGTTTCTCCTTTTTTTGTTCTTCAATGTGGCCAGAGCACTGCCTCTCTAAATGCTGTGTGCTTTGTCATGTCTAGCTTCCACTTATTTTTTCTACCTTTGTGAATGCTGTTCACATTTCACATTTTGGAAATTGCTTTAGATGCAAATAAATCCATTTGTGACTCCTCAGTCAGGATTTTAAAAGTTACTAGAAAATTCAAAGTAACATGCGACAGATCTGAGCCTTTGCTGCTGATTCGCATAAATGGTTTTAGGGATTTTGGTTTTCTCATTTTCTTCTTTTAATAACAGATGTTCTCTTCCATTTTAAAAGGCCTCAAAATGTTAATTGTTTAAAGTACCAAGTCTGATCATTCTTTATCCTCTCAATGTTTTTCTGCTTTTTCTTTCTGCAAGATCACCAACCAGTATTCGGCACATTTAATAGACTCTGCAGACCTCAGTTACAGGTTAGTAGACTGATTCCTTTCACATAGCGTGCTGGGATTTAGAGAAATGGAAGTAAGCAGAAAATACTGGACTTTAAATAGAGACTCAGACACAAAAACAAGTTTTGTGGCTTGGAAAGTTTATAAGGATCAACCAGGCTGTGTGTCCATGCTTTTAGCATGAGTCAAACAGGAAGATGCTGATTTAGTTTTGTCTGTAAAACAGAAAGAAGAGTAAAGTCCACCTGTTCGGTATTTCCAGTGGTTCAGACCATGCGTACAAACCATAGGTACAGCTCAGCCTGGGCATGGCAGCTTTCTTCATTTGTGGTCCCATTTTGCTGCCCTTGAGCCCCACAGTCATTGACTCAGATGGAATATTTTGGATAGGCTGTAGGACACATTGTTAGAGTTGTGTTTTATCATTAAATATACATTTGTGCTTCAGCTTCCTGTAGCTTTCTAGACATGTGAGCTTTTCCAAACTGAAACCAAACGAGGCACTCTGGAAGATCACCTGGAAAGTCCTGGCTCAAAAACGTGCCTCCAGGCAGAAGCTCCAATGCCCCAGGTCACTTTATCTAACTTGGAGCAAGGGACAAATATCAACACTTGAAAAGGGAAAATATCTTCCCCTTCTCTCCTCAGTTACAGTTCCCAGACCCATTCACAAGGACCAGAGCACAGCAAAGGAGAGGTAGAAGTTTTACAGACATCAGTTTCTTCCTACTTGAGGAGCTTTCTCTAAGTATTCAGAAATAGCATGAAGAAATTGTTTTGGTAATTGAAAACTGCTGAAGGTACCCCAGTGATGAAGCAGCAGCAACGATGGTTTGCCCCCCCCACTTTCCCTGTTCCTCTTCGCATCTGTTGCACACTGTCGGTAGCCGAAGGGGGTTTTCTTACCCCTGTGGGCCTGTTTCTGATTCTCAAATAAAGGTTTTTCAAGACTTTCATGGAAAGCTCTAGGGAAATTCAACTTCCTGTCAGAGCTGGGGCACAAACTGACTGAGGAGAGGATGCACAGCCCTGGGGCTGCCTTGGGGAAGGGTTTCTTGTGCCCTCACTCCTGTTTCCATCCTTGTTGCAGCTCCAACAAAGAGCTCTGGATAAACATGACGTGGGCTTTTAATAATGCACAGCTTACAGCAAGCAAGACAGCAACCTCGTGTACCTTTGCCTTTTCAAATGCTGCTTCTCCTCCATTTCCTCCATCAAGGTGAGAGGCAGAGGCAAGTTTAACGCTTCCCTGGTTGATTGTAGGTTGGCTTGGTGATGGAGAGAGAACAAGCACAAAGGCTCAACACCCCTTGCTGGGGGCAGCCAGAGTGATGTCAGACAGAGAGAGTCCTGGGGAGGTGGCACAGATAGGCTTGGACCTGCTGCCTTCCATTCTGTCAGTGATTCACCACTCTCATTTCAGTGTAAACAGATTCAAGTGTATGAGGCACTGGTGACTTGTCATCTTAGGAGGCTACTCCATGCAGCAATGATGCCAAGGGCTCCCTTCAATTGCCTGAAGGACTAGTGCCACCTGAGGGGTGATTTGAGGGCATCTGAGATCTCCTAAAGGCAGATGTGACACAGGGCCCAGGGACATTGACCACCCAGCTGGAGGCATAGCTGATGCCCCAGAGGCATCCCAAATGGCACCAAATATTCGTGCCTAAGCAGCTGCCTTGCAGCCTCCTGGACTGTAACAGAGGAGCACAGCTGCCAAAAATACACATTTTGTACCTTAACGTCATTCCACAGTCATGTTGGGTTACAAATTACAGATCCAAGTGCTGACTTTGCCTGTCACAATTCCCAGCAAGAGCTTTCAGTTAGGCCCATTAAGACTCAGTCTGGTTACTTCCTGCAACTTATTTCTTTTAGGATTTCAGCAATGGGCCTGGCTGCCAAGTGACATTTCTGAGCACTTTGTTCTAAGCTGAGGCAGTCTCTGACGATCCAAGCCACCCTGTGAAGACATGAGCAGTAATCCCTTCAAAGACACAACCCTCTTTTCCTCTGAAATGTTGTTGGCAGTTCGTTTCTTTCTGAAGGAAAACAGCAAGAACTACAACTTGATATATAGTTTATTGTTATTAATTTTTGGATATGTTCTTCCTGAGCATATCCTATCTCTTGAAGGATATCCTGAGCATATCCTATCTTTTATTAGCTGGAATCATTTTCACCATTTAAGAAAACTGGCCTGTTGAATTGTGGGGGTTTTCCTGCTTATTTAAACCCCAAATGAATTTCACTGTTGATTTTCCTGATATTCACTTGCTCAGTTCAAATAAGTGGGACATATGTCCTGTCAACTGTTTCCAGCTGCTACAGTATATACTTGCAGCTTCTGTGTAGCATGGACCAACTCACCTTTGTAAGGGTGGGAGATATCCATAAGAGGATATGTCTGAGTGACTAAAAGCCAAAAGTCTTCAGGAGCTGTCTCTAATCACCAGCACTGCACTTGGTCAGCACAGAGCTGGCAAAGAGGCAGATAATAAAGAAAAGGAGGTTTAACCAAGACACGTGGTCCCAGTTCAGGTCTTCCTTGAGCAAAGATTTCTCTTCATGCATTATTTTCAATATTGCCTTTTGAAATAGATGGGAAAGACCAATGAAAACTGCTTAGGGAAAAACATGGAGACAGAGCAGGAATTATTAAAATACCATACCCTGCCTTTGCTTGTACCTGCACCTAGGTCAGCCCATGCCACAGGTACCAAATACCACTGGTACCAAATGCTGCATCAGTGCTTGGGATTTTCTGGATGGTATTTCATGTGTTTGTAGAGAAGGGAGTTCAGAGATAACTTTTCCAAACTCTGGAGGTGATCAGATGTGAAGTTTAAATCTGTTTCATAGTTGGGATAGGGCATAATAACATACTGCTTTACATATAATTCTGCATAATACGTTTTTTCTGTCTCAGTCTGTCAGCTACAGCATTTCTCTTCATTATTACTGCAGCCCAAAAAATCCCCATGTTAAATCTTCCCCCATCAGTCTTCTCTGTCATGTTTACACCAGTCTATATTATTGTCTTTAATTTTGCTAGGTAGGACTTCATCATGCCTTACATGGTCCTACACACTGTTCTCCTACTATCCTCCAATTTTATGCCACATCATTTATTTTGTATTTCCAAACAGTTGCCATTTCTCTTAGTCCTGTTGTTTTACATTATTCTCCTGACTTAACTACATGATCATTCTATATTTTGCCTTCTGATGTTTTTTAATTTATTTTTGCTGGTGAATTGGTGTCAATTCACCAATTAATTCTAGCTGTCACCACCTGTTATTAACACAGGTTAGGTGACTATGTATCTTTGAGAACTTGAGCCCAAATTTCTACGAGTTTTAGGGGGAAACAAATGTCTCAGGGCTAACCTGGCAGTTTGGGAGCCCTGAGGTCTTCAAAAGGTGCTTGTATTGGATCAGGTAGTAGAAATCTGCAGTATCTCTCATGAAGAAAAGAATGAAAAGAGGAAACTTACCAAGTTTATTACAACTGTAATATTATCACAGTGGGCATGTGTTGCCTTATTCCAGATTTATAGCTGGGATCTGTGAATATCCCAGGGCTCAGCACGCAATCCCAAAGACACTCTATTTGCGTGTACTCCACATTCAATGAATAAAAAATGGAAGTGTCAGAGAAACATTTTAAAACACTGTGTTATTAAGCAGTTACCAGCAGATCTTGTGCTTTTTGGTCAGTCTCCTACAAGCTCTCCCTGTATGTTGTGACAAGCTGTAAATGTTTGAGCTTTAGTGCCAGACTGAGAACCAAAGCAAAGGGGAAAAAAAAAGAGGGAGAAAAAGTTATCTTTAAATCTGTGTGTCTTAAGAAAAATCCTACCTGCAGACAGACTCATGACAGAAGGAGTGTTGACTAAGCCCCATTTCCTTCTGTGAACAGCCACTTCACTGACAACCTCAGACATGCAGCCCTACACACCAAGGGACACTGATGGTCCATAAAATTTGAGCCTGTATCAATGACACATTTAACCTCCCATGCTTCACTCCAGTTTCAGAAAGACATAATTCATAAAGGACAGGTTCTGCAGTTAGCAAACAGAAACAAAGCCAGTGTTAAAAAAAGAGGTAAATTTTTTTATCCATCCATTCTTTTTCTACAGATTCAGGACCTGAGAGGTGATTAAAGCCACACAAGATTATTACTTGGAATGAAAGTATGAGGATATTCATTTCCTCTGAGGGGTAAAGCATGCAGAGGGAAGAGTGAGACCTGGAAGGTTTCTGAGCAGAGCCCTCTTTCACACCTCCATCTCCTTTTCAAGCTGTCTGTCCCCTCCCCAGTTCAACTCGTACCTCTGTCCAGAACACACAGGGCCATCATTGCTGCAGTATTTTCCTTCTTCTCCAGAAATCTGTGTGAGTGGACAGACAACCAGATCTCACTCCCTCTTTCCTGACGACAGCAAGGTTGAAGTTTAACATCTCCTCTCATCAAAGCTGCCAACTTCGAAAAAAAAAATCAGGTGACCCAGAGGGAGGTCCCTGCATTGTCACTGATGTCCTCCCCATGGTCACCTGCCTTCTGAAGCTGCCCATGCCCTGGACCTCTCCTCTACTTTACTGTCCATTTTACTGCTCATTTCTCCCTCACCAGGATCTTCTGATTTCACTTCTGTGCATCACACAGGTTCTTGTCAACTATTCAACCCAGGGATATATGATGTGTTTAACCACTACAGTCAGCCCCCTTACTTTTCTCCCTCTAGAATGTAACTTTTTCTTTTCAGCAGAAGGCGAAGCATTGCCATGTGATGATCTCTTGAAAATGAGTACATTTATAGCTCTCCTGTCCCTGCAAAGGTAGAAGTAAAATTTTTATTTACTTTCCTAAAGCAGGACTTTTCCCACTCCATTATTTTGGCACTGACCCACTGTCAGGGCCTTACACAATGCACAGTGTGAAAGAAAGAAATAACAGGAATTCCACAGTCAGAGGAAATAAAATAATTTGTGCTATAAGGCACCTCAGCCACTAGGTAATTAATCTGAGTTATTTTTGTGTTTGGGCTGGAATGGAAGGATCAGTCCTACCTCAGTGAGAGGTGAATATTTCTGTACCTCAGGGGTTTTGTCTGTGCCTGCAGATATTTCACAATTAAGTACCACACTGGCACCTACACAGATAATAACAAACATAAGCCTGTGTCTCTCACTTCCCCATCAGCTCTGCTAGGTTTGATGGCTTGGTTGAGATCTTACTCTTTACCCAGTGCCTTGAAGCTGTAGCCCCCAAATTCAAGGTACCAACAGTGAGATGGGTGAGCAGAAGGAAACTTGTCCCTAAACACCTCCCAGCGGTCCCTCTGCTGCCATGTCCCATCCCAGAGGGTTTCCATCAACCAACACCTTCATGGCCTTCTCCTCCAAGGTGAGTACTGTGGCTGCCAGCTCTGCCCAAGCAGTTGGGAGGACAGGGCTTGTGGCCCCAAGGAAAAGCAGCTGAAGCTGAGCATGTCCACCGTAGCAAGCTAAGCGCCTTTTGCAAGCACACCTGGGACTGGGTAAACATGAGCCAAGTCCTTTTTCTAAACCTGAGTTAAGCTTTGCAGAGCATCTAGTCATCAGGTAAACAAGGAAGGTCACGGGGGCAGAAAACTCCTAATCACCATTTACCCAAAATGAGAAAGCAAGGATCGTTCTTTATTTAAACAACGTCAGGAGCCAGTTTCCAAGGAGCAGTTGCACAGAGGACTGCAGCAAGTGGCAGGTGAGGGTAGGGAGAAAAGGGAAGAGTTGTGTCTCATACACATCTTCGAACTCATTTTTGTCACGTGTCAGTAGAGGGTCCTACCACGAATGAAATTACTTGCATCCCCACGATCATTTTCCTGATTTATTGCTGGGTCATCCCAGAAAAAGCACCATCACAGACGAAGCTGTGAGTTTGAAATTCACTATCTTGGGTTTTTTGATTATTATTCTGTTTCCTCTGTGAGAGATGAGCAGCACTTCCAACTCCATGTTCTTTATTTGCAGGTGATTTTTACTTAACTGCACTATTGATCCCAAGATAGATAGGAAGCCCAGCAGCTTAGGCCCTGTCCCCAGAGGTATGAAAGCTTCATTAGATTTATGAAATTCTCCAAGATATACTGAGTCTCTGCAGTCCATCTAGCAAAAAGGCTTTACATTTTACTCACATTCCCATGATTTGTATTCCTTGTTGAATTATTATTTGTTATTATTATTAGACTCAAAGTTTCTCCTCTACATAGGAAGAAGAGCAGTCAAGCCCCCACGAGTCTCAGATATCCCATCTCTCACACTCATAGTAACACTATCATCTCCTCTTCACATCCTTTCTCTCAGGCAGGACAGATTTGGTGTTTTCCTCCAAGGGTATTAATGAGGCTTCAGGATCTCCCATTGTTTTTGCCTGGGATAAAAAAACATCTTTGGAAATGGTCAGATAAAGGTAAGGAACAATGACCTACAGGTTGATGGTGTATTCCAGTTTTGGCTGGGATAGAGTCAATTTTCTTCACAGTAGCTGGTATGAGCTGTGTTTTGGAATTTTTATGGAATCGGTGCTGATAACTCAGGAATGCTTTCAAAGATTTCCTTATCACTGAGCAGTGCATACACAATGACAAGGCCTTTTCTGCTCCTCATCCTGCCCCATCAGCAATAAGGCTGGGGGTGCACGAGGGACTGGGAGGTGACACAGCCAGGACAGCTGACGCCAGCTGACTCAAGGGATATGCCAACCATATGGCATCATGCTCAGCATATAGAGCTGGGGACAAAGGAAGAAGGGGAGGACATTTAGAGTAATGGCATTTGTCTTCTCAAGTCACCTTTATGTTTGATGGAATACAGCTTTCCTGGAGGTGGCTGAACACCTGCCTGCCCTTGGGAAGTGGTGAGTGAAAGTCCTTGTTTTGATTTTCTTGAGTACAAAGCTTTTGCTTTACCTGATGAACTGTCTTTATCTCAACGCACAAGTTTTCACTTCCACTCTTCTGATTCTCTCCCTTATCCCACCGTGTGGGAGTGAGCAAGCAGCTGCATGGCTCTGGGTTGTCATCTGAGGTTAAAATACAACAAGATGCAAACAAAACCTGGCATCACCTTCAAGCAGCAACGCTCAGCAGGAGCATCACCCAGCAGTGGAGGCAGAGCTGAGACGCAGCACACCAGCTTCATGGCTAAAGGGTTGTGGGGCACCAAAGGGACCACTTAGGACCAGTATTTTTTAATAAGTTCCCTCACCATGTGACTAGGGGGGAAGTAGTGGCTGATCCCTGGCATTTGTAGAAGAGACTAATTCAGAGGCTGAGAATCCAGAGAGGGTAATGAAGTCAGACAGTATTAGCTAAATGAGAGAAGGAAAAGGCCACCGTGTAAATATAAGAAATACAATCTAAAACATGGAATTTTTGTTTAGAAAGAAAATTAAACTTGGAAAGCAGCAAAACAAGTAGTAGTCCAAGAACAGACAATAGATAAGTAGAGTGTAAGCAGAAAATGGTAAATGTCACCAAAATGTGATTGTGACTCAGGGTTGTTCCCTGGAACAGCTGCAGGCTCTGCTGTCCCACAAGAAATAAAGGCAGACAGTGCTAACATTGGATGGGTGCACTGGTAGGATTGGTGAGAAGGATGGCAAGGACTGTTGAGGAGTAAGGAGACATGACAAAAACATACTTGAGGATTTTGCAAAATAGGAACATCCAAAGGAATCCAAGCAGGTTTCAATACAGCTGTGTGTGGAGGGAATGTAAAACAGCCAGCTGGGAGAGTAGGAATACCTCCTGATAGCCAGATCAAATTGTCTGTGAAGTCATACAGCTTCCAAGAGGCAGGAATCCTTCACGCATTTTGGACTGGCAGGAGACATCTCCACATGGACACTGGTACCCACACACAAACACAGATTTGCCCCAGTCACCTCCTCTGGACTGCCCAGAGAAAACCTCACACCTCCCCTAAGGCAACACTGCTCCAGCAGTTTCCCATCTATCTCAAACATTCCTGCTTGCCCTTTTCTGCAGTTTCGGGTGAAGCTTCAGCATGCAAAACCCTTAGAGAAATGACATCTTTTTAGGTATTTGCAGTTTTTTGTCCATAGGCAAGAAAACATATTTTTCTTCACATGAAATAGTGACTGTTCTTATCATAAAGTTTCGGTTTGGATTTTCATTACGTTTTCTACTTGCAAAAACCCTCAGACACAGACATTTTTTTTAAGCGTAGCTCTGACAATTATTATGGCAGTAGTAGTGAAAGCAGAGCTCTAAAAGACTCTTTACAGCTCTTCAATTTTCCTAACTTCTGCCCTTAAAGCATCAAAGTTTTTGCTTCCTTGTTTTTTCAAGGCAGCATTTTTCAAGTAATAACATACTTGCAGTATATTTTTAAGGAGACCTTTTACAGGCAACCTCCCTCAGCTCCTCAGAAAGCACTATCAGATGTGAAAAGTATAACTGTAATTAAAACCCCCTTGCCAATAAGCAATTGCACTAGGCAGCCCTGTGCTAAAAATCAACCGCTTTCAGCTCCAGGCTCCACGTACAGTCCTGGCTGACCTTTACAGAGCGTTTCTGCTGTGCCGTTAATTTTCACGGGTTCCTCAGGTGGGCACTTCAGAGAGTCTTCACTCGCTTTGCATGCTGCAGTTCCAGGGTTATGGCATTCTCAGACACAGCAGCCAAAGTCCCATGCAGGCTTATTTTATGCAATGGCTATTTTTATGCATCCTTTTAATCAAATATTTGGTTGCTGCAATCATCTTGATTAATGAATGTGAGTAGGACCCCTCTGTGTTCAATGCCTGGGTCCTTCTCTTCATTTCACACCTGCAATACACTGTTCCCCCTCTAATATAGGGACAGGGCGTCTTGTCAGAATCTAATTTATTATTTCTAAATATTACTAGAATGTATTTCTTGCTCTTGAACTAGAGTCTGAAATAACAATTATTTTCCTGTAAGGTAGGCTACCTAAATAATTAAACCTTTGACCATGTTATTAATTTAAATATACTAGTTTTAAAAGCTGGGCAAAAACATCCATGTGTCTTCAAGGCCATTTTTCAAGATCTTGCTTTATTTAAAAACACAGCCCTCATAAGAAAAGCTCTGAATGAGACCACTAAACATATTTCTAAGATGCCCAAGAATTATTTGGGCTGATTTACTAATGTCCGTGCATTACAGCTAATCCAGGTGAACACGGCAGTGACAAAGGGAGGCCAAGCCTGTTAAAGGTTCTGCTTTGGAAAATCGCATTCCAAGTAGCAGCCACTGCCCCAGAAGATCTTCCAGTAATTACAGCCCCACAAGAGGCATAATGGGATGTAATCCAGTGCATTTATGAAGCTCGAAGTACACCTGTGGTGCATCTCAATTCTACAAACAACTATGACAAAAAATACAGAGCTTTCCTTTGGGAGACTAGTGAAAATTATACACCGAAGGACTAGAAATCTATTAAGCCATTCAGCAGGTAATAATTCCTGCCAAATCAGGCAGCAATGTTAGCTGCTTATTAGCTGTATTAGATACCTGCAGACAGAAAGCGTCTGGCACCGGTCTGTGGCACGGCATTATCCTTTGATTTGTTTCAGGCCACTTGTGTTTGTCACCCACCCCCTCAGGAAGCCAGAGCCACCACCTGACATCGGTTTGCTGGAGGCTTTTCTCTGTAAACTGATCTTTGTGAATTACAGCGGCAGAAGCTGTGGGCTGAATTACACCCAGTGGTCTACAGGGTTGTTTTAAGAGAAGATTGTACTTTCGAATGAGGTGAGCCAAGGAAGGGATGAGCAAGTTTTGCTGCTGCAGCACATCATGCCCTGAAGGCTTTGTGGTCTGCCCCAAAACAGTGCTGCACAAGAACACACATAGACCAATGGTCCAAGAAGTATTAGCACTTGCATCCAACATCAGACTTAACAGATAAAATAGGCCATGCTCCTGCAAGATAGGAGTAGAGAGAAGATGCAGCCAGAGGCATTTTATAGGCATAAAGCATAAAAATTAGATTTCTGTAAGTTATGTGGCTTCTTAACCAATTATTGATTAGTAATCTTGGAGAGCAATCTAATTTAAATTTCTATTTACTACAGCTACTAAGAAAAACAACAGCTAGTCCCTCCTCTCCTTTTCTCCTGATTGTCTTCATCCTTTTACTGTGGAGCTGCTTATCTGAAACTCCATTTGGAGCACACAGGCCTTAAACCCTGGGGCTAAGGGCCCCACACTGCAGAGGTACATCCCCACTCCTGTACAAAGAGCTCAGGTACCTTTGTGCCTCAAGTGACCCACTCCCCTATTGCATGACTTACTCAAAAGTCACACCAGATTTTAATTACCACATTATTTCTACATAAAAAAGAACACCAACCAAAAAAACCCAAACCAAAACTAAAAAACAAATACCCTAAAATGTCATGGTAGAGGGACATCATAAAAAAGACATTATGCAGCAAATCACTGAAGACTTGCACTGATCATATAAAGACCTAACTGTTAAATGGCCTTTTCCATTACATCTTATTTTTTTTTAATTTAAAAGGGCAGATTTAGAGTTATCAGAGACATGACAGCTTCATAGTGTGTGATCCAGCCATGAATGTGTAAAATGTCTTTTCAATATTGCCTGTACACATCAACATAAAGACAATATTGAAGAGTCAGATGTGTTTACCTACTTAACATGCATCTTTTACATGCTCACTTAAGCCAGCACACTGTCAGTGGCAAGCCAAAGCTGTTAAGAAAAACACAAGTACTACAGAAGAACTTAATTCAGTTTTTATATCTTTGTGGATGTCTCCTATTTTACATTCTCCTGCTCCTTTTTTATTCCCTGTGTGAAGCTGAGCACCATTCCCCTTCTGAAATACTGACACATCAAGTTATAACTTCACCACAGCAGAAAAGCCCCAAGAAGGTGGTGGCTCTTGATTCTGCTGGCAAAGTGCTGGGTGAGGGGTGAAAGTTGATGGAAGTCACCAGACTGGGCTGGTGGTGCCATGATGCTGTCCAAAAGCTCAAGGCTTGTGGTTTGAAGCAAGGAGTCTCCCAGCCGTGCAGCCCTGCCTTCTGCTTCCTCGGCAGGTACTGATTGTTTATCAGGTATTGGAAAAGTACCTTTCTTGACCTACCATCTCAGTCACTGAGAGGAGCCCCTGTACCATTATTACCTTCCTCCTTACGTCTGGACATTTGTCCTGCCTCAGGACTGTCTCTCAGTTCCCCCCTCTTCTTCTCTGCTGCTCAAACGCACCAAAAACAACATATGCGAAGTTATCCCTGTGCTGAGCAAGGGGAAAAAACCCAAAACCAAATAGTATTTGATGCGAATCAGGGCTTAAAGGCAAAGAGAGAAAATCCTGAGACTCCCCTCCACTCTGCCAAAAGGGAGAGGGACGGTCTTGTGTAAGTCAGCCACCTACAGGGAGTCTTCAGCTCCCTGCATCTGCGGCAGCCCCTCCAACCAAACCCAATCTGAGCGCTCAGCCAGCATCCTCAAAATCCTTTTAAGTTTGCACAGACACCAACCACCTTTTGAAAGCCATGTGGCAGATACCACATGGACAAACTTTGCTCCCAGAGAAGAAAATCCCCTGATTTCAAACATTATACGTAAAAAAAAAAAAAAAAAAACCAAAAAAAAAAACCACCCCCCCCCCAAAAAAAAAACCAAAAAAAAAAGTTTGCACAATGAAGTAAAATAAATCCTGCATTTTCTTTAATTCCCCCCTAATTTTTCCAAATAAAGAAATAAATAAAATAATTTTTCCTCAGGGAAAAGAAAGCAAAGCAGCAAAGTGACTTTCATTACTTTCTGGCTTTGGCCACAGCAGCAGGTTGTCAGGGGTCACACGTGTGAAAAGACTCAGGGGACTCACGGCAGCTGTACATCCCATGGTCTTGCAGCAGTGGCAGCAGCACCTCCTCCTCCTCCTAGATCAGGGCTGAGGCAGCTGCCAGCACCTGCCACCAGAGAGAGAAAAACCCTGCAGATAGGATCAGACAGACATAAGTGTTTTCTGCCAATAAAATTTCAGATTTCCAGTATGTTTTGAACAAAACTTTTAACGTTTTTTTTTTTTCTGGTGAATATCCCCTCAGTTTTTTTATTTAAGCTACTTCAACTTGCTTGAGTTCCTAAAGACCAAGAACTCTGAAAATTATTAAATTACTACACAGCTATGTATTTAACAAAGATTCGGTGCCTAAGGACCAACAGCCCCTTCTTCCCAGTCCGGCCCTGGATGCCCACCTACAATAACCTGCAGGATTCAGCCCTGTGCAATCCCTCTCTCTGACTCCTCAGGCTTGCTCTGACTGCTGGGACCAAATAGATTTCTCATTTAAAGGTCAGTTAACCTTCCAGGTGAAAGTCAGGGGTCCAGACTGCACAGAGGTGCTGCTGCTGAGAAAACTGTGGAAACCCCAGTGGCAGGGCTGCCAATTCAAATCCCACTTCACTGCATACCATTCTCTCTGTCTACACAAGATCTACTTATATTTTATCTGTCCCTCTAACACACCCATTTACAACATGTTTACATGTTTACAACTTTAAGGGCCTTAGAAAACAGTGTTTCATTCTCTGTCTTTCAGAGACTGGAAAAGCCACTGCTGCATTTCTCATTAGGGTTGGAGAGGATCACAGCATGTGGGCTCTGACAGATATTACCTCAAGAAAGTATTTAACCTGCTATCCAGTAGGTTTTTCAGCTGGGAGAAGAGGTGGGGGGCAGACCTGTAGAAGAAGGCTGTATCCAGTCAGCTTGCCTGACCCATGATCATGGTCTGGACCTCACCATAAATGGCACAGATTCCCCCACCCCAATGTCTGGTTTCTCGTCCTTCTTCTCAGCTCTAGTACAATTGCCATGGCAACCCCACCCCATTCATTAGGGGAATTATGGACACACTGAAAAAAAAATTAAAAGAGAAACACACAAAGGCGGTTACAGAGTGCAACAAAATGAGACATCGACCCCACGGGTCAAGGAGCATTGTCCCCTGTAGTCCCCTTGATCATTAGTTTTGATCTATTTAACTCTGTAGGGCACAGACAATAAATGTGAAACACTTTCCCTGAGTACAACAGGAGAAGGAGGGGGAGCAAGGGACTGTAGCTATTTATGGGGCAGTATTTGTGCCAGCAGAGATCTGCCATCACCACAGTTTCCCACACAGAGGCTCAGGGGCCTTTGCCACATCCATGCAGCAAGGAGCTGAAGAATCAAGTGACTTAGTCCACCTGAGAAACCCCTGTGGGGGCCCCAACATCACCTGGGAAAACACACACGGGCCATGCTGTGGGATGCACCTCCCCTTCACCTGCTCCATAACCTGTGCTCAGCCCCTCTGGCTCAGCTCCCTGTGCACTCTCTCACCTTTACCTTGGAGACAGGTCTATGTTTGTCTGACTTTGGCAGATTTTAGCAGCTGCCAGGGCACTGCAGAGGGAGTATAAGAGGTGTGGAAGGACCAAGTGTGGGATGTGATTGCACAAATCATCCTCCCCTCAGGATACTTCACAGCTGAGGAAAGGCGTACTCTGATGTTTTGGACCTCACTGTCAGCTTGCACAGTTTGAAAAATAAGCCATGCTTGACATTTTGTAGGTCAGAGGAGTTAATGGAGGTGAGAGAAGAGCAGAAGGTTGTCAGGTCATGACTTTGATGAAATCAAAGTGCATTAGATAATAATTAGAGGAGTTCTATAAATACACAGTGGTTTGTAAAATACAAGAGGCACACAAGGCTGCTGCCCAGGATCACTTCCAGGGCTGAGCCCTGTGATTATACCAAAACAGACTGGTTATGGCTCAGCTCCCCAAAAGAGAGCTGCAGGGTGCAGACTGTCTTGGCACGTGGCTCCTTAATGCTGCACTTTTCATTGAATAAATCCTAATGTATTTTTGTATGCATTTAATCCCAGTTCTGTGTGTCTGCAGCCAGGCAAGCACAGCTGTGGGGGAGCCACCAGCACCATATCCCTGACCGTGTCTCATCTCTCTACCCACCAAGAGCATCAGGTTTTGCAACAGCTACACAAGCAAGAGAACAGAACAAGTTTCTAAGGTGATGGCCAGGGAGATACTTACGTATCCCACTTAAAATGTCCTTTCCAGGAAAAATAACTAATCTAGTTTAGGCAGGCACAGTTTGGACACATTTAAGTCACACTAGGCTGTTTGCATTTGGGGGAGGGTCAGACCCATCCCTGCTGCCCACCTGCTGCCCCAGGGTCTGAGCAGCCCACCCTGGGTGTGGGATGAGTATGCAGGTGGGATGGCTAGTGCTTTCCATCCCATGGGAGGCTTTCTGAAGTCTGTTCAAACCTAGGAAGCTTCACAGTTGCCACACAAAACTTCTCAGGCATTCAGAGAAGATATATAATCAGAGACACAACAAAAGTAGAAATGACAAGTTCCTCAATGTAGTTCATCAGCCTGAGTCATTTCCACAAACCAGCTCTCAGGTAACAGCACGTTTTTCTCAGAAACACCTGACGAGCCACACTGACAGCAGTGCTGAGACATCCCTGGATTATCACCACTGCAGGATGAGATTATCACTATCTGCACTTTGTGGATGACAAGCACAACATGCACCTTGTTACAACAAATCTCTATCAGGGCCATGATAGAGCAGAGCTCTGCCTGGCCTTATCTCTGCTTGTGGGTGCATCAGGTCTTACAAGACATCAGCATTGGCCACAGCATCCCTGTGCTGTCTCCTGTGCACTCCCTACAACCAGGTACAAGGAAAGGTTGAATTAATTCAGAAATGAATTGCAACGAGAGTACAAAACCTCCTCATAGTTATCTCCTGAAGTGGTTTCACATACTGCATGTGACATCTCCCCATTCATTGATTCCCCTCCAGTGCACTTCTGATGCTTCCTGTGCTGATGGACTCAGTCCTGTTCAGCACCCAGAGGCAATCTCACACCACTTCTCTTGGAGCAACTTGCAGGTGGCTGAGTACCCACATATCTGTGGGGAGACACTGATTCATTGACTCCAAACAGGAAGACAAGGCTCCAATCTTCCTCACTTTGATGTGACTAGACGGCAGCAGCCTTTCCCTGAAGGTTTGCCATGAGATGTTTTCAGCTAGATGGTTTTTTTTCAAGCAGGTTGTGCTAAAGGGTTTTCCAGGCTGCAGCAATGCTGGATTTCTTGTGGGAAGGTGCCATCCTGTGGCTAAGTGTGAAACCCTGACTGCATTGAGCCTGCTCACTTATACAAGGGAAAGCCTCCTCAGACAACTATAACATAACTAGTAAAGAGACATTTAAGTGCAGCCATGCCAAAAAGGCCAATTGCCCTCACCCATCCCCTGGTGGTTCAGCTGCAAATCTGCTTCAGAAAAGATTCTTCCATTTTCCTTATTTTTTGGCTTCCCTGGGATTTTTTACCAGATGCTTCATAGTTGTTATTTATTATTATTTGGGGTATAACTTTTATTATTCTTCACCACTAACAGGGTCTGGCTAAATCCCAGAATTCAGAAGTTGGAGAAAACAATAAAACCAAGCTAAAACTAAATGCCACCTTGCTGAATGGATGGTTTCAGGTGTTTCATCTCAGACCAGAGTCACAGCTGACAGACTCCTTGCAGCACCATGGGCAGCACCACCCAGCCTTGGGGTTCTGCCACAAGGGAGGGATGGGGACACTTTTGGGACATTTGCTCAGAAAAGCAAAGCTGGACATCTGGACATATTTTTGCCTTTGCACCTGAAGCCAATTTAGAAACTCCTCCTCCCCTGGGTACCAAGCACAGGTCAGGAAAGAGC
Source organism: Corapipo altera (assembly GCF_003945725.1). NCBI lineage: Eukaryota > Metazoa > Chordata > Aves > Passeriformes > Pipridae > Corapipo > Corapipo altera. Next base: position 27,324,207 of record NW_020884877.1, read on the forward strand.
CAGATTGTCATTGCCTTGAATCACCAAATTTCAGACATCAGCTCATTAAAAATAGCTGGTTTAAGACACAAGGCCTCTACACTGCAAAGCACTGAGCCCATGTCTATGGAATTTCTATGTGAAAGGAGATCAGGAGTACTTTAATCTGACCTCAGTGTTTACTTACCCCTTAAATCCAGCTACACTTGGAACCTTTCAGCAAGTAAAACACACTAAACCACCCCAACAAAGAAGAGCACAGACATGCTGAGGATTCAGCAAAGCCTCCAAGGTGTTTCACACCTCGAGCAGAGGAGTGACAGCAGCAGTGAATGGAGTCCTCACCCTGGGTTGTTACTACTCTTGCAGTTTTTAGATTCTGCCCTGTGGGGGAATTTGAGTCCCTAAGGATCTGCCCAAGTTTGTCCATCCCTGTGGGCAGTGCCAAGCTGAGGCCCCCAAAGTCAGCAAGCAGAGCAGGGAGCTGCTCACCCCAACCAGCCAGGGAAGGGCAGAAAAAAGAGGTGGCGTTGCCCCCAGGTCACTGGTAAAATCCACCCAGTTCAAAAACAAGGGAGATGCAAGCCTGGGATGTGAGTCATGAGGTGTAAGCTTTCTCCCAGGATTCCTCACCCAAACAACAGGACCAGTGAGAAAACTTTCCACACAGCTGAGTAGCCAGAGCAGTTAGCTGGGAAGTAGAGATGTATTTAAACCCGTGCCAATTTAAATTTATTAAAAAATTGAAACAACTTCAACTAGATGTTAAAAGAGATTTGTCCTGGATGCTCATGAAGCAGGTTGACTTCTGGGCTTTGGAGAAGTGAAAATGCCTTCTCTGCTGGTCTGTCTTTTGAACAATACATCTTTTCTGATCTTTCTTTTAATTCATTAAAAGAAGAAGAAAAAAAACACACTTGTCTCAACCGTATCAGTGTTACACATTCCATATCAAGCACTACGCCTTCAGCTCCTACAAACTCATTGCTGTTGCATTCTCTGGGTCTCTCTCCAGCAGTAAATGCATTTACACTGAAAACACCACAGCCTCGGGGAAAAAAACCACAGCCACTCTGTGTGCTACTGTGAACCAGAGCAGACAAGGTAGCTTTCCAAACCACTGTGGTAAAACAGAAATCTCAGAAAGTAACTTGAATCTTCATTCAAAACATGACTCACAAGTCTCCCTCTAGTCCAGCTTCAGGAAAGATGCAGAAGGGCATTTTCCAGCTGGAGTAACACCACTGACGAAACAGCTACGAGTAACATGCACTACAATCACCAGAAAACATAGACAACCTATATAATATGGGAAAAAGCAGCTGGGGTAGTAAGAGTAAAATTCCAGAAACTGCCATCTATGTGCTGGTATGGGGATTCCAAGGGAGCAATACATCCAAACACACAGGGCATCGCTTCTCCTGAGGGTAAGGCACAGCTGCAGCTGACACAGGTCAGGCTGTGCCTTCCCTCTGGCAGCCAAGTTTTTGATAAAAATGTTAAGAGAGGAAAGAGACATCTGCAGTATCCACATGGGAGCTGGAATCTCTGCTGTTTAAAATACGAAACTTCAAGGTTTATACTAGAATGGGGTGACTGGCACTTGGAGTTTATTAGTCCAGCACTGCTTTTCTGAGGGAAATAAAAAAAAAACAAAAAAAAAAAAAACAAAAAACAAAAAAACAAAAACAAAAAAAAAACCAAAGTGATGCTAAAAACATATTTCTATTACTTTTACTGCCATGTACGTTTGTCCTGCACAGAAAAGGCCATGGATATCAGGCAGTCTTGGACAGCCCTACCCTGCCAACTGGCAGCAGGAGCACACTCAGCTCAGCCTGCCCAGCAGTCACCTCCAGGCAGCTTTTCAAGTAATAACTCATTCATCCCAATAATACCTCAGTGTTTGGTCACAAATGTTTTCACAAAATGAAGAGATGAGCCTAAACCGACTTGGCAGTGACCTTGGATTAATTCCAAGTTCAGCTGCATGAAAATACAAGCTTTTAAGCACATCGAGCCAGTTAAACCTGGAGCCCTACGTCAACTAGTGGAATAAAATCAAACTCCTGGAGAACAGTAAAGTGATCCAAGTTTGGGCAGGCCAGTCGGCCACTTCTTAGTGCTCCTTGCAATTTTCCATGCAAAAACAGCACTGCTCCAAGTCACTGGGCAGGCACAGGACAACAAAAGTGTAGGTCTCCTTTACAGAGTTATAGAATCATTTAGGTTGGAAAAGGCCTATAAGATGACCTCATCTTTCAGCACATGGGGACAGCCTGCTTCTGCATCTAAGACTTCCTTCTTGAAGGATTTCCAGCCTTCCTGGACTCCTTTGCCCTTCAGGACTGTTTCCCAAGGGGCTCTGTCAACCAGTCTCATGAAACAGGTCACAAAGCTGCTCTGTGACATCAGTCACATTAAATCTTCCATTACACAATAAGCACAGTCACTTTGTGGAATATTTAATAAGAAACAACGACATAGTTTTTTTGCTATCTCAGATTTCTGCATGTCTATTTTGTGTACTCCAAGCTTAATTTAAATTACAGGGGGGCAAATCATAATTGCCTTCTTCATGTAACGTCCCCAATGACAAGCCTTCGGAGAAGAAAAATATAATTTCCCTTTTTTTTTTTTCTTAAATACATGCCTTTGCAATTAACCTTTTTGGTGCTTTAAGCCCAACCCAGCACAGAACAACAATGGGAGGTGCAAGTTTCAGGAGAGCAGAGGGTTTTTCTGACATTACCTGTGCTTCATGTTGTACAGTGCGTGGTTTATATGATGCCTGGGATGACCTACCCACAGGCTGCTCAGCTCCTCCACCTCACCAGCAGCAGATCAGATTCAAACACGGTGTTACAGGTGCAGAACACTCATGTGAACCATTTCCAGAGAGTTATTCCCAGTGTACAAGACCATAACTGAGTATTATGTCCGGTGTGTATAAGTATTAATGACTCTTTGTGCAGTCCAAGTTATTACTAGGAGCTGCTCATAGATTTTTTTAGTTCCTTAATGCACCAGAAGTCAGCTGTGGCTGTGTAACTTCTCTGAAATGATCTCTACAGTATAAAAAAAAAATAGAAAACATATTGCAAAACACTGCTACTTCATTCTATGAGAAAGTTCAGATGATTTTAGTTTACAGCTACAACAAATTAACTTCTGTGTAAGGGTATTTCTGCTTTCGCCTCCATTTTCTTCCACACAAATGACTAACAGAAGTTTAAAAAAACTTCCTTGGAGCCTCAGGAAGATGAACACATATTAGAACAAGTATAACAAAAGACTGAACTCCTACATCCCTGATTCATGTGCAGGTAGCTGAACAAAATTGTACACATCTCACCTGAGCAAGTCAGGCAACACTTGGGCTGCTCCTCAGCACTTGGGGCACATGTCACCTCTTCCAAGAGCTGAGGTCCATCAGAGAGACAACACAGACACAGTTTCTCTCCGGAGCAGATTTCTAGTTCTGTGCACAGGATCAAGAGTTCGGTGCTAAAGGTGTCAAAAACCACACTGTTGTGGGCTGCTTCGTCATTTTTATTAATTTATTTTTATTTTGGCAGCAGGGATCCCTTAACCTAGGAAAAAACTCCGAGCCTTACTCCTGAACATATGGCATTCATGATGAAAACCCCGATAGTACCTGCACTTTTTGTACTTGAGTACAGCTGGAATGCAAAAACCATCTTATTTTACACTTGGCAGCAGGTCCTGCTCTCAGCCTGACACGTCAACTCTCCCTCCCATCATAGAGCTCATATGACCTGGCTCCATCCCTTGACATACCAGCCATTTGCTCATGCAGTTATGGCTGTGCCAGATGCACAGTCTAGCTCTGGAGGGCTCCTCAGCTCTAGGGAAGGCATTTCTGTAAAATCCCACCCTAACAGACCTGCGTCAGAAACTGCTCTCTCCTGATGCAGACTGTCTTTCCATATTCCTCCCCTATCCTGCAAGAGCCTAGCTGACACACAGTCCATGATAACAGCCCACCTCCTCCTTACCCACCATAGCCAAATTCTGAATGTTTGGATGCCACCACTCTAATCCTGGCAGCTGTTTGCAAAGCACATTCACCCAGCACGAAAGCCCAGGGCATCTGGAATCCTCACAGCCTGTAAAGGTTCTGTAGAAAACCACATTTGCTTTAAGAGTCTCACCCAGAGCACCTCCCAGAGCCTCCCCAAGCCATCTGCGACAACTCAATCATCTCCACCACAACTCCCACCCCTGTACATCAATTCAGTGCTGCTGGAGCCTCTTCATCAACTGTCTCAGTTCATCCCATACACAGCAAGAGAGGCCCAAATATGATGGGAAAACCACACCTGATCTGTATTCCAAAAGATCCACAGAGTTATGATTACATCTAGGGCTGCCCGCTTACAGCTTTCAGCTAATACACACCAGGCCCATCCTTCGGCTAAGAGTGTACTTATCTTCAGCTAAGATACACATTCTGTGCATCTTTGCACATAATCCTAGCAACCTACATACAGCTGGGTGTGACAGGAATAGGTATTCACTCTTTTTCTTTAAAATTCCTTACTCTTATGTATCTGCTTGTCCAGAACTTGAACTTTTCAAGTGAACTTTTAAGGCTCTACTTTCTAGAGAGAGAAAAAAAAATTGCCCTATCTTCAAGCCACTGTAGCATATCAAAAAACCCAGTCACTAGAGCATGATACAGTTGCAGATCCAGGACCGTTGGAAAAGCACAGCTTAAATTAACTTCTTTATTTTAAACATATTTGACTATTGGTGTTTCTTACCACATGAATCAGTCAAAAGTTATGATTCAAATAGTGAATTTTTAAAAAACTCTAAAAAACCTGTAACACTGATAGAAAGATGTTAATCATAAAGTCTCATAATACAATTATTTAACAATTTCTTGTTTGGATTGTGTTCTGTTTGACTCCAGCATGTAAATTTTTACAGTGCTTTCTGTAAAAAACAATTTCCTATATTTATCCTTGTTTTGGAGTCACATTTACCAAGCTTTGAAGCGACCAGAAACTCTGGCAATTGATAAGCTTCCCTGAAAAAATCTGTGGCATCTTTGCAATTCAGAAGAAACCAGATCTCCCTCTTGTGGTCTTCTATGTAAATAGCCTTAACTACACCTGTGTGCTCAGAAGTGTCAAGAGTTTTCTTTCATGAAATATCAACAGAAATTCACTATATAAAGCGTTCTTCCTAGAAAGAATGAGAAGGAGATTGTTTTCACTTTATTTTTATCTACATGGTATTTTCTTGCAGAAAAACCACAGAGATTGAAAACGCAGTGCTGACTCCTGTATGCCACCACCTGGAAGAAAGTGGTGGGGAAAAAAGTTACAGAACAAAGTAGATGAACAAACCTAACAGTGGAGGAGCCATTAGGTTTCTATAGGTAAGTGCTATCTAGCTGAACACACAAACTGCAGTTCTAAAATGCTCACACTTCAGTTACACAAAGCACATGACAATCTCTACCTCACAGACCAATCTTACTCCTCAAAAGCCACAGTGGATATGTAGGAACCCATGCTCAGAACTTCCCACTTCATGAGATTAACAAGTCTGACACCAACATAAAAAGAAATTTTGTGCCTTTATTGGAATGGTGTTAGGCTTTAAATACACCAATTTTGATAACCTGATTATTTGGTTTAATTAGAAATGACACTACAGAACTGCAATACTGGTCCAACAGTCTTGTCTTTACTTTTTTTTTCTTTTTTTTAAAGCAAGAGATAGTATGAAAATGCACCAAGTAATCAGAAAGCACTAGCAGGCATCGGTTAATCCAAGATACTAGCTTCTTAGTTCCAAAAGCACTCGCATTGTATGGAACCCAGGATTTAGACTGGTCATGATTTGCAAGAGCTAGTTGCATGAGTCATGACTTTTTCCTCTTTTTTTTTCTTTTTTTAATTTACTTTCAAGTTGGTCACTGGTAAAATTTTTCCTCAAATATTACAGTTTCTTTAAGTCATATTTTTTTCCTCAAAGTATAAAAAAGTATGAAATATAAACAAGCTCCTGTATTGCACCCGTGAAAGGGTACAATGGAAGCATTAGAGAGCTGACTATCTACACACCATCAAATCCCATCAAATCTTGGATACTTCATTAATATACAAAATATCAGGGCACAGAAAGAACTAAAATCCACTTTTTTGTTTTGTTACTCACAGGTTCAAATAATCAATCTAAAGAAAAAATGTGATCATTTTGGCTTTCCACTACATCCGCATGTTGAGACACTTATTAAAATAATCCTGCTTAATTGTGTTTGGTCTTTTTCTTACTGTCAAGTCATGTTTGTTATCTTAATACCAGCCATCAGACAAACAAGTAATCAGAAAGACTCTTCCTCCTCCCCACTTCCCTATCCCTGACCCCTCCAGGGTCAGCTTTAAGACATGACTCCAAACACAGGGTTGTGACGACAGATGCTAGGACCAATCTCTTCATAATCTTTTTTGGTATGGCATACTTGGTAGAATTCAGGCTGCAGAAAGAAAGAAAAAAAGTTAGTCTACAGTATATACACCTTGTTTGAACAATATTAACTTTTACGTAGCCATTGGAAAAAAAAAACAAATACAGATAGTATTAGAAGTCCTGAAATCAATACACATTATGTGTGGCTAAACACCAATGAAAACGTGTTCTGCCACAAAACTAAAATGCACTATTTAACAACTCATATAAAGCTGTACTCTGGCTTTAATCTGCTCTTTCAAACTTTAAAGTCTAACACAAAAACTTCAGAAAGGGCAAGGAGAGTGTATTTGCTACCCGAGGCCTATCAGAAATCCCCCAACTGCATTTAATATGAAATGCAGGGGAGATGAGAACTCCAAAAGCTTAGTCAGAATGGCTCAAACATGCTCAGCTTTACAGGTAACTTACTGTGGAAGCCAGCATTGATCCTCCAAACCAAACTGCATATCTCTGCATATGGTGTGTGATGACTTGTACATCAATGGGCTTAGGCTACAGAAAGTAAGAGGGGAAAAAAGAAAGATTTAAAGTCACTTTTGCTGGTAAAAACTAGATCTATTTTTAAAGAAGTGTATCTACCAAGCTTACTTTCCACAAATTAGTATTTTCTTAAATGCTGTGTATGTAAATTTACAATTATAGCATCAAATTTTCTCTTGTACAACCCAGATTAAGAAGCAGTTGTTGCTTACAGATCACCAGTTACCTCTTTTATCAGACATAAAGAGATACTTGCACTCACACCAATTTTTTTTCATACTCTATTTTCTGCTGAATTTCTTGATGGATATTTATGTAGTTGTAAGCATATATCCATATTACCAAGCCCATTCAAAAAAACACACCTTAGAAAGATAATTTTTAAGTTTCACATTATTATTCTAACAAAGCATCAGTTGCAGATTGGAAGTTTACCTAGGACCAGTGCAGTGGTAGTCACACTTTTCTAAACTAAAACACTCTTTCCAGTCAGCCATTCTCTTTCCCTCCATATCCACATAAACCTTCATTCCTTACTTGTGTTTATCAAAAATGGCAGTGAATGTAACAGTTTCAGAATTTGTTTCAGAACAACCTGCTGGAATTTGAAACCATATCTAAAAATGGCCTGCAACACACATTTGCAAAATTCAAGGCAGTGAGTAACTGCTTGCCATGCCTGGCACTCTGAAGAATAATGACATCAGATTTCCTTATTCATGCCCTACTTTCTTACTGAGCGGCACAAGTCCAGTAAGGAGAACTGAGAATAAACAAGGTTACTTGGACTAGAGAACCATGTGTAACTGAAATTTCAGAGTTGTCTACATGGCATATTAAGAAGCTTAGTGGGGGTTTAAGGGATTGTTTGAGTTCATCTAGCCAGATTACTACTAAAAGATAAGTCAGGAAATAACTTCAATTTTGCTTTAAAAGCACAATTTTTTTTCTCTCCTGGTATACAGAGTCAACAGAAAAATGTAAAAGTTAGATCAGAGGTCTGAAGGGGAAAGAACACAAATTAAGGATTATGCAGTTTAGTGAAAACACAAAGTCACGGGATCATAAGATAACTTAGGTGGGAAGGGACCTCAGAATGTCTCTAGTTTGTCCTCCTGCTCAAAGCAGGGTCAACTACAAGGTCAGAGGAAGGTATTCACAGTTTTATCCAGTTGAACCTCAAAAACCTCCAAGGATGGAGACTGCACAACCTCTCCGGGAAGGTTGTTCCAGTGCCCAATTTCCCCGCAATGGAAAAGTTTTTCCTTTTATCCGGGTAGAATATCTTGTTTCTATTCATCTGTTGTCTCTCATACACCCACCACTGTCACGGACCTGGTCCCACTTGATCAATAATCTTCCCACATGTACCGAGGAGCTGCTAATTAGGAGTCCCAAAGCCTTCCTTTCTCTAAACAAGGTTCCCTCAGCCTTTCCTCACAGGACAAGTGCTCCTGACTATCCTGGTGGCTCAACAATGAGCTTGTTTCATCTCCCTTATGTTTAAGTTCGAAACACTGAGGATGATTTGTAACTAATCATCTTACTTCGTGCAGTAAGCACGAAGAAAGCTGGGGAGTGATCAACTGCCAATATATAACAGGTGTAATACACAAATCTCTGAAGAGCTTCTGTAAGAACTTCATTTGAAGATAAAGACATTTCAAAGAACATCATCACTGCAATACGTCATCTGCATGTTTTCCAGGTAACGGGGGACCGACAGATGCTTGTTAAATGCATTGGCCACACCAACTAACCTTCAGTCTGCCACCACTAAGTTCTTCACTAAGTTTCAGTCTGGCATCAACAGTCCTTTTCAAGTCTCGCTGTAAACGGCGACCGAAGTCCCTGAACATGGTTGAGCCTCCAGAGAGGACAATATTCTGTTTTGAGTAACAAAAATTGTTAATCACTTCTGAAAATGTGAGTCTCCAATTTTATCCAGTTGCTGAATTCTAAGCATCTAAATATATTTTTTAAAGCTCCACTTAGGAGGTATGCTTTTACTGTAAGATTTAAATTATTTAACACTTAAGTATGACAGAATACAAATTCACAAAGAATTTGTCACATTAAAATTGGGTGTGCTTTAAAATCCATTTATGTCTTTTTACATCTCACCACTTTTGCTCATATTTGTGTTTCCCTAATGAAACACCACATTCTGAAAAAATGTAAGTGAACAACTTACTGAACTGCATATTGGATTACTTTCTACAGAAATGGTTAATTTTATTGTTTGGTGTGTGTCAGAGTTTCAAGTATGTATTTCTATATAAAGCACAATTAATCTAAAACAAGTATTAAAAAAATGCATTATAGCTACTGACCTTATATAGAGGACGTCTAACATCAATGGGACAATTTTGAATAACTTCATCTACTACTTCTGAGATTGGTTGTGTAAAGTCGGGATTAGCAAACTACAAACAAGAATAAAATTAAGGCACATCAATGTGGAGGACTACATATTGCAAAAGAAAGGAAAAGAAAAAAAGAGAAGAAAAGAAACATACTTTCATACTAGATGACATGAAAACTAACAATGGAAATAGTTATGTTAGATATTTTTGTTGCTATTTTTAAGTGTTTTATGTATCAACCTAAAGTTGTATAAAGATGAGTAGCAATCAAGAATCAAAGTCATGCTGACTTATAATAAATATATTTCTTCTTATTTGTAAATTTATTTCTATAAGCCAGGACAACAACTTCTTTACAAGGCTGCAAATAGAATTTATATGCTATCATCCAAAATGCACTTAAAACAGTAAGTGTAGACAATTCAAACAGACTTACCTCAGGATGAAAGAAAATCTCTGGCCCCAGGAATCTCTCATAGCCAACATCAATGGTAAACTCTTTCTTTGAGATAGCATTAATTCCAGTATACTGTTTAATCCACTTTGTACCATCTGTGTCATACTTGTTAAATTCTTTTACTAAGTCAGGGCAAACGTAACTAAAGCGTTCCTGAAAAATGAATATGTACAGTTAGAAGTACCCAAAGTATAGCAGAGAACCTGCTGTGAAATTTTTAGAAGTGTAGCAATTCAAACTTTTAAGAATAAGTATTAAATTGGCAGATAAAGAACAGGCCTCAAAACAGCTGGACTGACATTTCCTGTACACAGGTAGATAATGGCTCTGTTAGTACAGATCACTTCTGTGCACCATTGAAAGCTCTTGCTGAGCTAAATTACTTTTCTTCTGCTTTTCCTCTGAACTTCTAGGATTGTGAGAAATTAATTCTCAAGTACTTTGAAGAACTGCTATAGAAACAAAGTTTAAGTGTACTTTAAGCTGCATGTCTTTAAGAAGAGCTTTGTACTACAAAAAAGAACATATCAACATTCAGAAAAACAGTAATTACAGTTCTTTGCATTACACATCCCACCAAGAGCAATTGCTATGGAATATCACAATAACAACAGTAACAAGAATAATAACCACAGTAATAATGATAATGAAGGGGAGGAGAAAGGGGAGACTACAAGCCAAGAGTGAAATTCTAGGCCTAACTGAGTATAACCCAACTACATACCTTAAGTTTAAGCTATTTCATGTTATTACATTAGACATTTTTATATCATTTAAAAACAGAAAGATAATAATTGAGATTATATTGCATTTTCAAAACAGATATCAGGCTCTGATCTAAAATAACCTTAATGTCTGCAATGTTTATACTACCTTCACTGCTTTAGCTGTTTCCAAGGATTGTTCAGGAGGAATTCCTACTTCTCGCTCCCTCAGCAGCTGCTGAATGAAGTATGTTATATCTCGCCCTGCAATTGGAATGTGTTTGATACAGCTGCCAATCACGTATCCTTCAGCCTGTGAATAAAATTAATGGGAGAAACACACTGATAAGAACTCCTGTCAATAAAGCTAAGGAGGGAGAGAGAAAGACATGGAGTCTAAACTCCCATTCACTACCTGTGATTGTGAGGCTGAAGCCCTTTAGGACTGGCTCATTTAATTACCACAAGACCAATTCTTCACAATATAGCCTTATTTTACTTTGCATTGCATTGGTTCACAATTCTTACAAGATTAGGAGGAACAGAAAGGTCACTACAGTACATAAGGCAGACAAATGGCTATACTCACTATTCCTTGGCCTTTATTTCCTCTTCAAAATGAGGTTACTCTTACCAGAAAGGTCAAGGAACCTTTTTCATGAAATATTATTTTAGAATAAATGATGTGGCCCTGCAGTCACAGCCACTGATGTAAGGCGTTACAATCCACATGAACCAAAATTAATTTTCTGAAAGCAGGGAGAAAACGCATCATTTCAGCACAGCAATTGAGACTGCTTAGAACATCAGACTGGCCCATACTCATCCATCAGCCTACCCTTGCAAGTCACACTTGTCCTGAGGACCAGTATCAAGGCATTAAAATTATCTGTTCTAAACATAGAAACCAAGTTTTAAAGACTGACCTTCAATCTTACCAGACCTGCTATATCCAAACAGATTAATCCAGGTATCATACTGATATTAAATGCTTAAATTTTCCTACATACACACCCCTTACATTCATATAAAAAATTCTTACTAACCTAAAAAATAATAAAGTCATAAAAACATGTACCACTATTGTTAGCTTCAGTACAGAGAAGTATTTGCTAATTCCTCTTTATCTATTTACAATAAAAGTGATAGACCACTGTTGACAATTTGTTCAACACGTTTAAAAATTCTAGAAATCATCAAGCAAATGGCATTCTGCAACAGAGCTTAATGCTTCCAAGGGAGATGGAATATCTACTCTTATTTTAATTGGAAAAAAAACCCCCTAAACTCAAAAATCAAGAAAAGTTCAACTCTTTTAAGCAGAAATTTAAAGTATAATTTTAAAAGTGTACCTATAGAAGGTCTGAAGTGTCAGTTGTCTTCTAAGTCTTATTAAAAATATGCTATCTTGGATGAAGAGTCTGTAACCAAGATTTAGTCACTATATTCCCCCCAAATTAATAGGAAATTGCTACGACAGCATATGTTTGATCACCACCAATGCTACTATTTGTTATAACAAAGAATTTTTAAAAACTGATGTTACTGTGGCATGATAAAGCTTTGTATAGATGTTACTGTGGCATGATAAAGCTTTGTATAGAT